>NC_091282.1:1079783754-1080090504 GCF_032444005.1 Ranitomeya imitator | reverse complement strand
TCTGGTTCATTGTACTCCACCCTCTCTCAGCACTGCAGCCAGCCCACGGTCCCACAGTTGTGGTCATGTAAAAGATTGGTTCTTCCTAGACATGACAAAGCTAAAAGGTTGAACTCCACCATTGCTAATCTGTTGGCCATAGAAATGTTGCCTTTCTACTAGGTACTGTACATACAGACAGTTTCCAAAAGCTAATGGCTGTCACAATCCCCCAGTACCAGCTGCCAATTCCCCATCACTTTTCTCAGAAAGTGGTTCCAACAGTGAAGAGCGAATCCCCACCACCTCCGTACTGCCCAGCCAGGGCTCACCGCAATCGCAGAGTGTTAAAATTGATGTTCCTTTGAGATCACAGTCATACATCTGAAGAGTGGTGGACAGCTCTCTAGGCTGAGCTTGAGCAATGGCTATCTCCGCTAAACCTCCACCCAGGGAAGGCCAGGTCCAATAATGGTGCGAACCTGGTGGGGGCCCTACGGCATGGCAAGCTTACACACTTGCCTTGTATGGCTCAGATCCTCAAATTGGTGGTACAGCATTTTCTCAGTCACTATCCTAGCCTGGGTGAGCTGCTTGTAGAAAGCACAGAAGCTGTGTGCTTACTTCCGCCATTTGCACACCTCAGGTCATTGACTTGCATTGATACAGAGTTCTTTGTCCATGACAGTTAACAGGTTGATATTCCTTCATGGTGGAATTCCACTCTGCACATGTTCCAGCAACTGTGGCAGCAGAAGCGAGCCCTGACACAGTATGTCATGTTGCATAGCCAGGGCCAATGCAGAACGGATGTAACTCAGATCACATTTATGGATGGGCACAGATTAATGACCTCGGCACCCTTCTGCACATTTTTGAAATGGCTACTCAGATGATTTGCACTGACGATGCTGTCATCAGCATCAATATTCCAATCATCTATATGCTGGCGCAGACTTTGACTAGCTTACGAGAGAAGGTGGTGGTCCCAAAGGAAGAGGAGGAAGCAGAGGAGGATGCGGAAGGGATAACATTGTCTCTGAGTTCCAGACTATCATTGCACAGGCTTGTGCCAAGGGAGGGTGGATTACTGTGATCAAGGGGTGATGGTGGTAACAGACAAACTTGTAGTGAAGGTGCAAGAGCCAAGGAAAAAATGGTGAAGGAAGAGGTGATGGGTGAGCAACAGTCAAGAGATGAAGAGGATAATCATCCCCTCTCTGTAGTCCATGGTTGGTAGGAGGGGATGGAGGAAGCAAGCATTAGTGTTACCCTGACACCAACACAGCATGGCCTTGGACCTCATGGTAGAGCCCGACATTTGAGTGCCTTCTTGCTACACTATCTTAAACATGATCCCCATATAGTTATGATTCAAAATAGTGCTGACTACTGGGTTGCCACTCTGTTAGATCCACATTATAAGACCAAATTTTTCCAGATGCTTCCTGCCCTGGAATGGGACCCTCAAATGCTGGAATATTGAAGCACGCTTTTACACAATCTTAAGAGAGCTTTTTTCCCAAGACAGCAGTGAAGCACACAGTACTCATCGCAGCTCTAGACTTCCAACCTCCATCACGTCATTATGTCAATGCCAAAACATTAGCAGCAGCAAAAGCTGTAGTGAAATTGGAAGAAGCAAATTCTGTGAGTCCTTTGACAATTTTTTAGACCAGCTCATGCACCTGCACAACAGAGTCCAAGTCTTATAAGTGGTGAATGAATGGAGAGGATGGTGCAATAGTATCTAAAACTGAATATCAATACCACCAGGATGGGTATGGACCCTTTCACATTTTGGTCTTCCAAAATGGATGAGTGGCCTGAGCTCGCCACACACACCTTGGAGGTTTTATCATGCTCGGCAGCCAGTGTTCTCTCAGAATGTATCTTCAGCACTACTAGTGGTATCCTGATAGATAAGCACAGCCAGCTGTTCCCTGAAAGTGTAGAATGCCTAACTTTCATCAGATGAACAAGTCATGGATCTCAAAATACTTTTGCACCCCAATGGCAGACTGTACAGACAAGGCTATGTTGCATTTTTTAGTGTGCTGCAGTAATCTTGCGAAACTGTGCTCTGTAACATCTTCAGTGTGGCTTCTGTGCCTGCTGCAGCATGATCATATTTATAATGTGTGTGTAACTAATTTCTATGATGTTATCCATAAATTCCTTAAAAAAAACAATTTGAAAATTGTTTATACCAATGGTATATTGATCTGTTTATACCAAGGAAGGTGACGAGCACAAGGGGGCATTCTTTGTGTCTGGAGGAGAAAAGGTTTTTCCACCAACATAGAAGAGGATTCTTTACTGTTAGGGCAGGGAGAATCTGGAATTGCTTGCCTGAGGGGGTGGTGATGGAGAACTCAGTCGAGGGGTTCAAGAGAGGCCTGGATGTCTTCCTGGAGCAGAACAATATTGTATCATACAATTATTAGGTTCTGTAGAAGGACATAGATCTGGGGATTTATTATGATGGAATACAGGCTGAACTGGATAGACAAATGTCTTTTTCGGCCTTACTAACTATGTTACTATGTTACTATGTTAAAATGGCATCGGCCATGCCTGAGTAGTAGCAACTATCGATCTGATAGCTGCTACTGCACAGATGCCAGCGACGCCATCTTGCTAGAGAAAAAAAAATCCTCCTCCAAGATTGTGCCGATGGCGCCTACGCAGCATCTATTAATGATCGCCGATAGCTGCTACTACTCAGGTGGCATTGGCGCCATCTTGAAAGAGGAATTTTTTTCTCTAGCAAGATGGCACCACCAGCACCTGCACAGTAGCAGCTATCAGATCGCCAAAAGCTGTTACTGCGCAGGTGTGGCCGGCGCCATTTTCAAACTGATTTTTATTTTAACAAATGTATGGATAAAATCAAAGTAATTAGTTATATACTCATTATAGATATGATCATGCTGCAGCGCAGGCACCACCGATTTATTTTTTCAAACTACGTCTATAATATTCATTATCTAAAATAGGGATCATGTCACCGAGGAATCAGTGAGCTGTCAGAAGCCATATTAATGAATACCTATTCAGACCACCACATGAAGACCCAACCACAGACATGCACCAAAGCATTAACTCAAAACTGAAAATAAACATTGAACAACAATCACAAGACGAATTTCATCAACCAGGGTATCATTTTAGTCAGTGTAACAGCTCCAACCTGACAGTGTCTGTAGGTTACTGCAGGCCCGGATTTAGGGCCAATATAGGAAAAATACCTCAAAACATGTAAAATATACGTCACTTTGCTGTGAACCGTTTCTAATGATAAGGAACATTTAACAAAAGAGAAACTATCGAAAGTGTAGGGACCTGGCTACTTTCTACATCTCAGTCGCTGGTGCAGAGCAGCAGAGTCCTGGCATCCACTGACCTGGCTAGCCTAGCCAGACTTCTTTAGTGCCCTCCCTGTACCTAATGCTTAGCTTATGGCATGTGGCAGCCTTCTCCGATCCCAACAGAAGCTTCTAGGTGCTACCTATTCAGCTATATGATCGCTCTCTTGAATAAGATCAGATAAGAGTTTGTTCAGTCACTGAAGATCCATAGGTGAAGTGATTCAGTCTTCACGGTGTCACGGTGGGTGAGTATGATCTGTGTCTGTCCGTGTGTGTGTCTGTGTGTCTCTGTCTGTGTATCTTTCTTGCAGCTCCTGTCCTACACAGTACCATACTGTATATACAGGTCCACACTATAGCCTGCATTACAGTGTGTCTGTGTATACTGTATGTATATAGTGTGGACCTGTTTACAGTATAGTGCTGTGTATACTGGACATATACAGGTAAACAGCCTCTAATATATACAGCCTGGCAGCATCCCCTCATATATATACAGCCCAGCAGCAGCCCCTCATATATAAACACCCCAGCAGCAGCTTCTAACATATACAGCCCGGCAGCAGCCCCTCATATATATACAGCCCAGCAGCAGCCCCTCATATATACAGCCCAGCGGTGTCAAGCAGAAGGACTGCTAAGACAAATGAATCGGCTTGAAATTGGTATTAACACCCCCTTCTGGAATTATATCCTGCAAAGAACAGATGCTATTAGTAAAAATCTAGAACACGCAAAACTCGTTCTAAACACTGTTGTGGCGTCACTGACCAGCTTAAAAAGCTATGTTGCATCAAAGCGTGACTCCTTCAAAATTTATGAGAAGCAAGTCGAAGAGCTGTCTGGTTCATGTGACTGTGCTCAGACGATAACTCGACACAGGCGCCAAAACGTGTGTCTCAATCCATTGGATTATGGCCATACGGAAGAAGTACAACTCAGCCCTTCTGAAAAATACAGAACAGAAACTTTCTTGCCTATCATTGATCAGTTTATCACTTCTCTTGACCAACGTCTTCAAGCATATAAAGATATATCAAGCAAATTTAGCTTTTAAAGCCATCTGAAAGAACTGTCTTCAGACGAGCTTAAGGCCACAGCAGAGCAACTCGTCAGGTCTTATTCAGATGACTTGACAATTACATTTATCTATGAACTGTGTCAGTTTAACATTTGCCAATTTATTCACAGACGAGGAGCCAAAAGATATCACCACTGAACTTTTCATGTACCAGCTTATCATGGAAAAGGGTATGCAGGACACTTTCCCAAATATTGAGACAGCTCTAAGGATATATCTAATTTTGATGGTAACAAACTGCAGTCTGGTCCTGTGCAAAGGGTTACTGCTGCCTTTCCAGGCTCTGCCACTGTACTGATCAGTGCAAGCAGACATCTCTGGGACTAAGTCCTGCTTTTCCCCTTCTGAGCATGCCCAAAGGAAGACCTCTCAGTGGAGGTCTGGGGTCACATGCTCAGGTTCTATAGTAACTCCTATTGGTCCTCCAGGAAGGTCCTGAATTTGCTCAGTTGCTGTAGCAGTTCTCATTGGTCCTCTAGGAAGGTTCTGAACTTGTTGCAGCTATATAAGGTTCGCATGGCCATTCGCTACTATACACTTGTTTATGTGTGTGTGTTGTGAGTGAAAGTCGCTCTTTAATCATCCCCTCCCTTGTGTCTGAATGCTCACAAAAGGAGGATGATTGTAATCTAACACCCGACTTTACTAACATAGTACACAAACAGCATCTATTGCTGTGACTGCCAGTGCTGCGCCGTGCGCTATCACTGCGCTTTCCAAACCCAAGTCTGGGTGGTTAGTAGGGTTGAGCGACTTTTACTTTTTTAGGGTTGAGTCGGGTTTTGCGAAACCCGACTATCTCAAAAGTCGAGTCGAGTAAAATCAGCCGACTATCGCAAAAAGTTGGGGATCGACCGAAACACGAAACCCAATGCAAGTCAATGGGGGAGCATAGTCGGCAGTGAGTGGAGGCCAGGAAAACACCTACACTGCCCATTTTAATGGCAAAAACATCCATTCTTGGTACTGAAGCTTGTCAATCTTAATTTACCTTATAATAATAGTTAGGCATTGGACATTGGGGGTCATTTGGCTAAAGTTGTGGGGGGTATGGCTGGGTCAAGTATTTAGTGGGCCCAGGAAACGTGGACCACGTCAGGGCATTGGAGCAGGGAGAGGTAAGTATTTCAACTTTGCAAGTGCTGTGATCCTGAGCAAGCAGGGGTGGCCCACTCGTTTGCATTGGCACTGGCAAAGGGCCCCTCAAAGTACGGCGGTGTGTTTTCATGGCGGGGGCGCCTCCCACCGGCAGCGACACTTTTGCATACTATGAGGGGCCCTGTGCCAGTGACGTCGCCAACGAGTATCCCCGCCCCACCTGATAAAGGAACCTGCACTTTCATCTGCACCTTCCTCTTTGTCCCTGTGTAAGGTGGTATAGTATGCGGGAAGGGGATCCTCACTTTCAGCAGGGTCAGAATCTGGCTGTGTAGCGTGCAAGGGAAATGTAGCGGTCTGGGTCAATGTACCAGCAGAGTCATCTAGCACTGGCTGAGCAATGGGCAGGATGAGGAGGAAACACAGATATAGTCCCAAATACAAAAGTAGGATAAAAGCAGTTCAAAATTGGTAACAGGACTAAACACGCGGCATTGCTTTGTTCAGTGGAGGACAACTGTAATGAGAGGCTGACACAGTGAGTAGGCCCAAATCAGTAAGTAGGCTAAATGCAGTTCAAAATTGGTAACAGTAGTAAACAGGCGGCACTGCTTTGTTCAGTGGAGGAGAACAGCAAGGAGCGGCAGACACCGTTAGTAGGCCCCAACCAAACTAGTAGGCCAAATGCAGTGTTATATTAACAACTACTTAATGAGAGCATGAAGATCGAAGTTCAGGACAGGAAACCAGGAGAACAGCAAGGAGCGGCAGACACCATTAGTAGGCCCCAACCAAACTAGTAGCCCCACTGCATTTGTTCAATTTAACAACTATTTAACAAGAGCCTGAAGATAGAAGCTCAGGAAAGGCAACCAGGAGAACACCTTGGAGTGGCAGACACTGTTAGTAGGCCCCAACCAAACTAGTAGCCCCCCTGCAGTTTTAAAATTCCGATAGGCTGAAAACCTGACAATTGCAGGTCATTTTTTTTAAGAGGACAGCTGTATTGAGTGACACAGACAGACACTGCTAGTAGGCCTCACACCACAAAGTTGGCTCGATGCAGGTTTAAAAAAGGTTACATGGGTACACAGGCAGCATTGGTGTGGTCAGTGGAGGACTATTGGAAGGAGGGTCTGCAGACAGACTTAGTAGGCCTAAAATAAAAAAGTAGGCTCTATGCACTTTTAATTAGGTTCCAGGGGTACACAGGCAGCATTGTTGTGATCAGCGGAGGACTATTGGAAGGAGGGACCGCAGACAGACATAGTAGGCCTAACATAAAAAAGTAGGCTCAATGCAGTTTCAATTATCTTGCAGGGGTACACAGGCAGCATTGGTGTGGTCAGCTGAGGACTATTGGAAGGAGGGACCGCAGACAGACTTAGTAGGACTAAAATTAAAAAAGTAGGCTCTACGCACTTTTAAATAGGTTCCAGGGGTACACAGGCAGCATTGGGGTGGTCAGTGGAGGACTATTGGAAGGAGGGACCGCAGACAGACTTAGTAGGCCTAACATAAAAAGGTGGATTTAAGCACTTTTAAATAGGTTCCAGGGGTACACAGGCAGCATTGGTGTGGTCAGTGGAGTACTATTGGAAGGAGGGACAGCAGACAGACTTAGTAGGCCTAACATAAAAAAGTAGGCTCAATGCAGTTTCAATTATCTTGCAGGGGTACACAGGCAGCATTGGTGTGGTCAGCGGAGGACAATTGGAAGGAGTGTCTGACACAGTTAGTACTCCAAAATAATACATAGATGTTAATGTCTCGCAAAAAAACAAAACAAACAGAAAAAAGGGTGGCATACTTAGGTACAGGGGTGGGCTCCTCTGATGACTTTCAGACATTGTTATTTGGCGCAAAGTATTTACTGGTGTAAATGTAGGACAGGGCCACTGAATATTTTAAGTAGCATCATACATGTCAACAAATTGGTATTGTCAGTGCCAGGCATTGAAGGATTTCACCGCATAGACTAAACAGTGGTGGAGCAGTGACAGATAATTTTGCAAGTGGTAGAGTACAGTTTGAGATGGGTGGGGCACTCTCTCATGTACTGGCCCAAGGCCCCTCATGTTACAACGGTGTGTCTGACGTTGGGTGCGCGCCACCACCGCCAGAGACACTTCATTGTACTATGAGGGACCCGGTGCCAGTGCCGTCGACCAAAATTGGGCACACCCACCTCTTCAGAAAAAAAAGGCACTCTCACGGGTGCTTCCGCCAAGTGGCGAGACCACGGCCACGTGGGGGGAATCAGCCTATTTAAGGAGGTGTAAACACGTCGTATGCTGGACATACAGCAGCTGCAAATGGAGAAATTGGAACACTCAGTAAGACCAGTCCAAAAGCAAGACCTTTTTAAAGGAAAGCTAGGTGTCAGCCGGGAAAGGTGGGGCAAAATAATTAGAAATCCATGAGTGGTTCATTTTAATGAAGGTTAGATCATCAACATTTTGGGTAGCCAGATGAGTCCTTTTTTCGGTCAGTATTGAACCAGCAGCACTGAATACTCTTTCTGATAGCACACTAGCTGATTTGGACAATTCAGGCCAGGTGTCTATTTTGGATGCCCAGTAATCAAATGGGAATGACGGGTGAGGGAGAACATCGATAGTGGAGGAAAAATAGTTAGTAACCATACTGGACAAATGTTGTCTCCTGTCACTTTGAATTGATGCTGCAGTACCTGTCCTGTCTGCAGTCATTGTGAAATCACTCCACAACCTGGTCAGAAAACCCCTCTGTCCAACGCCACTTCTGATTTGTGCACCTCTAACACCTCTGCCCTGTAGCCCCCTGCAGCTTGTGTGAGAACTATCACCGTCGCTGTGTGCTGGGAATGCCTGAATCAAATGGTCAACAAGAGTTGCTTGTTTGGTTGCCAATATTTGTTCAAGGTTCTCATGTGGCATGATGTTTTGCAGTTTCCCCTTATAGCGTGGATCCTGGAGGCAAGCCAACCAGTAATCGTTATCGGTCATCATTTTTATAATGCGGGGGTCCCTTTTTAGGATACGCAAGGCATAATCTGCAATGTGGGCCAATGTTCCAGTTGTCAATTCACTGCTTGCGCTGGGTTGAGGAGCACATTCAGGCAAATCAACGTCGCTTGCCTCCCTCAAAAACCCTGAACCTGGCCTTGCAATGCCACCAGTTTCTATTGCCCCCTGAGAAGCTTCCTCATCCAAAAAATACTCATCCCCATCATCCTCCTCGTCCTCCTCCTCTTCACCCACCACCTCGTCCAGTAGACTTCCCTGACCAGACAATGGCTGACTGTCATCATGGCGTCCCTCGTCCTCGGCTGCAGACACCTGCTCCTTTATGTGCGTCAAACTTTGCATCAGCAGACACATTAGGGGGATGTGTTATGACCTGGTGGTCAGGACAACAATGGACCTGGTGGTTAAGAGCACACGGAATGACCTGATAGTTACTAATAATATAGGACGAGCTCTGGGACGTGGGAACTCTGCTGACCGCAATCCCTAATCCTATCAACCACACAAGAAATAGCCGTGGATTGCTCATAACGCTCCTTATGCAACTCGGCACAGCCTAAGGAACTAGCTAGCCCTAAAGATAGAAAAATAAAGCCTACCTTGCCTCAGAGAAATTCCCCAAAGGAAAAGGCAGCCCCCCACATATAATGACTGTGAGTAAAGATGAAAATACAAACACAAAGATGAAAAAGATTAAGCAAAGTGAGGCCCGACTTACTGAACAGACTGAGGATAGGAAAGGTAGCTTTGCGGTCAGCACAAAAACCTACAAAAAGACCACGCAGAGGGCGCAAAAAGACCCTCCGCAGCAACTCACGGTGCGGAGGCGCTCCCTCTGCGTCCCAGAGCTTCCAGCAAGCAAGACAACAATCAAAAAAGCAAGCTGGACAGAAAAATAGCAAACCAGAGAAAAACAAGCAGTCACTTAGCTTCTGCTGGGAAGACAGGTCACAAGAACGATCCAGGAGTGAACTAGACCAATACTGGAACATTGACAGGTGGCATGGAGCAAAGACCTAAGTGGAGTGAAATAGAGCAGCCGGCTAACGAATTAACCTCGTCACCTGTGGAAGGAAACTCAGAAGCACCCACAGCCACCAGAGAAAGTCCATGGACAGAATCAGCCGAAGTACCATTCATGACCACAGGAGGGAGCCCGACAACAGAATTCACAACAGTACCCCCCTTGAGGAGGTGTCACCGAACCCTCACCAGAGCCCCCAGGCCGACCAGGATGAGCCAAATGAAAGGCACGAACCAGATCGGCAGCATGAACATCAGAGGCAAAAACCCAGGAATTATCTTCCTGACCATAACCCTTCCACTTGACCAGGTACTGGAGTTTCCATCTCGAAATACGAGAATCCAAAATCTTCTCCACCACATACTCCAACTCCCCCTCAACCAACACCGGGGCAGGAGGATCAACGGATGGAACCACAGGCACCACGTATCTCCGCAACAACGACCTATGGAACACATTATGGATGGCAAAAGAAGCAGGAAGGGCCAAACGAAATGACACAGGATTGATAACCTCAGAAATCTTATACGGACCAATGAAACGAGGCTTAAACTTAGGAGAGGAAACCTTCATAGGAACATAACGAGACGACAACCAAACCAAATCCCCAACACGAAGTCAGGGACCCACACAACGCCGGCGGTTAGCGAAACGTTGAGCCTTCTCCTGGGACAATGTCAAATTGTCCACCACATGAGTCCAAATCTGCTGCAACCTATCCACCACAGTATCTACACCAGGACAGTCCGAAGACTCAACCTGCCCTGAAGAGAAACGCGGATGGAAACCAGAATTGCAGAAAAACGGCGAAACCAAAGTAGCCGAGCTCACCCGATTATTAGGGGCGAACTCAGCCAACGGCATAAAGGACACCCAATCATCCTGATCAGCACAAACAAAGCATCTCAGATATGTTTCCAAAGTCTGATTAGTTCGTTCCGTTTGGCCATTTGTCTGAGGATGGAAAGCCGAGGTAAAAGACAAATCAATGCCCATCCTAGCACAAAAAGATCGCCAAAACCTCGAAACAAACTGGGAACCTCTGTCAGAAACTATGTTCTCCGGGATACCATGTAAATGAACCACATGCTGGAAAAATAATGGCACCAAATCAGAGGAGGAAGGCAATTTAGACAAAGGTACCAAATGGATCATCTTAGAAAAGCGATCACAAACCACCCAAATGACCGACATCTTTTGAGAGACGGGGAGATCTGAAATAAAATCCATACAAATATGCGTCCAGGGCCTCTTCGGGACCGGCAAGGGCAAAAGCAACTCACTGGCACGAGAACAGCAGACCTTAGCCCGAGCACAAGTCCCACAGGACTGCACAAAAGAACGCACATCCCGTGACAAAGACGGCCACCAAAAGGATCTAGCCACCAAATCTCTGGTACCAAAGATTCCAGGATGCCCAGCCAACACTGAACAATGAATCTCAGAGATAACTCTACTAGTCCATCTATCAGGGACAAACAGTATCTCTGCTGGGCAACGGTCAGGTCTATCAGCCTGAAATTTTTGCAGCACCCGCTGCAAATCAGGGGAGATGGCAGACAAAATGACCCCCTCTTTGAGAATACCCGCCGGCTCAGGAACACCCGGAGAGTCAGGCACAAAACTCTTTGACAGGGCATCAGCCTTCACATTCTTAGAGCCCGGAAGGTACGAAACCACAAAATCAAAACGGGAGAAAAATAACGACCATCGAGCCTGTCTCGGATTCAACCATTTGGCAGACTCAAGATAAGTCAAATTCTTGTGATCTGTCAAGACCACCACGCGATGCTTGGCTCCTTCAAGCCAATGACGCCACTCCTCGAATGCCCACTTCATGGCCAACAACTCTCGATTACCAACATCATAATTGCGCTCAGCAGGCGAAAACTTTCTAGAAAAGAAAGCACATGGCTTCATCACCGAGCCATCAGAACTTCTTTGCGACAAAACAGCCCCAGTTCCAATCTCAGAAGCATCAACCTCAACCTGAAACGGGAGCGAAACATCTGGCTGGCACAACACAGGGGCAGAAGAAAAACGACGCTTCAACTCCTGAAAAGCCTCTACAGCTGCAGAAGACCAATTGACCACATCAGCACCCTTCTTGGTCAAATCAGTCAACGGTTTAGCAGCACTAGAAAAATTAGCGATGAAGCGCTGATAACAATTAGCAAAGCCAGGAACTTTTGCAGGCTCTTCGCAGATGTCGGCTGAGTCCAATCGTAAATGGCTTGGACTTTAACAGGGTCCATCTCGATAGTAGAAGGGGAAAAAATGAACCCCAAAAATGAAACCTTCTGAACTCCAAAGAGACACTTTGACCCCTTCACAAACCAGGAATTCGCACGAAGGACCTGGAACACCATTCTGACCTGCTTCACATGAGACTCCCAATCATCCGAAAAGACCAAAATATCATCCAAATACACAATCAGGAACTTATCCAGGTACTCTCGGAAGATGTCATGCATAAAGGACTGAAATACTGATGGAGCATTGGAAAGCCCGAATGGCATAACCAGGTACTCAAAATGGCCCTCGGGCGTATTAAATGCTGTTTTCCATTCATCGCCTTGTTTAATACGCACAAGATTATACGCCCCTCAAAGATCTATCTTGGTGAACCAACTAGCCCCTTTAATATGAGCAAACAAATCAGACAGCAATGGCAAAGGATACTGAAATTTGACTGTAATTTTATTGAGAAGGCGGTAATCAATACAAGGTCTCAAAGAACCATCCTTCTTGGCCACAAAAAAGAACCCTGCTCCTAACGGTGATGACGACGGGCGAATATGGCCTTTCTCCAAGGATTCCTTTATATAACTCCGCATAGCGGCGTGTTCTGGCACAGATAAATTGAACAATCGGCCCTTAGGAAACTTACTACCAGGAATCAAATTAATTGCACAATCGCAATCCCTATGAGGAGGTAGGGCACTGGCTTTGGGCTCATCAAATACATCCCGATAATCCGACAAAAACTCTGGAACTTCAGGAGTGGAAGACGAAATAGACAAAAATGGAACATCACCATGTACCCCCTGGCAACCCCAGCAGGACACAGATATAGATTTCCAGTCCAATACTGGATTATGAACCTGTAGCCATGGCAACCCCAAAACGACCACATCATGCAGATTATGCAACACCAGAAAGCGGATATCCTCCTGATGTGCAGGAGCCATGCAGGCTTATTCTTGGCCAAAGGCGTAGCATCAATTCCTCTCAATGGAATAGGATACTGCAAGGGCTCCAAGAAAAAACCACAGCGCCTAGCATACTCCAAGACCATCAAATTCAGGGCAGCGCCTGAATCCACAAATGCCATAACAGAATAGGATGACAAAGAACAAATCAGAGTAACGGACAATAGAAATTTAGTCTGTACCGTACCAATGGTGTCAGACCTAGCGAACAGCTTAGTGCGCTTAGGACAATCGGAGATAGCATGAGTGGAATCACCACAGTAAAAACATAGCCCATTCCGACGTCTGTGTTCTTGTCATTCAGCTCTGGTCAAAGTCCTATCACATTGCATAGGCTCAGGCCCATGCTCAGATAGTACCGCCAAATGGTGCACAGCTTTACGCTCACGCAAGCGTCGATCGATCTGAATGGCCAAAGACATAGACTCATTCAGACCAGCAGGCATGGGAAATCCCACCATGACATCCTTAAGGGCTTCAGAGAGACCCTTTCTGAAGATTGCTGCCAGGGCACATTCATTCCACTGAGTGAGCACAGACCATTTTCTAAACTTCTGACAATATATCTCCGCTTCATCCTGACCCTGACACAGAGCCAGCAAGATTTTCTCTGCCTGATCCACTGAATTAGGTTCGTCATAAAGCAATCCAAGCGCCAGGAAAAACGCATCAACATCACGCAATGCCGGATCTCCTGGCGCAAGGGAAAATGCCCAGTCTTGAGGGTCACCACGTAACAAAGAAATAATGATCTTTACTTGTTGAACAGGGTCACCTGAGGAGCGAGGTTTCAAGGCAAGAAACAATTTACAATTATTTTTGAAATTCAAGAACTTAGATCTATCACCAAAAAACAAATCAGGAATTGGAATCCTAGGCTCTGACATCGGATTCTGAACCACAAAATCTTGAATGTTTTTTACACTTATAGTGAGATTATCCATCAAAGAGGACAGACCTTGAATGTCCATGCCTACACCTGTGTTCTGAACCACCCAGATGTAAAGGGGAAAAGAGAGACAAAACACACTGCAAAGAAAAAAAAATGGTCTCAGAACTTCTCTTATCCCTCTATTGAGATGCATTACTACTTTGGGCCACCTGTACTGTTATGACCTGGTGGTCAGGACAACAATGGACCTGGTGGTTAAGAGCACACGGAATGACCTGATAGTTACTGATAATATAGGACGAGCTCTGGGACGTGGGAACTCTGCTGACCGCAATCCCTAATCCTATCAAGCACACTAGAAATAGCCGTGGATTGCTCCTAACGCTCCTTATGCAACTCGGCACAGCCTAAGGAACTAGCTAGCCCTAAAGATAGAAAAATAAAGCCTACCTTGCCTCAGAGAAATTCCCCAAAGGAAAAGGCAGCCCCCCACATATAATGACTGTGAGTAAAGATGAAAATACAAACACAGAGATTAAATAGATTAAGCAAAGTGAGGCCCGACTTACTGAACAGACTGAGGATAGGAAAGGTAGCTTTGCGGTCAGCACAAAAACCTACAAAAAGACCATGCAGAGGGCGCAAAAAGACCCTCCGCACCAACTCACGGTGCGGAGGCGCTCCCTCTGCGTCCCAGAGCTTCCAGCAAGCAAGACAACAATCAAAAAAGCAAGCTGGACAGAAAAATAGCAAACCAGAGAAAAACAAGCAGTCACTTAGCTTCTGCTGGGAAGACAGGTCACAAGAACGATCCAGGAGTGAACTAGACCAATACTGGAACATTGACAGGTGGCATGGAGCAAAGATCTAAGTGGAGTTAAATAGAGCAGCCAGCTGTTAGGGGTCGAGTTCCCGCTTCTGCACAGGGGGAATCTCGAGCCACCTCCGCTGCGGTCTCCCATTCTTGTCCAGCCGCAGTGGAGTCTGCTCAGCAAAGACGTCGGTCCCAGCGTCTTGCTCATTCTCACTCTGTTCTGAGAGTTACTGCTGCTTCTCCAGTCTCTGCCATTAAAGTCAGTGCTGGTCAGCAGCGAGCGGATTTCTCTGGGACTAAGTCCTTGTCTGCACGTACTGAGCATGCCCAGGGTAAGATCTCCAGTTGGAGATCGAGGGTCATGTGCTCAGGCTCTGCTGCACATTCCATTGGTCCTCTTGGCAGGTCTTGGAAGGGCAAAGGTGCTGTGGCCACTTCCTGTGCTGCAGCTATTTAAACTGCGCATGACCGCACGGCCATGCGCTAGTATTGTCTTACAATTGCTAATGTGTGTATGTTGTGAGTGCAAGTCGTCCTTGGATACCCCTACCCTATTGAATGTCTGTTTGCGGAAGGTGTATGGTTGCTATCTAGCGCCCGACTTATCCTACAGCACTAATCACACATTACAGCGTCCAGTTGCTGTGACCGCCAGTACGGTGCCGTGCACTTCCTCTGTGCTTTCCTTACCCAAGCCTGGGTGGTTAGTGGCGTTTGTCAGTGCGGCACCGCATGCACTCTTGTGCCTTAATATTGTTGTTCAGTTTCCTTACACACCCAGTTGCGGTGTTGTGCCAGCAAGGGTCTAATCGGACTTCAATCCTAGTTGGGGTTGAGTTCGCTGACTACTTGCTCGCGCTTTAGGTGCTTTACCGCGGTCCTGTGACTCAACAGGATTGCTTCTTTCACGCTGGGTGAGGTTAACCCACGCGTGTATACTTTAGTGTACCGCCATATAGTCTGCAAATTGCTAGCAGCAGGTTTTCACCTGCACGGTGGACCCCGGACTGCGAACGCATCTATATCATCTGTCTTGGTGCGTTCCGCCAGTCCTAACAGAATACTAGTGCCAGGGTCTGGCTAGTAAAATGGCGGACGACCAGCGTTTACAGCGGTACATCCAGCAGCTGGAGGGAAGGTTGGCGGCTCTTGAGCGTACAACCTCAGCTGTGGATGTCACTGCTGTAGCTGTGCAGGCTGCAAGTGTAGCCGCAGCCAGTTTGTCCGCTGCCACCCCTGCTCAAACTTTATCCCGTCTCCCGCTTCCTGACAAGTTTGCTGGCGACAGTAAACATTGTCGCGGATTCGTGAGCCAGTGCTCTATACATCTTGAGCTCCTGGCGTCACGTTTTCCTACGGAGCAGGCGAGAGTGGGATTTATCCTATCTCTCTTGTCGGGCAGGGCGTTGGAGTGGGCAACGCCACTCTGGGAGCGAGATGATCGTGTGGTACAGAGTGCTCCTCTCTTCTTGGACACTCTGAAGCAGGTCTTTTTAGGACCTCTGTTTACCCACGACACCGCACTCCAATTGTTGTCTATTACACAGGGTACGTCCGTGGTCAGCCAGTTTGCCATCCAGTTCCGGACTCTAGCTTCAGTGTTAGAGTGGCCAGACAAAGTTCTTATTCCGGTGTTCTGGAGGGGACTGGCAGACCATGTGAAGGACACCTTGGCCACTAGGGAGATACCGGCCACACTGGAGGAACTTATTTCTGTGTCTACCCGCATCGACCTCCGTTTTCACGAGCGGAGGCTGGAGCGGACCCAGTGTAGGCAGAGCTTTCGGCTGGCTCCAACTTTCACCAGACCTCTGGAATCCCCTGTCTTGGCGTCAGATTCCCATGAGGCCATGGAGGTTTCTCGAGCGGGACCTAAATCTCTAGCCGCTCGAGTACCCGTGGTTTGTAATAACCGTCACCAACATGGACATTACGCCAATAAATGTCCGCGGCGGTCGGGAAACGATCGCGTCTAGTAACCATTGGGGGAGGTTCACTAGACACAGCAGCATTCTCCTCCAAACTGTCCTTTAAAGGGACCATCCTGTTAGGCTCATCCACTCTAACAGTCGAGCTTTGTGTGGATTCAGGAGCAGAGGGAAACTTCATGTCCTCTGCTTTTGCTACACGTCATGCTATACCACTAGTCATGCTCGCCAAACCAATAACGGTTAGAGTTGTGAATGGGGCGACACTCCCACTGCAAATCACACACCAGACAGTTCCGTTCTCACTGTCCATATCTCCTTCCCACCAGGAGATTATTTCCCTTCTTGTCCTTCCTGAGGGAATGGATGAGATTTTGCTGGGAATACCCTGGCTCCGTTTCCACTCCCCACATATTGAGTGGTCCTCAGGGAGAATATTGGGTTGGAGTAAGTCTTGTTTGGGCAGGTGTGTGAGTGAGTGTGTACAGGTCTCTACTACCGAGGTACCCGCAGATCTTTCATCACTTCCCAGGTATTATTGGTGTTATGCAGACGTGTTCTCTAAAAAGGCTGCTGAGACTCTACCGCCCCATCGCCCTTATGACTGTCCTATCGACCTCTTGCCGGGAGCCGAACCTCCTCGGGGAAGGGTATATCCCCTCTCTCTCCCTGAGACGGAGGCTATGTCTCAATACATTCAGGAGAATTTGGCAAGAGGGTTTATAAGGAAGTCAGTGTCTCCGGCAGGGGCGGGATTCTTCTTCGTGCAAAAGAAGAACGGGGAGTTACGTCCTTGCATCGATTACAGGGGTCTCAATGCTATCACTATTAAGAACAAATACCCGTTGCCCCTGATATCGGAGCTCTTTGACAGATTAAGGGGAGCTAAAATATTCACCAAATTAGATCTGCGGGGTGCCTACAATCTGATTCGCATCCGTGAGAGGGACGAGTGGAAAACGGCTTTCAATACCAGGGATGGGCACTATGAGTACCTGGTGATGCCTTTTGGGCTCTGTAATGCCCCAGCCGTTTTTCAGGACTTTGTCAACGATATCTTCCGGGATATGCTTTCTACCTCGGTCGTAGTCTATCTGGATGATATTCTCATCTTCTCTCCAGATATTGACTCCCACCGGAGAGATGTTGGCAGAGTCTTCGAACTCTTACGGGCGAATTCCTTATATGCAAAGTTGGAGAAGTGTGTGTTTGAACAGGAGTCCTTGCCTTTCCTGGGCTATATCATCTCGGCCCAGGGATTGGCTATGGATCCTGCCAAACTACAAGCAGTGCAGCGGTGCAGCGCTTTATGGGGTTCATAAATTACTATCGCCAGTTCATTCCCCACTTCTCAACTTTGGTAGCTCCCTTGGTATCCCTCACCAAGAAGGGAGGGAATCCCAAATCGTGGTCCGAAGGGGTCTCCAAGGCCTTCACTTCTATAAAGTCCCATTTTGCTAGCGCTCCTATCTTACATCGTCCCGATGTGGGTAAGCCATTCCTTTTAGAAGTGGATGCCTCATCCGTTGGTGCTGGAGCATTCCTCTATCAAAAGGATGCTCAGGGTCGGAAGCACCCATGCTTCTTTTTCTCAAAGACCTTCACACCAGCGGAGAGAAATTACTCCATCGGGGATAGAGAGTTGCTGGCAATGAAGTTGGCCTTGTCGGAGTGGAGACATCTCTTGGAGGGTGCTCGGTTCCCATTCCAAGTTTTCACGGATCACAAGAATTTGGTCTATTTACAAACAGCCCAGCGGCTGAATTCTCGTCAGGCCAGATGGTCCTTGTTTTTCTCCCGGTTCCACTTTACCCTACATTATCTCGCCGGGGAGAAGAACATTCGTGCTGACGCTCTCTCTCGCTCCTTCGTGTCAGCTGAGGAGGAGGAGGATGAGCCTCGGCTCATTGTCCCTTCGGAGAGTCTGAGAACTGTAGCTCCGGTTTCGCTGGAGTCTGTGCCCCCGGGCAAGACTTTTGTTCCCATCAATTTGCGTCCGGAGGTTCTCTCTTGGGCTCATTCGTCCAGAGTGGGTGGACACTTTGGGGCAAAAAGGACATCTGAGTTACTGGCGAGAATGTACTGGTGGCCACATATGGTTCGTGACGTCGGAGACTACGTTCAGGCATGTGTCTCTTGTGCCAAGAATAAGTCTTCCCGACAATGGCCAGCTGATTTGTTATACCCTCTGCCGGTGGCAGACAGGCCCTGGGAGATGGTCGGGATGGATTTTGTTGTGGGTCTGCCCAAGTCTCGTGGCTGTACCATTATTTGGGTAATCACTGACCATTTTTCTAAAATGGTGCATTTGGTGCCGCTTCCCCGGTTACCTTCTGCACGGGCCTTGGCAGCTTTGTTTGTCAAACACATCTTTCGTCTTCACGGTATGCCAGACAAAATTGTCAGTGACCGAGGTCCCCAGTTTGCGTCTCGGTTCTGGAGAGAGCTTTGTCGTCTTCTCAGTATCGAGTTGAATCTCTCTTCGGCTTATCATCCCGAGATGAATGGGTTGGTAGAGAGAGCCAACCAGACCTTGGTCACATATCTGCGACATTTTGTTTCTGCTAAGCAGGGTGACTGGGCATCTTTGCTACCGTGGGCGGAGTTTGCTCTTAACAATGCTGTCGCTGATTCCACTGGACAGACTCCATTCCTCCTTAACTATGGTCAGCATCCGCGGGTACCTGTGCCCATGCCCGTGTCTTCCGCCGATTCCAGGGTGGCAGACTGGGCTGTGGAGGCACGGGACATTTGGGAACGCACTCAGGATGCCATTCAGGCTTCCAAGGAGAAAATGAGGTCCTTCGCCGACGCACATCGGCGCCCCGCTCCAACCTTTGCTCCTGGCGACTTAGTGTGGCTCTCCGCCCGTAACATCAGGCTGCGAGTTGAGTCTACCAAGTTTGCACCTCGCTACTTAGGTCCTTTTAAGGTCCTCGAACAGGTTAATCCTGTGGTTTACCGTCTGGCCCTTCCTCCACGCCTAGGTATCACTGACACCTTTCATGTGTCCCTCCTTAAGCCCGTCTACATGTCCCGGTTTTCTGAGTCATCTACTGGGACGTCGGGTTTGTCTACGGACGATTACGAGGTGAACGCTATCTTGGTGTACAAGGTGGTTCGTGGCAAAAAATTTTATTTGGTGGACTGGAGGGGTTACGGTCCTGAGGATAGATCCTGGGAGCCTGCTGAGCACATTCGGGCTCCGCAGCTCATTGCTGCCTTCGAACGTAGCGAGGCCCAAGGAGGGGGGGCCCTAGGAGGGCGGGTAATGTTAGGGGTCGAGTTCCCGCTTCTGCACAGGGGGATTCTCGAGCCACCTCTGCTGCGGTCTCCCATTCTTGTCCAGCCGCAGTGGAGTCTGCTCAGCAAAGACGTCAGTCCCACCGTCTTGCTCATTCTCACTCTGTTCTGAGAGTTACTGCTGCTTCTCCAGTCTCTGCCATTAAAGTCAGTGCTGGTCAGCAGCGAGCGGACTTCTCTGGGACTAAGTCCTTGTCTGCACGTACTGAGCATGCCCAGGGTAAGATCTCCCGTTGGAGACCGAGGGTCATGTGCTCAGGCTCTGCAGCACATTCCATTGGTCCTCTTGGCAGGTCTTGGAAGGGCAAAGGTGCTGTGGCCACTTCCTGTGCTGCAGCTATATAAACTGTGCATGACCGCACGGCCATGCGCTAGTATTGTCTTACAATTGCTAATGTGTGTATGTTGTGAGTGCAAGTCGTCCTTGGATACCCCTACCCTATTGAATGTCTGTTCGTGGAAGGTGTATGGTTGCTATCTAGCGCCCGACTTATCCTACAGCACTAATCACACATTACAGCGTCCAGTTGCTGTGACCGCCAGTACGGCGCCATGCACTTCCTCTGTGCTTTCCTTACCCAAGCCTGGGTGGTTAGTGGCGTTCATCAGTGCGGCACCGCATGCACTCTTGTGCCTTAATATTGTTGTTCAGTTTCCTTACACACCCAGTTGCGGTGTTGTGCCAGCAAGGGTCTAATCGGACTTCAATCCTAGTTGGGGTTGAGTTCGCTGACTACTTGCTCGCGCTTTAGGTGCGGTACCGCGGTCCTGTGACTCAACAGGATTGCTTCTTTCACGCTGGGTGAGGTTAACCCACGCGTGTATACTTTTGTGTACCGCCATATAGTCTGCAAATTGCTAGCAGCAGGTTTTCACCTGCACGGTGGACCCCGGACTGCAAACGCATCAATATCATCTGTCTTGGTGCATTCCGCCAGTCCTAACACCAGCTAACGAATTACCCTCGTCACCTGTGGAAGGAAACTCAGAAACACCCACAGCCACCAGAGAAAGTCCATGGACAGAACCAGCCGAAGTACCATTCATAACCACAGGAGGGAGCCCGACAACAGAATTCACAACAGGGATGCTCATGCTTATTATGGCATTGTGTGCACTAACCAGCCATGTGCATTCCTCAAAACACTGAAGGACTTGACAGAGGTCTTGTAGCTTCGACCACTGCACACCTGACAACTCCATGTCTGCCATCCAACTGCCTGCCCGTGTATGTGTATCCTCCCACAAATACATAACAGCATGCCTCTGTTCGCATAGTCTCTGAAGTATGTGCAGTGTATAGTTCCTTCTTGCAACGTCGATGATTAGGCGATGCTTGGGAAGGTTCAAAGATTGCTGATGGTTCTACATACGGCTGGAGTGTACGGGCGAATGGCAGATGTGCGAGCAAAGTCTGTGCACCTTCAGGAGCAGGTCGGGTAACCCCAGATAACTTTTCAGGAAGCACTGCACCACCAGGTTTAAGGTGTGAGCCAGGCAAGGAATGTGTTTCAGTGGTGAAAGGGCTATGGCAGCCATAAAATTCCTTCCTTTATCACTCACTACCTTGCCTGCCTCAAGATGTACACTGCCCAGCCATGACTGAGTTTCTTGCTGCAACAACTTGGACAGAACTTCCGCGGTGTGTCTGATGTCGCCCAAACACTTCATTGCCAATACAGCCTGCTGACGCTTGCCACTAGCTGTTCAATAATGGGACACCTCGTGTGCAACAGTGGCAGCTGCGGATGGAGTGGTCGTGGGACAGCGGTCTGTGGATGAGCTGTCACTTCTGCTGGAGTTGGAGGAGGAGGGGTGGCGAACGCCTACAGACAACTGTTTCCTAGATCGTGGGCTAGGCAGAACTGTCCCAATATTGCTGTCCCCTGTGGACCCTGCATCCACCACATTAACCCAGTGTGCATTGATGGACACGTAACGCCCCTGGTCATGCCTACTGGTCCATTCATCTGTTGTCAGGTGCACCTTTCTACTCACAGATTGCCTAAGTGCATGGACAATGCAGTCTTTTACATGCTGGTGGAGGGCTGGGATGGCTTTTCTCGAAAAGAAGTGTCGACTGGGTAGCTCGTAGCGTGGTACAGCGTAGTTCATCAGGGCTTTGAAAGCTTCGCTTTCAACTAACTGGTAGGGCATCATCTCTAACGAGATTAGTCTCACAATGTGGGCGTTCAAACCCTGTGTACGCAGATGAGAGGATGAGTTTGGGGGTTTATATTCCCTGCCTAACTCTATCCCTGCTTCTGACAAAGCGGCAGCAACCTCTCCCTATGCTCAGATCAGCAGCAGTAAGATGGCGGTCGGCATGCATGCCCCTTTATAGCCCCTAGTGAAAGCAAGCCAATCACTGTAATGCCCTTCTCTAAGATGGTGGGGACCGAGAACTATGTCATCACGCTGCCCACACTCTGCGTCCTCCTTCATTGGCTGAGAAAGGGCGCTGAACGCGTCATATGAAACGTGACTTTGGCGTGAAGGTCGCGTACCGCATGGCTGACCACACACAGGGATCGGGTCAGGTTTCATGAAACCCGACTTTGCCAAAAGTCATCGACTTATGAAAATGACCGATCCGTTTCGCTCAACCCTAGTGGTTAGTGGCATCCATCAGTGCGGCACTGCATGCACTCTCGGGCTACTTTATTATTATTTCCATTACGTGCGGTACTGCGGCCCTGTGACGCAACAGGGCTCACGTCTTTCACACAGGGTGAAGCTAACCCGTGTGTGTATTCTCATTGAACTGCCATTTAGTCAGTCATTGCTTAGCAGCAGGTTCCATCTCTGCGCGGTGGACCCTGGGCTGCGAACGTACCTTATTCCTTTTCTCTAATTATTTGGTGCATTCTGCTAGCCCTAACACTGTATGTCTCATATCAGACGCCTTGTTGCTGAGAAATCATCTTTTATCACTCTATGTAAATGAATTTTCCCAGGTTATGGGGAGGACATCACCTCTAAGATTTCTCTTCCTCCAAAAGTTATTTTAAATAAAAGGAGAATTACCAGAAATTATATTTTGTTCCTGCAGGCACATTTTTTACAGCTCTCTTAGCTCTTCTGCATTGCTACAGTCTTATAACCCTAACTGCCTGTGAGATGGAAGCTGAAGCTGAGAGGAACCTGCAGATGTGTCAGGTATAATTACACAAAGCTCTGCAGTGAGATCGGGAGAGCAGAGAGCAGCCATCACGCATCACACTATTAACTCCTCCTTCATGTAAAATAAGCTCTGGAGGCAGAGTTATCTTCCAGGCAGCATCCTCCCCATATCTGAGAAGAGGTTATTTATCTAAAGTGATAAAAGATGATTTATCAACAACAAGGTGTCTAATATAAGGTACGCAGGTAGGACTTTTTTCAGCAGTCTATTACAGTTAGGGCCAGAAATATTTGGACAGTGACACAAGTTTTGTTATTTTAGCTGTTTACAAAAACATGTTCAGAAATACAATTATATATATATAATATGGGCTGAAAGTGCACACTCCCAGCTGCAATATGATAGTTTCCACATCCAAATCGGAGAAAGGGTTTAGGAATCATAGCTCTGTAATGCATAGCGTCCTCTTTTTCAAGGGACCAAAAGTAATTGGACAATGGACTCTAAGGGCTGCAATTAACTCTGAAGGCGTCTCCCTCGTTAACCTGTAATCAATGAAGTAGTTAAAAGGTCAGGGGTGGATTCCAGGTGTGTGGTTTTGCATTTGGAAGCTGTTGCTGTGAGCAGACAACATGCGGTCAAAGGAACTCTCAATTGAGATGAAGCAGAACATCCTGAGGCTGAAAAAAAAGAAAAAATCCATCAGAGAGATAGCAGACATGCTTGGAGTAGCAAAATCAACAGTTGGGTACATTCTGAGAAAAAAGGAATTGTCTGGTGAGCTTGGGAACTCAAAAAGGCCTGGGCGTCCACGGATGACAACAGTGGTGGATGATCGCCGCATACTTAATTTGGTGAAGAAGAACCCGTTCACAACATCAACTGAAGTCCAGAACACTCTCAGTGAAGTAGGTGTATCTGTCTCTAAGTCAACAGTAAAGAGAAGACTCCATGACAGTAAATACAAAGGGTTCACATCTAGATGCAAACCATTCATCAATACCAAAAATAGACAGGCCAGAGTTAAATTTGCAGAAAAACACCTCAAGAAGCCAGCTCAGTTCTGGAAAAGTATTCTATGGACAGATGAGACAAAGATCAACCTGTACCAGAATGATGGGAAGAAAAAAGTTTGGAGAAGAAAGGGAACGGCACATGATCCAAGGCACACCACATCCTCTGTAAAACATGGTGGAGGCAACGTGATGGCATGGGCATGCATGGCTTTCAATGGCACTGGGTCACTTGTGTTTATTGATGACATAAGAGCAGACAAGAGTAGCCGGATGAATTCTGAAGTGTACCGGGATATACTTTCAGCCCAGATTCAGCCAAATGCTGCAAAGTTGATTGGACGGCGCTTCATAGTACAGATGGACAATGACCCCAAGCATACATCCAAAGCTACCCAGGAGTTCATGAGTGCCAAAAAGTGGACCATTCTGCAATGGCCAAGTCAATCTCCAGATCTAAACCCAATTGAGCATGCATTTCACTTGCTCAAATCCAGACTTAAGACGGAAAGACCCACAAACAAGCAAGACCTGAAGGCTGCGGCTGTAAATGCCTGGCAAAGCATTAAGAAGGAGGAAACCCAGCGTTTGGTGATGTCCATGGGTTCCAGACTTAAGGCAGTGATTGCCTCCAAAGGATTTGCAACAAAATATTGAAAATAAAAATATTTTGTTTGGGTTATGTTTATTTGTCCAATTACTTTTGACCTCCTAAAATGTGGAGTGTTTGTAAAGAAATGTGTACAATTCCTACATTTTCTATCAGATATTTTTGTTCAACCCTTCAAATTAAACGTTACAATCTGCACTTGAATTCTGTTGTAGAGGTTTCATTTCAAATCCAATGTGGTGGCATGCAGAGCCCAACTCGCGAAAATTGTGTCACTGTCCAAATATTTCTGGCCCTATCTGTATCTGTATGCCCATTTTAATAGTTTAGATAGGTCAAATGTGTTGCCAGATTCCCTTTATAAACAAGATTATTCTTCTCTGTTTATGTTGCCATGGGGATCTTTGATCACTCCTTCCTTACCCCTGATATTTTCAAGATTGGGAATGCCATCTCTTAAATTCAGAAGTATAAAATAAACATCTTGTGCAGTCATCATAGCACAGTAGTTACATTGAGAAGATCAACAAACTTATTAGGCTTGAATAGTTGCGAACAGTCACAAATTTGTACAGACTATCCTTGCAGTCCTGGCAAACTTTGGCATATTCACGTCTGAAAAAGACCAACGCTTACACAAATTTCACAAGATAGATCCTCCCACATGGTTTTGGGTATTCTTGGAATTGCTGCTGTGTGTAACTTAGAAAAGTAACCTTTGTTTTAATTTTTAATTTATAAATCATTAGTACGCATGAAAATACAAAACTTTGTAATATATCTCATCAGAGAAATCTACTTCTTTTTCCCCCAGCAGGACTCATCATTTATTTTCAAAATTCTTAGGTGAAATCTGTATTCAATGAAGACAGTTATTTATACTACGGAGATAGGAGATGTAAGTTGTTTATTCATAAATTCGTTTGTAGAAGGGAAGGGAGAAGAGGATTCGGAGTTCTGTTCTCGGTCCTCCCACCTCCTCCCCTTCTCTTCCCCTTTATATAGAATCTTATCAGTTGTAATTGTCATCTCCTATCTCAGTAATGTAAAAAACTGTCTTCCCCGAAGACAGATTTTTCCTGGAAATTGAGAATTTTTGAGAATAATTGATCAGTATAGGAGGAGAAAGAAGCAGATATCTACAGTTTGATGAGATGTATTGCAAAGTTGGTTATATTCAGGTGTACTATTAATTTATAAAATAAAAATTAAAACTATGGTCACGCTTTAATCATCATTAAAAGAACACCTAAGTAGGCTGGTAGGCAAGTAGAATTTTGTATGTTAGATGTAATACTTTACTACATGTACGCATGTATAGTAGTAATGTGCCATAACTTGCTAATATATGAAAATTAATTCTATACATAGTACATGTGAATATAACATAGAAATGCCATTAGTTTTCTAGATATTACTTGCGCATCTCAAATTAACTTCATTCATGAAATTAAGAGTTCATACAAAACAGTGGGAGAATAAGTTAAGCAAAGACAAGGTGGCAAAGCGTTATGCCATCCAATACTAATGTCTAACACCTGAAGCAAAACTTGAGCACAAAAAGGTAGAAAAGGTTGGTAATCTCTTTTTTGGCAAAGTTTATCGAATTATTATGTTAATAAAGTTATTAATTTAAAATGAATATTTACACATAAATAATACACTATATCTCAAATGCATTAAGCAAGCTTCCATTGTTATAGGAGTTTTTTCTTTTTGCCCTGATTTTAATATTCCTTTTTTTTTTAAGAAATAATTCTAGGTTCAAATTATCTAAGACAAATCCATACCACAAAGCTTGTCATGATCAATTACAATAAATTCTGCTTTTTATGTCTTTGCAATTATTTTGCTAACCAAAAAAATGAGCAGAAATAGGACAGATTGAATTCAGGGTTAAAAAATTTCAGCTTGTCCTCCATAGAAAAAAATACATTTAGAGAAATCTCAAGAAAGCCCAAGAGATATTGTGATAGTTTATGACTGAAATCTAATTATTCGTATTATTAAAGAAATAACCCCACAAAGTTCAGTTGGTGGAATGAAACTGGACATGTTGAAGTCACTAATGTCTGATCTACTCACCAGGGTAAGGTAAGTTATGAAGCCGGTGTGTCAAAGCTTGACAAATGTAATAACATCCAATATACATCTAATTTTATAATATGAAAAACTATCCTCCCTAACATGCCTGTGGGTATTAAAGTAAGATGTTCAAAATTGAAATGCCATTTGAATACAAGATTCTATTTTCAAACAAAATAAGCTGATCTGGAACATTTCCTGGCTCCTGGGATACCTGCAGGAAATCTGTCCAGCAAATTAACATACACGGATGAGATGTCACTATCCTCAAAAATACATTATAGTGTTGTAAAGTATAAAATAAAACAAGAAACAAAGTTAAAAACACCAATGTGAGCTTTCCTTCTACAACCACCAATATAGTGTATACTGTGAACTAGTATATACATCTAAAAGTGCATTAATCCATGGAATAACTAGCAAACTTCTTGAATTTAAATGGAGGTGAATTAATGAAGTTCCAATTCTAACCTAACACGAATGACATCTAGAATTCTATAATATGCGCTTATAAATACTTTTGACAGAGTCCCATATTTTGTAAGCATTATGACTTTTACCAAGGTATGTACATTTGGTTTGAGATTATTATTATTTATTATTATTATTTATTTATATAGCACCATTAATTCCATGGTGCTGTACATGAGAAGGGAGTTACATACAGGGTTATAGATATCGTTTACAGTAAACAGGTTTACAGTGATGGACTGGTACAGAGGGGAGAGGACCCTGTCCTTGCCCACTTACATTCTATGGGATAGTGGGGAAGAGACAGAAGGTAGGGGTGAGGCGGCGGTTCTGGCGGTGGTGAGGCGGCGGCTCTGGCGGTGGTGAGGCGGCAGCTCTGGCAGTGGTGAGGTGGCGGCTCGGTTATTGTTGGCTGTAGGCTTTCCTGAAGAGATTGGTTTTCAGGTTCCGTCTGAAGGATCCGAGGGTGGTGGATAATCGGACGTGTTGAGGCATGGAATTCCAGAGGATGGGGAATATTCGGGAGAAATCTTGGAGGCGGTTGTGTGAGGAACGAATAAGTGTGGAGGAGAGTAGGAGGTCTTAGGAGGATCGAAGATTACGTGAGGGAAGATGTTGGGAGATTAGTTCAGAGATATAGGGAGGGGACAGGTTGTGGATGGCTTTGTAGATCAGTGTTAGTAGTTTGAACTGGATTCGTTGGGGAATTGGGAGCCAGTGGAGGGATTTGCAGAGGTGTGAAGCAGGGGAGTAGCGAGGAGAGAGGTGGATTAGCCGGACAGCAGAGTTGAGGAAAGACTGGAGTGGTGCCAGAGAGTTAGCTGGGAGGCCACAGAGGAGGGTGTTGCAGTAATCGAGGCGGGAGATGATGAGAGCATGCACAAGAGTTTTGGTTGATTGTGGGCTGAGGAAGGAATGGATTCTGACAATATTTTTGAGTTGGAGGTGACAGGAGGTGGCAAGAGCTTGGACGTGAGGTTTGAAGGACAGGGCAGAGTCGAGAGTTACCCCAAGGCAGCGGATTTCAGGTGCGGGAGAGAGAGTGATGCCATTTACCATAACAGATAGATCGGGTAGGGGGGATGCGTGAGGTGGGGGAAAGACGATGAGTCTAGTTTTGTCTACATTGAGTTTTAGGAAGTGAGAGGTGAACAAGGAGGGTATGGCTGACAGACACTTCGGGATTCTTGACAGCAGAGAGGTGACATCTGGGCTAGAGAGGTAGATCTGAGTGTCATCTGCATACAGGTGGTACTGGAAGCCAAGAGACGTTATGAGTTGTCCTAGGCCAAGGGTATAGATGGAAAAAAGTAGGGGCCCTAGGACGGAGCCTTGAGGGACTCCAACAGAGAGAGGGATGAGGAGGTAGTGTAGTAGTGGGAGACGCTAAATGTGCGGTTTGACAGGTATGAGGCAATCCAGGACAGGGTAAGGTTTTTGATGCCAAGGGAAGAAAGAATCTGTAACAGTAGGCAGTGATCGACTGTGTCAAAGGCAGAGGACAGGTTAAGAAGGAGGAGGATGGAGAACTGTCTGTTAGCTTTGGCTGTGACTAAGTCATTAGTAATTTTTGTCAGGGGCGTTTCAGTGGAGTGGTGGGGGCGGAATCCAGATTGGAGGTTGTCAAGGAGAGAGTTAGATGAGAGGTGGGAGGAAAGATGAGCATGGATATGCTGCTCAAGGAGTTTTGAAGCAAATGGGAGCAGTGATATGGGGCGATTGCTGGGCATAGCGGTTGGGTCAAGGTTCGTTTTTTTGAGGATGGGTGTGATGGTGGCATGTTTGAAGGCATTATGACAATGTATTCATTGTTCATCAGAAACTTATTGGAGTTGTATCTATTCATTGCGTTCCGCTGTAATTTATGGCTGTCTAATTACTGACAAAAAGTTTTAAATCTGGAGTACTGCATACATCTTTTTTAAATTACATATACTTGGCTTGCTTGAATTGATTTACCTCTTGAACTAGAACACCTATTTTTATCACTGATGTTTCAAATGGAAGGCAGCTACTGAAATAAGATCCACATACACGTTAAACTAATGTCAGCCAAACCTGCTTTTATCAGTGGGGGTGCCAGACTGTTTCATGAACATGGGGTCTCCTAAATCTCCTAAATTCTAACTCTCCCACAACATTTGATGTTGGAGAAGAAAAGGAAGCATGTCTGATTCATTTGTTCTCTAGGAGATAAGAAGCTTCCTGAGGAAGCGAAGCTCACTGCTTCTGTGTATGGATGAGTGAAAAAAGATGGTAAAAATATCAAACAATGGAAAAAATTGCTTTCAGTCACCAATAGAATCTTTTTCTTCTTTATTATTATTATTAATATTTTAATTGTATGAGCTATAACTAGAGCTGTTCTCCTATACTTGGAATGCCCATACACTAAGTGTATGGGCTGACAAATATTTCCCCATATATATACATATAATATAATAAATATATATATATAGTTGTATTATAAACACCTTGGAAAACAGTAACGTGGTTTCCTACACAGTTGTTGCTGGGAAGGTGCAGGTTTTTATTAAAAATATAATATAAAGTGACTAGCACACTCCAGGGTGTTGTGATGCAAAAAAGTGGGGATTTATTACATACAGTAAATCACAAACGTTTCGGTCGATACTGGACCTTCATCAGTGTGCTAGGTATAATTGTATACTTGTATGGCCCCAAAAACAATAGACTACTCGGATTTGCATCAATCAGACATGCTGGAAAAAAAGCAACAAGCCGGGAAGAAACAGAACCAGGCTGGTCAACTGACGGTGAGTCAGAATAATGGGTGGCACTGAGGCTCAAAAGAGCTGACAGCTCTTTTGAGCCTCAGTGCCACCCATTATTCTGACTCACCGTCAGTTGACCAGCCTGGTTCTGTTTCTTCCCGGCTTGTTGCTTTTTTTCCAGCATGTCTGATTGATGCAAATCCGAGTAGTCTATTGTTTTTGGGGCCATACAAGTATACAATTATACCTAGCACACTGATGAAGGTCCAGTATCGACCGAAACGTTTGTGATTTACTGTATGTAATAAATCCCCACTTTTTTGCATCACAACACCCTGGAGTGTGCTAGTCACTTTATATTGTATACGTTCAGGTTTGGGCACCTATGACTGTGCACCTCCCCTATTTAGGCTGTGCTTAGCATCTTCTATATCACTTTATTAAAAATATGGCGGACGAATCATTGGATGAAGTGATCAATAAAATTGGCATGGTGACGGCTGGAATGATAACGTACAGGATTAATAACAGTGGTGCCTATGGGAGGTATGACATCCAGGATACAGCCTACAATTATTAGTAATTTAGCTGGACCACCACCAATTACCAGAATGTGTTTCATGCCAGTCAAAAGATCAGTGTAACAGATGTGCATGTGAAGCTCGGCATAAAAAATGCCTGTAAAAATATGTTGCCAAATACGTACGTGTCCGTATAAAGGACAAAGTGCAAAATGTTCGTGAGATGCTGAATTAGAGAAAGCAGATCAGTTTTGGAGGAACAAACAAAGTGATGGATGCTCATGAAAAACTAAGTTTAAAGAGGAGTGCACCATCCATAACAATCAACACACCTGTGGTACAAGGTTCTTCATCTTCACCCATACATATTACCAGTAATATCCAAATGTCACAGCCGAAAATTATTTGTTCAAGTGTAACAAACACTGTTAAAAGGAATGCCACTAAACATAGATAACCACGACCCTGGGAAACACCAGATTTGCTCTTTACAAGATATGGACGATGATGCTATTGATGACTATTTTGAACTTTACCACATCCCCACCAAGAAGGTGAAGAGCACAGCTACAAACAATGTTCAAAAAAGGTTGTGAATGTCTGGAAATTAATTTTATCTTGGGCAAACTTTTCCTTCCACTATAGTGGTACCGAATGATGCATACACAGCTCTCATTTCCACTCAGCGTGAGATGGTTGAAAGATGATATATTCCATTTTCTCCATGTCCACTTTTTGAAAGCAAGCAGAAAAGAAGAATTAAATAGCAGGAAGACATGTGATTTTGGTCAGGGAGGTGATGCCAGGTACAGATGGATAGATCTTTGTGTCATCGGCCTACTGATGATATTGTAAACCGTGCCATTACATGAGCTGTCCCAGGCTGAAGGTGTAGATGGAGAAAAGTAGGGGTCCTAGAACTTGAAGAAACACCAAAACACTGGGTCAAGGTGAGGAAGTTGTGTGGGAGATGAAGGCACTGAATGTCCCCGTAACAGCCTGGTTGTTTTTAAAGACTCTGACAATAACACCAAAAAGACCATTTTCCCCACCGGCCATGTCCACATCAGCAGGAGTAGCAAAACTACCAACCTAACCACCACCAGCATGATCAAGCACTTGGCAGGAAAGCACCCTACTTTGTTGGCCAAACACCAGGCTCCATGAACAGTGTCTGCAGGTGATACCACTACTTCTTCCACTGTTGTGTGTGCAAGCTAATCCCCTGTCCATGGTGCATGCAAAGATGCCTCCTGCGCTGCATCTGTAGTTGCACACAAACTCAACTAGCACCATCAAGAAGCACGTCCACGTCCTTGTCCCTGCGCAGCATTCAGTTGCCAATACCCCAGTCCTTGGAACGCAAGCGGAAATATTCAGTCAACGCCACACAGGTCAAAGTACTAAATGCACACATTTCTCATCTGCTTGCACTCGAAATGTTGCATTTTAGGCCCGTGGGAGACGGAAGCTTTCTGTAACCTGATGGCGGAGACCGTCACAAGTTACTAGGTCCCTAGCCAACACAATTTCTCCTGGTCTGCTGGCATTGCATTACACAAGCAAGCATGTGCCCCGCAACAGTACCCGGGCCTTCAACAAGTGCTTGTGGGCAGGGATGGTACATCTCACTGATGGCACAGTGGTTTAGTATAGAGGAAGCCATGACCCATTCGGACATTGGGAGACCATGGCACAGATGTATTGAGGAGACAAGTTGTGGAAGGCTTTGGAAGTCATAGTTAGGGTTTTGAATTGTAGCCTCTGGGCAATAGGAAGGAAATGAAGGGCCTGGAAGAGAGGAGAGGCTGGGGAATAATGGAGGAACAGTTGAATTACTCAGGCAGCTGAGTTTAGGATAGATTGGAGTGGTGCAAGAGTGCTAGAGGGGAGGTCAGAGAGTAGAAGGTTGCAATAGTTGTTGTGGGAGATGATGACGGTGCGCACAAACATTTTGCAGTGTCTTGGAATGTACGGATCAGGGAAATGTTTTTGAGTTGTATAGGGCAGGAGGAGGCAAGGGGTTGGATATGTAGTTTGAAAGAGAGGGCAGAGTCTGGGATCACCCCGAGGCCCAGAACATGCGGGACTATTTGTCCCGGCGTGCCATCCTGGCATTACCCAGGCATGTGTCTATCTGCCAGTGATACCAGGCTGTTCAATACGTGGCCTGTATTTTAAAAATTTTTACCCCAAAATAGTGTTTTGAGCTAGGATAACACAGCTAAAAAAGGTGAATGGAAGCCTCAGAAGCACATTTTGTAGCCCACAGATAGATGAGGCGTGTCACAGAGATACCAGACTGTTCAATATGTGGCTGGTATTTTTAATTTTTTACCACAACACCTAGGGTAGCAGACAGCAAAAAATGTAGAATGTAGGCCTGATAAGCATGTATTTGTAGATCATAGATAGACCAGGAGTCTGACGGCGATATCACACTCTTCAATATGTGGCCTGGAGTTTTTATAATTTTTTTTATCCCAAAATACTGTATAGACCTAGAATAGCGGACAACCAAAAAAAGTGGAATGTAGACCTGAAAATAAATTATTTGTAGAGCACAGATAGACCAGGCGTCTGACGGAGATAACAGACTGTTCAATACATAGCCTGTATTTTTTATTTTTTACCCCAAAATAGTGTATAGACCTAGGGCAGCAGACAGCCAAAAAGGTGGAATGTAGGCCTGAAAAGCAAATATTTGGAGAGCACAGATAGACCAGGAGTCTGACGGAGATATCACACTCTTCAATATGTCGCCTGGAGTTTTTTTATTTTATAACACAAAATAGTGTACAGAACTACGGTAACAGACAGCAAAGACAGTGGAATGTAGGCCTGAATTGCAACAATTTGTAGGCCACAAATAGACCAGGAGTCTGACGGAGAAATCACTCTCTTCAATATGTCGCCAGGAATTTTATTATTTTATACCCCAAAATAGTGTACAGAACTAGGGTAACAGACAGCAAAGACAGTGGAATGTAGGCCTGAAGCGCAACTATTTGTAGAGCACAGATAGACCAGAAGTCAGACAGAGATAACAGACTGTTCAATACGTGACCTGTATTTTTTTATTTTATACCCCAAAATAGTGTACAGAACTAGGATAACAGACAGAAAAGGCAGTGGAATGTAGGACTGAATTGTCACAATGTGTAGGCCAAAAATAGATCAGGCGTCTGACAGCGATACCAGACTGTTAAATACGTGGCCAGTATTTTGTTATTTTTTACTCCAAAATATTGTATAGACCTAGGGTAGCAGACAGCCAAAAAAGTAGAAGGTAGGCCTGGAAAGCAACTATTTGTAGAGGATAGATAAACAGGAGTCTGATAGAGATATCACTGTCTTCAATATGTGGGCTGGAGTTTTTTTATTTTATAACCCAAAATAGTGTACAGAACTAGGGTAACAGACAGCAAAGACAGTGGAATGTAGGCCTGAATTGCCACAATTTGTAGGCCACATACAGACGAGGAGTATGACGGAGATAACAGACTGTTCAATATATGGCCTGAATTTTTTATTTTTTACTCCAAAATAGTGTATAGACCTGCATACGGCTGGAGTGTACAGGCGAACGGCGGATATGTGAGCAAAGTCCACGCACTTTGAGGAGCAGGTCGGAGAAACCAGGATAAGTTTTCAATAAGCACTGCACCACCAGGTTTAAGGTGTGAGCCAGGCAAGGAATGTGTTTCAGTTGGGAAAGGGAGATGGCAGCCATGAAATTCCTTCCATTATCACTCACTACCTTGCCTGCCTCAAGATCTACTGTGCCCAGCCACGACTGCGTTTCTTCCTGCAAGAACTCGGACAGAACTTCCGCGGTGTGTCTGTTGTCGCCCAAACACTTCATAGCCAATACAGTCTGCTGACGCTTGCCAGTAGCTGCCCCATAATGGGACAACTGGTGTGCAACAGTGACAGCTGACGATGGAGTGGTTTGGCGACTGCGGTCTGTGGAAGAGCTCTCGCTTCTGCAGGAGGACGAGGAGGAGGAGGAGGGGGTGCGAACGCCTACAGCCAACTGTTTCCTAGACCGTGGGCTAGGCACAACTATCCCAAAATTGCTGTCCCCTGTGGACCCTGCATCCACCACATTCACCCAGTGTGCCGTGATGGACACGTAACGTCCCTGGCCATGCCTACTGGTCCATGCATCTGTAGTCAGGTGCACCTTTGTACTCACAGATTGCCTGAGTGCATGGACGATGTGCTCTTTAACATGCTGGTGGAGGGCTGGGATGGCTTTTCTGGAAAAAAAGTGTCGACTGGGTAGCTCGTAGCGTGGTTCAGCGTACTCCATCAGGGCTTTGAAAGCTTCGCTTTCAACTAACCGGTAGGGCATCATCTCTAACGAGATTAGTCTAGCTATGTGGGCGTTCAAACCCTGTGTACGCGGATGCGAGGATAAGTACTTCCTTTTTCTAACCAGAGTCTCATGTAGGGTGAGCTGGACTGGAGAGCTGGAGATCGTGGAACTAGCGGGTGTGCCGGTGGCCATGGCAGACTGAAAGACTATTGGAGACGGTATTGTTTCCGCCGGTGCCCTAGATGCAGTATTTCCTCCTACAAATCTGGTGATTCCCTGACCCTGACTGCTTTGGGCTGGCAAAGAAACCTGCACAGATACTGCCGGTGGTGCGGAAAAGGGGGGCCTTACAGTGACGGAAGGGATGTTGCGTTGCTGACTAGCTTCATTGGCCGAGGGTGCTACAACCTTAAGGGATGTTTGGTAGTAAGTCCAGGCTTGCAAATGCATGGTGGTTAAATGTCTATGCATGCAACTTGTATTGAGACTTTTCAGATTCTGACCTCTGCTTAAGCTAGTTGAACATTTTTGACAGATGACTTTGCGCTGATCAATTGGATGTTGTTTAAAAAAATGCCAGACTGCACTCTTCTTAGCATCAGATCCCTTTTCAGGAATTGCAGACTGAGCTTTAACCGGATGGACACGCTGTCCTCCAACAGTTTTTTGCTTTGCCACGCGTTTTGGGCCAGATACGGGCCCGGCAGATGGAACCTGTTGCGATGTTGATGCCTGCTGCGGCCCCTCCTCCTCCGCTTCAGAACTACTGCCGCCTGCACCCTGTTCCCCCAATGACTGCCAATCGGGGTCAACAACAGGGTCATCTATTACCTCCTCTTCTACCTCGTGTGCAACTTCATCTGTGTCACCGTGTCGGTCGGTGGTATAGCGTTCGTGATGGGGCAACATAGTCTCATCAGGGTCTGATTGTGTATCAGTACCCTGAGAGGGCAATGTTGTGGTCTGAGTCAAAGGACCAGCATAGTAGTCTGGCTGTGGCTGTGCATCAGTGCACTCCATGTCAGAATCTACTTGTAATGGGCATGGCCTGTTAACTGTTTCACTTTCTAAGCCAGGGACGGTATGTGTAAAGAGCTCCATGGAGTAACCCGTTGTGTCGCCTGCTGCATCCTTCTCTCTTGTTGTTGTTTTTGCTGAAGAGGACAAGGAAGCGACTTGCCCCTGACCGTGAACATCCACAAACGACGCGCTGCTTTTACATTTACCAGTTTCAGAAGAGGAGGCAAAAGAGCTAGAGGCTGAGTCTGCAAGGTAAGCCAAAACTTGCTGTTGCTGCTCCGGCTTTAAAAGCGGTTTTCCTACTCCCAGAAAAGAGAGCGTTCGAGGCCTTGTGTAGCCAGACGACGAACATGGCTCCACAGCTCCAGACTTAGGTGGAATATTTTTTTTCCCACGACCACCTGATGCTGCACTACCACTACCATCATTACCAGCTGACAATGAACGCCCACAGCCACGACCTCTTGCACCAGACTTCCTCATTGTTTTATAAACTTAACCAAAGTAACTTTATTTGTTGCTGTCAAACAACTTACACGGTGAGCTATAACTTCTGTTTGATTTCAATATCCCTTTACAGGTTGATGATACCACAAGGAAAATCAGGCACAATGTTACACACTCTGTTTTCTGTGGCACCAAATCACAGAGATGCCACACACGCAGGACTGTCACTCAAGCACAAATGTCAATATAAATCTCCCAATTTTTTTTTTTTTTTTTCAGGGAGACTTTATAAACAAAATAAAATAAAATGATTTTTTCAGGAATAAAGTAGAAACCAAATAAAATAAAATGATTTTTTCAATGACAATTTAGAAACCAAATAAAAAAAAAAAAAAGGCTTTCTATGCCCCACTGAGTGACAGATGGCACACACAGGAGTCAGTAGTGGCCCACAAGCCCAGAGGGCAATATTTTTCTCCCACTGATTGATGTAGTGATTTTTTCAGGTAGATTTTAGAACCCAAATCAAGCAAAAAAATTAATAGGCTTTCTATGGCCCACAATTTGAGAGAGAGAGAGAGAGAGAGATGGCACACCCAGGAGTCAAGACTGGCAGACAAGCAGAAAGGGCAATATTAATCTCCCACCTATTTTTTCTTTTCAGGGAGACTTTATAAACAAAATAAAATAAAATGATTTTTTCAGGAATAATTTAGAAACCAAATAAAATAAAATGATTTTTTCAATGACAATTTAGAAGCCAAATAAAAAAAAAAAAAAAAGGCTTTCTATGGCCCACTGACTGAGAGATGGCACACACAGGAGTCAGGAGTGGCACACAAGCCCTGAGGCCAATATTTTTCTCCCACTGATTGATGTAGTGTTTTTTTCAGGTAGATTTTAGAACCCAAATCAAGCAAAAAAATTAATAGGCTTTCTATGGCCCACAATTTGAGAGAGAGAGAGAGAGAGATGGCACACCCAGGAGTCAAGACTGGCAGACAAGCAGAAAGGGCAATATTAATCTCCCACCTATTTTTTTTTTTTTCAGGGAGACTTTATAAACAAAATAAAGTAAAATGATTTTTTCAGGAGTAATTTAGAAACCAAATAAAATAAAATGATTTTTTCAATGACAATTTAGAAACCAAATTAAAAAAAAGGCTTTCTATGCCCTACTGAGTGACAGATGGCACACACAGGAGTCAGGAGTGGCACACAAGCCCTGAGGCCAATATTTTTCTCCCACTGATTGATGTAGTGATTTTTTCAGATAGATTTTAGAACCCAAATCAAGCAAAAAAAATAATAGGCTTTCTATGGCCCACAATTTGAGAGAGAGACAGAGAGATGGCACACCCAGGAGTCAAGACTGGCACACAAGCAGAAAGGGCAATATTAATCTCCCACCTATTATTTTTTTTCAGGGAGACTTTATAAACAAAATAAAATAAAATGATTTTTTCAGGAATAATTTAGAAACCAAATAAAATAAAATTATTTTTTCAATGACAATTTAGAAACCAAATTAAAAAAAAGGCTTTCTATGCCCCACTGAGTGACAGATGGCACACACAGGAGTCAGGAGTGGCACACAAGCCCTGAGGCCAATATTTTTCTCCCACTGATTGATGTAGTGATTTTTTCAGGTAGATTTTAGAACCAAAATCAAGCAAAAAAATAAATAGGCTTTCTATGGCCCACTGACTGAGAGATGGCACACACAGGAGTCAGGAGTGGCACACAAGCCCTGAGGCCAATATTTTTCTCCCACTGATTGATATAGTGATTTTTTCAGGTAGATTTTAGAACCCAAATCAAGCAAAAAAATAAATAGGCTTTCTATGGCCCACTGACTGAGAGATGGCACACACAGGAGTCAGGAGTGGCACACAAGCCCTGAGGCCAATATTTTTCTCCCACTGATTGATATAGTGATTTTTTCAGGTAGATTTTAGAACCCAAATCAAGCAAAAAAAAAAAAAAGGCTTTCTATGGCCCACTGACTGAGAGATGGCACACACAGGGATGGCACTCTAGCAGAAATGCCAATCTTAATCTCCCACAAAAAAAAAAAAAAACAGGGACTGTCCTACAATTACTATCTCCCTGCAGTAATCTCAGCCAGGTATGGCAGGCAGCAATAAGGAGTGGACTGATGCACAAATTAAATAAAAAGTGTGGACAAACAAAAAAGATAGCTGTGCAGAAAGGAAGGAACAAGAGGATTTGTGCTTTGAAAAAAGCAGTTGGTTTGCACAGCGGCGTACACACAGCAATGCAGCTATCAGGGAGCCTTCTAGGGCAGCCCAATGAGCTACAGCGCTGAGGAAAAAAAAAAATGTAGCTTCCACTGTCCCTGCACACTGAAGGTGGTGTTGGGCAGTGGAAATCGCTACAGCACAAGCGGTTTGGTGGTTAATGGACCCTGCCTAACACTATCCCTGCTTCTGACGAAGCGGCAGCAACCTCTCCCTAAGCTCAGATCAGCAGCAGTAAGATGGCGGTCGGCGGGAACGCCTCTTTATAGCCCCTGTGACGCCGCAGACAGCAAGCCAATCACTGCAATGCCCTTCTCTAAGATGGTGGGGACCAGGACCTATGTCATCACGCTGCCCACACTCTGCGTTCACCTTCATTGGCTGAGAAATGGCGCTTTTCGCGTCATTGAAACGCGACTTTGGCGCGAAAGTCGCGTACCGCATGGCCGACAACGCACAGGGGTCGGATCGGGTTTCATGAAACTCGACTTCGCCAAAAGTCGGCGACTTTTGAAAATGTTCGACCCGTTTCGCTCAACCCTAATCTTGAGCTGTGCAATGGTGTCAATGTACTTAGCATGGCAGCAGCTGTACTTTTATAACCTTTGATGAGGTAATGCGGCCAGACAATCACAATACTATGCCTACCATAATTGCTACAGCATTACACTGACTGTGAGCAATCCATGCATGTTTATTGGCATTGTAACAGGCGCAAAACATGCAGGGCAGGGATTTGAGGTTCAAGTCTGACCACCAACCAATGCTAATCGAGTGCTGAGCACATCTGAGCACACAGATACTTGAGTGATATCCAAGTACCCCCAAGCATGTTCCCTTATCCCTACTTTCCAATAAACAGCTGTAGTGCGATCCTATCCATGGCAGCATTCTACCCCATCACCAAAAGCATAAATATAAAGCATTATAATGTGCTACCTTAATAGCATAGTGGGCCAGGGAATTGGATGATACAAAGGGCCGAGGAAAAAAACTAGAGCAAAATATAGGGTGTTGTCCAATAATATTTATCAGAGATGGTATCAACATACGCTGACCTCATCCCAGGTTATGTGGCTTCTGCAGATCCATCGGTGATTTCACCTAATAATCATGGAAAAAATGTTAAAGTTTGAATTCTCTATCCACGTTGCCAGCTTATGAAGAAAACTTCAAATGCTAGAAAAAATATAAAATAACATTTTTTTATTTTTCTACGCATTTCAAAGTGCAATCCACATCTTCTTCAGAAAACAAAAAAATGATTTTCTTCATCAGCTGGCAGCACAGATAGAGACCACAAGCTTTCACATTTTTTTCAGTGGATTGATGGTGATGGCTATATAAATTTGGCTCATTAGGCATTTAAAGAGAATCTGTGAGCAGGTTATTTCTATGTAATATGAAGACAGCAGAAAATAGAGGTTGAAACACAACATTTGGGGTATGTGTCACTTGTTAATGTGTGTTTTGTTGAGATTAACATTTCCGGACTAGTCTGACAATGCTACCTCCTTTAATAGGCACCTCACTCTCTATGTACTTTGTTCACAGGGATCCTGGTGTGGGTGGGGTTAGCTTTCTTAGCTCTGCTTCATGCAAATTCTTAAAGCTCTGATTGTGTCAGATTGCTGCACCCAGTCAACTAAATGACACATTGTTGGATTCAGCTTTTCATTGCCTACATCACACTGCTCTCAGATGAGGGATGAAAAAGTTGCTGTGGATTTCTTTTAAGGAGTTATGCGAGTTTATTTCTTCAAATACATTCAAACATTTAGTATTTGGTCAGTATTTTATATCAGTATTTGTAGGCCAAAATCAGCAGTAGAACAATCCGACTAAAAATATAATAGAAATACATGCACCACTTCTGCATTTTTCAACCAATACTAGTTTTGACTTAATGCTGATGTGAAATACTAACCAAATACTGAACATGTGAACATGGCTTAAGGTTGTTTTTCTTACCACAATGTACTCAATAACATTATTATTATTATAAACATTATTTATTATTATAGCGCCATTTATTCCATGGCGCTTTACATGTGAGGAGGGGTATACATAATAAAAACAAGTACAATAATCTTGAAAAATACTAGTCACAACTGGGTACAGGAGGAGAGAGGACCCTGCCCGCAAGGGCTCACAATCTACAAGGGATGGGTGAGGATACAATAGGTGAGGATAGAGCTGGTCGTGCAGTGGTTTGGTCGATCGGTGGTTACTGCAGGTTGTAGGCATGTTGGAAGAGGTGGGTCTTCAGGTTCTTTTTGAATGTTTCGATGGTAGGTGAGAGTCTGATATGTTGTGGTAGAGAGTTCCAGAGTAGAAGTGATGCGCAAGAGAAATCTTGTATGTGATTGTGGGAAGATGAGATAAGAGGGGAGTAGAAAAGGAGATCTTGTGAGGATCGGAGGTTTCATGCAGGAAAGTACCGGGAGACGAGTTCACAGATGTATGGAGGATACAGGTTGTGGATGGCTTTAGACTTTTGTACTGGAGTCTCCGGGTAATAGGGAGCCAGTGAAGGGATTGACAGAGTGGAGAGGCTGGGGAATAGTGGGGGGACAGGTGGATTAGTCGGGCAGTTGAGTTTAGAATAGATTGGAGGGGTGCGAGAGTGTAAGAGGGGAGGCCACAGAGCAGGAGTCGACGGCGAGAGATGTTGAGGGCATGGACTAGGGTTTTTGCAGATTCTTGGTTTAGGAATGTACGGATCCGTGAAATATTTTTGAGTTGAAGGTGGCAGGAAGTGAAAAGGGCTTGGATATGCGGTTTGAAGGAGAGATCAGTGTCACGGATTACCCACCTCTCGTGTCTCCCCTTTTCCTCATAGTTTGTAAGCTTGCGAGCAGGGTCCTCATTCCTCCTGGTATCTATTTTGAACTGTATTTCTGTTATGCTGTAATGTCTATTGTCTGTGCAAGTCCCCTCTATAATTTGTAAAGCGCTGCGGAATATGTTGGCGCTATATAAATAAAAATTATTATTATAAAAATTATTATTACCCCGAGACAGCGAGTTTGTGGGAATGGGGAGAGTGGGCAGCCATTTACTGTAATGGATAGGCTCATTGGGGAGATTGGGTGAGATGGGGGAAAGATGATGAATGATGCTTTGTCCATGTTAAGTTTTAGAAATCTAGTGGAGAAGAAGGATGAAATAGCGGATAGACATTGAAGGATTCTGGTTAGTAGGGTGGTGATATCGGGTCCAGAGATGTAGATCTGTGTATCGTCAGCACAGAGATGATACTGAAAACCTTAAGATTCTATGAGCTGTCCCAGGCCAAAAGTGTAAATGGAGAAGAGGAGGGGCCCTAGAACTGAGCCTTGCGGGACTCCGACAGATAGGTGGCGAGGTGAGGAGGTGGTGTGTGAATGGGAGACGCTGAATGTCTGGTCAGTTAGGTATGACGAGATCAAGGATAGGGACAAGTTTGTGATGCCAAGGGATGAAAGGGTCCATAGCAAAAGGGAATGGTCCACTGTGTCAAAGGCAGAGGACAAGATCAGGAGGAGGAGGATAGAGTAGTGTCGCTTGCTCATGGAGGTTAATAGGTCATTGGTGACCTTAGTTAGGGCAGTTTCAGTGGAGTGGTGAAGCCTGATTGTAAGCGGTCAAAGAGGGAGCAGGAAGATAGATGGGAGGACAGTTCAAAATGGATGTGTTGTTCCAGTAGTTTTGAGGCATAGGGGAGAAGTGATATAGGGCTATAGCTCGATACAGAGGATCAATTAAGAGAGAGTTTTTTGAGGATAGGTGTGATTGAAGCATGTTTAAAGCTCAAGGGGAAAACACCAGTTGTTAGTCATAGGTTGAAGAGATTGGTTAGAGTTGGGATGAAGACTGTGGCGAGGTTTGGGATGAAGTGGGATGGGATTGGGTCAAATGCACAGGTGATGAGATGCGATCTTGAGAGTAGAGTGGAGAATCGATCTTCTATAATGGTGGAGAAGTTGGTTTTGGAGGTGGAGCGCTGGGTAGTTGGGAGGAAGGGCTCTGGTGGTTGTCAAATAAAACTGTCTCTGATGTTCTCAATCTTCTGCTTGAAAAGCGAGGCAAAGTCTTCAGCTGAGATAAGTGGGGAGGGAGAAGGTGCCGGGGACGGAGGAGAGAGTTGAAGGTGTTGAATAACTGTTTAGGGTTGTGAGACAGGGAGGATATGAGAGATGAGATGTAGGTTTGTTTTGCTGTGGCGAGTGTGGTCGTGAAAGTAGTGTGGGACTGTTTGAATGCGATGAAGTGCTCGTTCGAGTGGGATCTTTTCCATTTCCGCTCAGCAGCCCTGGAAGCTCGCCTCAGTTCTTTATTCAGGCTGGTGTGCCAGGGCTGTCTGTTGATTTTGCGTGCTTTGGTATGTGTGAGAGGGTCAAGGGATTCCAAAGCTGCAGCTATTGTGGTGTTATATAGAGCGGTAGCGTCATCCGCATTGTGTAGGGAACGTATGTCTGTGAGAGGGAGGAGGGATTCAGAGAGTGAGTGTAGATCAAGGTGTTTAAGATTTCTGCGAGGATGTGCAAGTTTGTGGGGTGGAGATTGTAGAGAAGGAGTGGAGAGGGAAGAGAATGTGAGTAGATTGTGGTCAGAAAGAGGAAGAGGAGAGTTAGAGAGGTTAGATAGGGAGCAGAGGCGAGTGAAGATGAAGTCCAGTGTGTGACTATCTTTATGAGTGGCTGCAGAGGACCATTGGGTGAGGCTCAAGGAGGAAGTGAGAGACAGAAGTTTAGTGGCAGCTGAGAGGGTAATGTCAATGGGGATGTTGAAGTCGCCTATGATAATAGTGGGGATGTCCGCAGAAAGGAAATGAAGTAGCCAGGTGGTGAAGTGGTCAAAGAAGGTGGTGGCTAGCCCTGGAGGCCTGGAGGCAGTAAGTGACAGCCAGTTGGAGGTTGGAGGGGGAGTAGATGCGCACAGAGCACACCTCAAAGGAAGGGAGGGTAACAGAGGGTGGAAGTGGGATTGGGGTGAAGGAGCAGTTATCTGACAGGAGAAAACCAACTCCACCGTCATGCTTGCTGCTGGGGCTGGGTGTGTGATAAAGGTGGAAGCCACCATACAAAAGTGCAGCAGGAGATGTTGTGTCAGAAGGGGTGAGCCAGGTTTCGGTGATGGTGAGGAAGGAAACATAAACATGATACTTATTTTTACAGGTATACATCATTTTGGATTTATTTTTGGCCTTTTTAGGGTGTGTGACACAAGGGTTTTAAGCCTCACACCCTAGCAATACCTATGTAAAGTAAATCAAAATCTTAAAGGAGTTGTCTGGTCCAAATTGACAAGTCTTCAGTCACTCTGTGTGACTGCAGACTTCTGAATTCCCCAACGCACACATTGCACACAGCAGGAATTTGTTGGTTTCCTAGTGAGGAACGGTAGGTATGCATGAGTTATACATACTCAGTGGGTACAACCTCGCTTACAAACACTTGTATGGAGTGAGGCCATGCCCTCTAGTCTCCCGTGCCCACTGGACAGCTGCGTTACTAGACAGGGTGTATCCTCACTCAATACAAATGTATGGAGGAAGGTAATGCCCACTAGATGGAACCTGGCTGCGTTTATGTAAAACACATACAAATTTTCTGACTCCAGATCCAAAATGGGCGATTCCAAACAGCGCACAATGCATGCAATGGGAGGAGTCATAAATCTGCAGTAACAGTCTTTATCTAAATCTTATGAATTATGTACTAATGATTGCATTCTGTGAGATTACCTGCACTTTATTATACAGCGATATGTATAGTGCTTTGACGTTTTCATCTAAGTCCTTGGCAGAAGAACTGCATCTTGCTGATAGGACAAGGTAATAACCAATAGAGAGGGAGGTCAAGCATAATGAATCTGTCATAAGTAGGGTTGAGCGAAACGGGTCGAACATTTTCAAAAGTCGCCGACTTTTGGCGAAGTCGAGTTTCATGAAACCCGATCCGACCCCTGTGCGTGGTCGGCCATGCGGTACGCGACTTTCGCGCCAAAGTCGCGTTTCAATGACGTGAAAAGCGCCATTTCTCAGCCAATGAAGGTAAACGCAGAGTGTGGGCAGCGTGATGACATAGGTCCTGGTCCCCACCATCTTAGAGAAGGGCATTGCAGTGATTGGCTTGCTGTCTGCGGCGTCACAGGGGCTATAAAGGGGAGTTCCCGCCGACCGCCATGTTACTGCCGCTGATCTGAGCTTAGGGAGAGGTTGCTGCCGCTTCGTCAGAAGCAGGGATAGCGTTAGGCAGGGTCCATTAACCACAAAACCGCTTGTGCTGTAGCGATTTCCACTGCCCAACACCACCTTCGGTGTGCAGGGAGAGTGGAAGCTCCTTTTTTTTTTTTTTTTCCTCAGCGCTGTAGCTCATTGGGCTGCCCTAGAAGGCTCCCTGATAGCTGCATTGCTGTGTGTACGCCGCTGTGCAAAGCAACTGCTTTTTTCAAAGCACAAATCCTCTTGTTCCTTCCTTTCTGCACAGCTATCTTGTTTGTTTGTCCACACTTTTTATTTAATTTGTGCATCAGTCCACTCCTTATTGCTGCCTGCCATACCTGGCTGAGATTACTGCAGGGAGATAGTAATTGAAGGACAGTTCCTTTTTTTTTTTTTTTTTTTTTTTGTGGGAGATTAAGATTGACATTTCTGCTAGAGTGCCATCTCTGTCTGTGTCATCTCTCACTCAGTGGGCCATAGAAAGCCTATTTATTTTTTTGCTTGGTTTGGGTTCCAAAATCTACCAGAAAAAATCACAACATCAATCAGTGGGAGAAAAATATTGGCCTCAGGGCTTGTGTGCCACTCCTTACTCCTGTGTGTGCCATCTCTCACTCAGTGGGCCATAGAAAGCCTATTAATTTTTTTGCTTGATTTGGGTTCTAAATTCTACCTGAAAAAATCAATAAATCAATCAGTGGGAGATTAATATTGGCCTTTGGGCTTGTGTGCCAGTCCTAAGCGTGCCATCTCTCTCTCTCTCAGATAGTGGGCCATAGAAAGCCTATTTTTTTATTATTTTATTGGGTTTATAAATTTTCCCTGGAAAAAAAAAAAAAGTGGGAGATTAATATTGGCCTCTGGGCTTGTGTGCCAGTCCTGAGCGTGCCATCTCTCTCACAAATAGTGGGCCATAGAAAGCCTATTTATTTTTTGGGTTGATTTGGGTTCCTAATTCTACCTGAAAAAATCAATCAATCAATCAGTGGGAGAAAAATATTGGCCTCAGGGCTTGTGTGCCACTCCTTACTCCTGTGTGTGCCATCTCTCACTCAGTGGGCCATAGAAAGCCTATTAATTTTTTTGCTTGATTTGGGTTCCAAAATCTACCTGAAAAAAATCACTAAATCAATCAGTGGGAGATTAATATTGGCCTCTGGGCTTGTGTGCCACTCCTGACTCCTGTGTGCGTCATCTGTCACTCAGTGGGCCCTAGAAAGCCTATTTTTTGTTTTATTTGTTTTCTAAATTCTCCCTGAAACAATCATTTTATTTTCTTTGGTTTCTAAATTATTCCTGAAAAAAATCATTTTTTTTGTATTTTTTTTTCTCTCAAGTCTCCCTGAAAAAAAAAAAAAAAAAAAAAATCTGTGGGAGATTCATATTGCCCCTTCTGCTTGTGTGCCAGTCTTGACTCCTGGGTGTGCCATCTCTCTCTCTCTCCCCAATTGTGGGCCATAGAAAGCCTATTAATTTTTTTGCTTGATTTAGGTTCCAAAATCTACCTGAAAAAAATCACTAAATCAATCAGTGGGAGATTAATATTGGCCTCTGGGCTTGTGTGACACTCCTGACTCCTGTGTGCGTCATCTGTCACTCAGTGGGCCCTAGAAAGCCTATTTTTTGTTTTATTTGTTTTCTAAATTCTCCCTGAAACAATCATTTTATTTTCTTTGGTTTCTAAATTATTCCTGAAAAAAAATCATTTTTTTTGTATTTTTTTTTCTCTCAAGTCTCCCTGAAAAAAAAAAAAAAAAAAATCTGTGGGAGATTCATATTGCCCCTTCTGCTTGTGTGCCAGTCTTGACTCCTGGGTGTGCCATCTCTCTCTCTCTCCCCAATTGTGGGCCATAGAAAGCCTATTAATTTTTTTGCTTGATTTGTGTTCCAAAATCTACCGAAAAAAATCACTAAATCAATCAGTGGGAGATTAATATTGGCCTCTGGGCTTGTGTGCCACTCCTGACTCCTGTGTGCGTCATCTGTCACTCAGTGGGCCCTAGAAAGCCTATTTTTTGTTTTATTTGTTTTCTAAATTCTCCCTGAAACAATCATTTTATTTTCTTTGGTTTCTAAATTATTCCTGAAAAAAATCATTTTTTTTGTATTTTTTTTTCTCTCAAGTCTCCCTGAAAAAAAAAAAAAAAAAAAAAAAAATCTGTGGGAGATTCATATTGCCCCTTCTGCTTGTGTGCCAGTCTTGACTCCTGGGTGTGCCATCTCTCTCTCCCCAATTGTGGGCCATAGAAAGCCTATTAATTTTTTTGCTTGATTTGGGTTCCAAAATCTACCAAAAAAAATAACTAAATCAATCGGTGGGAGATTAATATTGGCGTCTGGGCTTGTGTGCCACTCCTGACTCCTGTGTGCGTCCTCTCTCACTCAGTGGGCCCTACAAAGCCTTTTTTTTTTTTTTTTTCCTAAATTCTCCCTGAAACAATCATTTCATTTTATTTGTTTTATAAATTCTTCTGTAAAAAATAATTTTTTAAAAATTTTTTTTTTTCTGAAGTCTCCCTTTTAAAAAAAACAAACACAAATCAGTGGGAGATAAATATTTACATTTGCGCTTCAGTGACAGTCCTGCGTGTGTGCCATCTCATTTGTTGCCAACAACAACAGAGTGTGTAACATTGTGGCTGATTTTCGTTGTGGTCTCACCCACCTGTAAAGGGGGAGCTAAATCATACTGAAGTTATAGCTCACCGTGTAAGTTGTGTGACAGCAACAAATACCGTTCGTTTGTTAACGTTTTTAAAACAATGAGGAAGTCTGGTGAATGAGGTCGTGGCCGGGGGCGTTCATTGTCAGCTGGTAATGAGGGTAGTGGTAGTGGTGGAGCATCAGCTGGTCGTGGGAAAAAAAATATTGCACCTAAGTCTGGAGCTGTGGAGCCAGGTTCGTCGTCTGGCTACACAAGGCCTCGAACGCTCCCTTTTCTGGGAGTAGGAAAACCGCTTTTAAAGCCGGAGCAGCAAGAGCAAGTTTTGGCTTATCTTGCTGACTCAGCCTCTAGCTCTTTTGCCTCCTCTCGTGAAACTGGTAAATGTCAAAGCAGCGCGTCGTAAGTGGATGTTCACGGTCAGGGACAAGTCGCTTCCTTGTCCTCTTCAGCAAAAACAACAACAGAGAAGAATGCAGCAGGCGACACAACGGGTTACTCCATGGAGCTCTTTACACATACCGTCCCTGGCTTAGAAAGTGAAGCAGTTAACAGTCCATGCCCATTACAAGTTGAATCTGACATGGAGTGCACTGATACACAGCCACAGCCAGACTACTATCCTGGTCCTTTGACTCAGACCACAACATTGCCATCGCAGGGTGCTGATCAAGAATCAGACCCTGATGAGACTATGTTGCCCCATCACGAACGCTATACCACCGACCGCCACGGTGACACAGACGAAGTTGCACACGAGCTACAAGAAGAGGTAATAGATGACCCAGTTCTTGACCCCGATTGGCAGCCATTGGGGGAACAGGGTGCAGGCGGCAGCAGTTCTGAAGCGGAGGAGGAGGGGCCGCAGCAGGCATCAACATCGCAACAGGTTCCATCTGCCGGGCCCGTATCTTGCCCAAAACGCGTGGCAAAGCTAAAACCTGTTGGAGGACAGCGTGGCCATCCGGTTAAAGCTCAGTCTGCAATGCCTGAAAAGGTATCCGATGCTAGAAAGAGTGCAGTCTGGCATTTTTTTAAACAACATCCAATTGATCAGCGCAAAGTCATCTGTCAAAAATGTTCAACTACCTTAAGCAGAGGACAGAATCTGAAAAGTCTCAATACAAGTTGCATGCATAGACATTTAACCACCATGCATTTGCAAGCCTGGACTAACTACCAAACGTCCCTTAAGGTTGTAGCACCCTCGGCCAATGAAGCTAGTCAGCAACGCAACATCCCTTCCGGCAGTGTAGGGCCACCATTTTCCGCACCACCTGCAGTATCTGTGCAGGTTTCTTTGCCAGGCCAAAGCCGTCAGGGTCAGGGAATCACCAGTTTCGTAGTAGGAAACACTGCATCTAGGGCACCGGTGGCAACAATACCATCTCCCACCGTCTCTCAGTCTGCCATGTCCACCGGCACCCCCGCTAGTTCCATGATCTCCAGCTCTCCAGTCCAGCTCACCCTACATGAGACTATGGTTAGAAAAAGGAAGTACTTAGCCTCGCATCCGCGTACACAGGGTTTGAACGCACACATAGCTAGACTAATCTCGTTAGAGATGATGCCCTACCGGTTAGTTGAAAGCGAAGCTTTCAAAGCCCTGATGGACTACGCTGTACCACGCTACGAGCTACCCAGTCGACACTTTTTTTCCAGAAAAGCCATCCCAGCCCTCCACCAGCATGTTAAAGAGCGCATCGTCCATGCACTCAGGCAATCTGTGAGCACAAAGGTGCACCTGACAACAGATGCATGGACCAGTAGGCATGGCCAGGGACGCTACGTGTCCATCACGGCACACTGGTTAAATGTGGTGGATGCAGGGTCCACAGGGGACAGCAAGTTTGGGACAGTTCTGCCTAGCCCACCGTCTAGGAAACAATTGGCTGTAGCCGTTCGCACCCCCTCCTCCTCCTCTTCGTCCTCCTGCAGAAGCGAGAGCTCGTCCACAGACCGCAGTCGCACAACCACTCCATCCGCAGCTGCCACTGTTGCACACCAGGTCTCCCATTATGGGGCAGCTACTGGCAAATGTCAGCAGGCTGTATTGGCTATGAAGTGTTTGGGCGACAACAGACACACCGCGGAAGTTCTGTCCGAGTTCTTGCAGAAAGAAACGCAGTCGTGGCTGGGCACTGTAGATCTTGAGGCAGGCAAGGTAGTGAGTGATAACGGAAGGAATTTCATGGCTGCCATCTCCCTTTCCCAACTGAAACACATTCCTTGCCTGGCTCACACCTTAAACCTGGTGGTGCAGTGCTTCCTGAAAAGTTATCCGGGGTTATCCGACCTGCTCCTCAAAGTGCGTGGACTTTGCTCACATATCCGCCGTTCGCCCGTACACTCCAGCCGTATGCAGACCTATCAGCGTTCTTTGAACCTTCCCCAGCATCGCCTAATCATAGACGTTGCAACAAGGTGGAACTCAACACTGCACATGCTTCAGAGACTGTGTGAACAGAGGCGGGCTGTTATGTTTTTGTGGGAGGATACACATACACGGGCAGGCAGTAGGATGGCAGACATGGAGTTGTCAGGTGTGCAGTGGTCGAAGATTCAAGACATGTGTCAAGTCCTTCAGTGTTTTGAGGAATGCACACGGCTGGTTAGTGCAGACAACGCCATAATAAGCATGAGCATCCCCCTAATGCGTCTGCTGATGCAAAGTTTGACGCACATAAAGGATCAGGCGTCTGCAGCTGAGGAAGAGGAAAGACTTGATGACAGTCAGCCATTGTCTGGCCAGGGCAGTGTACAGGACGAGGTAGCGGGCGAAGAGGAGGAGGAGGACGAGGAGGATGATGGGGATGATTATATTTTTAATGAGGAAGCTTTTCCGGGGCCACTGGAAATTGGTGGCGCGGCAAGGCCGGGTTCTGGTTTTTTGAGGGACACAAGTGACGTGGATTTGCCTGAAACTGCCCCTCAACCAAGCACAACCGCAGATTTGAGAACTGGAACTTTGGCCCATATGGCGGATTATGCCTTACGTATCCTCAAAAGGGACACACGCATAACTAAAATGATGAATGATGACGATTACTGGTTGGCCTGCCTCCTTGATCCTCGCTATAAAGGCAAATTGCAAAATATAATGCCACATGAGAACTTGGAACTAACATTAGCAACCAAACAATCAACTCTTGTTGACCGTTTGCTTCTGGCATTCTCTGCACACAGCGCCCGTGATCGTTCTCACACGAGCTGCAGGGGCCAGCAGACCAGAGGAGTTAGAGGGGCAGAAATCAGAAGTGGCGTTGGCCAGAGGGGTTTTCTGACCAGGTTGTGGAGTGATTTTGCTATGACCGCAGACAGGACAGGTACTGCAGCATCAATTCAAAGTGACAGGAGACAACATTTGTCCAGTATGGTTACAAACTATTTTTCATCCCTTATCGATGTTCTCCCTCAACCGTCATTCCCATTTGATTACTGGGCATCAAAATTAGACACCTGGCCAGAATTGGCAGAATATGCATTGCAGGAGCTTGCTTGCCCGGCAGCTAGTGTCCTATCAGAAAGAGTATTCAGTGCTGCAGGTTCAATACTAACAGAAAAAAGGACTCGTCTGGCTACCCAAAATGTAGATGATCTAACCTTCATTAAAATGAACCACAACTGGATTTCGAAATCTTTTGCCCCACCTTGCCCGGCTGATACCTAGCTTTCCTATGAAAAGGTCTTGCCTGTGGACTATTCTGAATGCCTTTTCCAATCTCGTAATTTTCAGCACCTGATTGTCCAGCATACGACATGTTTACACCTCACTAAATGGCCAAACTCCCCACACGGGGCCGTGGTATCGACACTTGGCGACAGCACCCGTGAGAGTGCAGTTTGTCTGAAGAGGTGGGTGAGCCCGCTTTTGGTCGACGGCACTGCCACTGGGTCCCTCCTAGTACAATAAAGTGTCTCTGGCGGTGGTGGTGCGCACCCAACGTCAGACACACCGTTGTAATATGAGGGGCCCTGGGCCTGTACCGCCGGCCACAAGACAGTTTCCCCCCACCCCAGCTCAAACAGTGCTCTACTACTTGCAAAATTATCTCACAGCTCCACCAATGTTTAGTCTATGCGCTGACATCCTTCAATGCCTGCCACTGACAATACCATTGTATTGACATTTTTGTTATGTTAGGCCTTCGATGCCTGTCTGTGGTCACTCCTTCCACTAGGCCTCCACTGACCACACCACTGCTGTCCGTGTACCCCTGGAACCAATTTAAAATTGCCTACAGCCATGTGTTATTATTTTAGGCCTTCGATGCCTGTCTGCGGTCACTCCTTCCACTAGGCCTCCACTGACCACACCACTGCTGCCCGTGTACCCCTGGAACCAATTTAAAATTGCCTACAGCCAGCCCAATTTTTTTATTTTAGGCCTTCGATGCCTGTCTGCGGTCACTCCTTCCACTAGGCCTCCACTGACCACACCACTGCTGCCCGTGTACCCCTGGAACCAATTTAAAATTGCCTACAGCCATGTGTTATTATTTTAGGCCTTCGATGCCTGTCTGCGGTCACTCCTTCCACTAGGCCTCCACTGACCACACCACTGCTGTCCGTGTACCCCTGGAACCAATTTAAAATTGCCTACAGCCATGTGTTATTATTTTAGGCCTTCGATGCCTGTCTGCGGTCACTCCTTCCACTAGGCCTCCACTGACCACACCACTGCTGCCCGTGTACCCCTGGAACCAATTTAAAATTGCCTACAGCCATGTGTTTATTTTAGGCCTTCGATGCCTGTCTGCGGTCACTCCTTCCACTAGGCCTCCACTGACCACACCACTGCTGCCCGTGTACCCCTGTGTTGTGAGTTCTGTGTTTGGGCTCCCTCTGGTGGTTACTGATGGTACTGGGTGACTTGTCTTTCCTGGGTTTCTGGGTTCCACCTGTTCCATCAGCATATGGGAGTTTCCTATTTAACCTGGCTTTGCTGGCATTTCCTCGCCGGTTATCAATGTATCCAGTGTCTCTTGTTACCTCTGCTCCCTGCTCCTAGAACCTTCTGGACAAGCTAAGTTTGGATTTTCCTGTTTTGTGTTTTGCTTAATTTGGTTTTTAGTCCAGCCTGCAGATATGTGATTCTCTGCTGCTGGTTGCTCTAGTGGGCTGAAATTGCTTTTCATGTACCATGAGTTGGCACATGAGTTTAAGTAATTTCAGGATGGTTTTTTGAAGGGTTTTTCGCTGACCGCGCAGTTCACTTTTGTATCCTCTGCTATCTAGCTTTAGCGGGCCTCATTTTGCTGAAACTGTTTTCATACTACGTATGTGCTTTCCTCTCATTTCACTGTCATTATATGTGGGGGGCTGCTATTTGCTGTGGGGTATTTCTCTGGAGGCAAGAGAGGTCTGTGTTTCTTCTGATAGGGGAAGTTAGATCTTCGGCTGGAGCGAGACGTCTAGGATCATCGTAGGCACGTTCCCCGGCTACTTTTATTTGTGTGTTAGGTTCAGGGTCGCAGTCAGCTCAGGTTCCATCGCCCTAGAGCTTGTTTGTATCTGTGCTTGTCCTTTTTGTGATCCCCTGCCATTGGGATCATGACAGTATAACCGGCCACAAAGTGTTAATTGTATTGGCTGAAGTAGGAGGATAAGTAGTCTGAGGAAGTTTTTTTTTTTTTTTTTTTTCCCCTCAGAGTTTGCTGCCTAGCCTTATTGCAGCCTGGCTACTTCCTCCTCCTCTTAATCTTTGAATGGCTCTGATCTCAGCTGTTTATCATGGACGTCCAGAGTTTGGCTTCCAGCCTGAATAATCTTGCCACTAAGGTTCAAAATATACAGGATTTTGTTGTAGATGCTCCTATGTCTGAACCTAGAATTCCTGTCCCAGAGTTTTTTTCTGGAGATAGATCTCGTTTTCTGAATTTTAGGAACAATTGCAAGTTGTTTCTTTCTTTGAAATCTCGCTCCTCTGGAGACCCTGCTCAGCAAGTCAAGATAATTATATCTTTCCTGCGGGGTGACCCTCAGGATTGGGCATTTGCATTGGCACCAGGGGACCCTGCGTTGCTTAATGCAGATGCGTTTTTTCTGGCATTGGGTTTGCTCTATGAGGAACCTAACCAAGAGATTCAGGCTGAAAAGGCTTTGTTGGCCCTCTCTCAGGGGCAAGATGAAGCAGAAATTTATTGTCAAAAATTTCGGAAGTGGTCGGTACTTACTCAGTGGAATGAGTGCGCTCTGGCTGCAAAGTTTAGAGATGGCCTTTCTGAGGCCATTAAAGATGTTATGGTGGGGTTCCCTGCGCCTGCTGGTCTGAATGAGTCTATGACTATGGCTGTTCAGATTGATCGGCGTTTACGGGAGCGCAAACCTGTGCATCATTTGGCGGTGTCGTCTGAACCGTCACCTGAGATAATGCAATGTGATAGAATTCAGTCCAGAAGTGAACGGCAAAAGTATAGGCGGAAAAAAGGGTTGTGCTTTTATTGTGGTGATTCAGCTCATGTTATATCAGCATGCTCTAAACGCACAAAAAAGGTTGATAAGTCTGTTGCCATTAGTACTTTACAGTCTAAGTTCATTCTGTCTGTGACTCTGATTTGTTCATTATCATCCATTTCCGTCGATGCCTATGTGGATTCAGGCGCTGCCCTGAGTCTTATGGATTGGTCATTTGCCAATCGCTGTGGGTTTAGTCTGGAGCCTCTGGAAGTCCCTATTCCTTTGAAGGGAATTGACTCTACACCTTTGGCTATGAATAAACCTCAGTACTGGACACAAGTGACCATGCGTATGACTCCCGTTCATCAGGAGGTGATTCGCTTCCTGGTACTGTATAATTTGCATGATGTTCTAGTACTTGGTCTGCCATGGTTACAAACTCATAATCCAGTCCTTGACTGGAAATCAGTGTCTGTGTTAAGCTGGGGTTGTCAGGGGGTTCATGATGATGCACCTCCGATTTCTATCGCTTCATCTACTCCTTCTGAGATTCCTGTGTTTTTGTCTGACTATCGGGATGTTTTTGAGGAGCCTAAGCTCAGTTCGCTTCCTCCTCACAGGGATTGCGATTGTGCTATAAATTTAATTCCGGGCAGTAAATTTCCTAAAGGTCGTTTGTTCAATCTGTCAGTGCCAGAGCATACTGCTATGCGGGATTATGTTAAGGAGTCCTTGGAAAAGGGACATATCCGTCCATCTTTGTCCCCTTTGGGAGCAGGTTTTTTTTTTCGTGGCCAAGAAAGATGGTTCCTTGAGGCCTTGTATAGATTATCGTCTTTTGAATAAGATTACAGTAAAATATCAGTATCCTTTGCCATTGTTGACTGATTTGTTTGCTCGCATTAAGGGGGCTAAATGGTTCACTAAGATTGATCTTCGGGGTGCGTATAATCTTATACGAATAAAGCAAGGTGATGAGTGGAAAACCGCATTTAATACGCCTGAGGGCCATTTTGAGTATTTGGTAATGCCTTTTGGACTTTCTAATGCTCCTTCAGTCTTCCAGTCCTTTATGCACGATATTTTCCGTGAATATCTGGATAAATTTATGATTGTGTATTTGGATGATATTTTGGTTTTTTCTGATGACTGGGAGTCTCATGTTCAGCAGGTCAGGAAGGTGTTTCAAGTCCTGCGGGCCAATTCCTTGTTTGTAAAAGGCTCAAAGTGTCTCTTTGGAGTCCAGAAGATTTCTTTCTTGGGGTATATTTTTTCCCCTTCTACTATTGAGATGGATCCCGTCAAGGTTCAGGCTATTTGTGACTGGACGCAGCCTACATCTCTTAAGAGTCTACAGAAGTTCTTGGGCTTTGCTAATTTCTATCGTCGTTTTATAACTAATTTTTCTAGTGTTGTTAAGCCTTTGACGGATTTGACTAAGAAGGGTGCTGATGTTGCTGATTGGTCTCCTGCGGCTGTGGAGGCCTTTCAGGAACTTAAGCGCCGGTTTTCTTCTGCTTCTGTGTTGCGTCAGCCAGATGTTTCGCTCCCTTTTCAGGTTGAGGTTGATGCTTCCGAGATTGGAGCGGGGGCGGTTTTGTCACAGAGAAGCTCCGATGGCTCAGTGATGAAGCCATGCGCGTTTTTTTCTAGAAAGTTTTCGCCGGCTGAGCGGAATTATGATGTTGGTAATCGGGAAGTTTTGGCCATGAAGTGGGCATTTGAGGAGTGGCGTCATTGGCTAGAGGGTGCTAGACATCGTGTGGTGGTCTTGACTGATCACAAAAATTTGATTTACCTTGAGTCTGCCAGGCGTCTGAATCCTAGACAGGCTCGTTGGTCACTGTTTTTCTCTCGTTTCAATTTTGTGGTTTCATACCTGCCAGGTTCAAAGAATGTGAAGGCGGATGCTCTTTCTAGGAGTTTTGTGCCTGACTCCCTTGGAAATTCTGAGCCCTCTGGTATCCTTAGGGATGGGGTGATTTTGTCTGCTGTCTCCCCAGACTTGCGACGTGCTTTGCAGGAGTTTCAGGTGGCTAAACCTGATCGTTGTCCGCCTGAGAGACTGTTTGTTCCGGATAATTGGACCAGTAGAGTCATCTCCGAGGTCCATTCTTCTGCGTTGGCAGGTCATCCTGGAATATTTGGTACTAGAGACTTGGTGGCCAGGTCTTTTTGGTGGCCTTCCTTGTCGAGGGATGTGCGTTCTTTTGTGCAGTCTTGTGAGGTTTGTGCTCGGGCTAAGCCTTGCTGTTCTCGGGCAAGTGGATTGTTGTCACCTTTGCCTATCCCGAAGAGGCCTTGGACGCACATTTCCATGGACTTTATTTCGGATCTCCCTGTCTCTCAAAAAATGTCCGTCATCTGGGTTGTGTGTGATCGCTTTTCTAAAATGGTTCATCTGGTACCCTTGCCTAAGTTGCCTTCCTCCTCTGAGTTGGTCCCTCTGTTTTTTCAGAATGTGGTTCGTTTGCATGGGATTCCTGAGAACATCGTTTCTGACAGGGGATCCCAGTTTGTGTCTAGATTTTGGCGGACTTTCTGTGCTAAGATGGGCATTGATTTGTCCTTTTCGTCTGCATTCCATCCTCAGACGAATGGCCAGACTGAACGAACTAATCAGACCTTGGAAACTTATTTAAGGTGTTTTGTTTCTGCTGATCAGGATGACTGGGTTACCTTTTTGCCGCTGGCCGAGTTTGCGCTTAATAATCGGGCTAGTTCTGCTACCTTGGTTTCTCCTTTCCTTTGTAATTCGGGGTTTCATCCTCGTTTTTCCTCTGGTCAGGTGGAACCTTCTGATTGTCCTGGAGTGGACATGGTGGTGGATAGGTTGCATCGGATTTGGAGTCATGTGGTGGACAATTTGAAGTTGTCCCAGGAGAAGGCTCAGCAGTTTGCTAATCGCCGTCGCCGCGTGGGTCCTCGACTTCTTGTTGGTGACTTGGTGTGGTTGTCTTCTCGTTTTGTTCCTATGAAGGTCTCTTCTCCTAAGTTCAAGCCTCGGTTCATCGGTCCCTATAGGATCTTGGAAATTCTTAACCCTGTGTCGTTTCGTTTGGATCTCCCGGCATCGTTTGCTATTCATAATGTGTTTCATCGGTCGTTGTTGCGGAAGTATGAGGTACCTGTTGTTCCTTCTCTTGAGCCTCCTGCTCCAGTGCTGGTGGAGGGAGAATTGGAGTATGTTGTGGAGAAGATCTTGGATTCTCGTGTTTCCAGACGGAAACTCCAGTATTTGGTCAAGTGGAAGGGTTATGGTCAGGAGGATAATTCTTGGGTGGTTGCCTCGGATGTTCATGCTGATGATTTGGTTCGCGCTTTTCATAGGGCTCATCCTGGTCGCCCTGGTGGTTCTCGTGAGGGTTCGGTGACCCCTCCTCAAGGGGGGGGTACTGTTGTGTGTTCTGTTTTTGGGCTCCCTCTGGTGGTTACTGATGGTACTGGGTGACTTGTCTTTCCTGGGTTTCTGGGTTCCACCTGTTCCATCAGCATATGGGAGTTTCCTATTTAACCTGGCTTTGCTGGCATTTCCTCGCCGGTTATCAATGTATCCAGTGTGTCTTGTTACCTCTGCTCCCTGCTCCTAGAACCTTCTGGACAAGCTAAGTTTGGATTTTCCTGTTTTGTGTTTTGCTTAATTTGGTGTTTAGTCCAGCCTGCAGATATGTGATTCTCTGCTGCTGGTTGCTCTAGTGGGCTGAAATTGCTTTTCATGTACCATGAGTTGGCACATGAGTTCAAGTAATTTTAGGATGGTTTTTTGAAGGGTTTTTCGCTGACCGCGCAGTTCACTTTTGTATCCTCTGCTATCTAGCTTTAGCGGGCCTCATTTTGCTGAAACTGTTTTCATACTACGTATGTGCTTTCCTCTCATTTCACCGTCATTATATGTGGGGGGCTGCTATTTGCTGTGGGGTATTTCTCTGGAGGCAAGAGAGGTCTGTGTTTCTTCTGATAGGGGAAGTTAGATCTTCGGCTGGAGCGAGACGTCTAGGATCATCGTAGGCACGTTCCCCGGCTACTTTTATTTGTGTGTTAGGTTCAGGGTCGCGGTCAGCTCAGGTTCCATCGCCCTAGAGCTTGTTTGTATCTGTGCTTGTCCTTTTTGTGATCCCCTGCCATTGGGATCATGACACCCCTGGAACCAATTTAAAATTGCCTACAGCCAGCCCAATTTTTTTATTTTAGGCCTTCGATGCCTGTCTGCGGTCCATTCTTTCAACTACTACTACACTGACCAGGTCACTGCTGCCCGTGTACCCCTGGAACCAATTTAAAATTGCCTACAGCCATGTGTTATTATTTTAGGCCTTCGATGCCTGTCTGCGGTCACTCCTTCCACTAGGCCTCCACTGACCACACCACTGCTGCCCGTGTACCCCTGGAACCAATTTAAAATTGCCTACAGCCATGTGTTATTATTTTAGGCCTTCGATGCCTGTCTGCGGTCACTCCTTCCACTAGGCCTCCACTGACCACACCACTGCTGCCCGTGTACCCCTGGAACCAATTTAAAATTGCCTACAGCCAGCCCAATTTTTTTATTTTAGGCCTTCGATGCCTGTCTGCGGTCCATTCTTTCAACTACTACTACACTGACCAGGGCACTGCTGCCCGTGTACCCCTGGAACCAACATCAGAAAATATAAAAATAAGTATTTTGCTTACAAAAGAGAAAATACTGGAGAGATATCAAATGCAGACATTTTAACATTAAAAACAAACACACAACTAAAATCTGGTACAGTACTAAAAATGGCCACCAGCTACAATTACTTTCTCCTGCAAGTAGTTAACTGAAAGGTTTTTTAAATTGAAAACACACATATGGCATCCACCGAGTGTTGTCCTGTCGCGTCATCTTTATATTATTGCCGAGAAGATGCAAAACAATGAAAATAATAAAATCATTAATTACCAAAATAATAGAGAAAGTCAACACCACATTGCAAATAAACATTCATTCCAAATAAAGAAGCAGGGCGCGTCCGAGGGTGAGTATATACCTAATAAGAATATAATCACCCTCGGACGCGCAATGCTTATTTCCAACAGCCTTCCTTCCTAAGAATCAGCCCTTCCGTGGTGTAGAGAGACGTTGTGTTACACTCCAAGGTGTTCCCCAGGTTGCCTTTCCTGAGCTTCGATCTTCCGGCTCTCGTTTAGTAGTTGTTGGAAACTACGCTGCATTAGGCCTTCAAATTGGGTATGGGGTGTAGAGAGATGGAGTGTTCCACTCCAAGGTGTTCCCCAGGTTGCCTTTCCTGAGCTTCGATCTTCCGGCTCTCGTTTAGTAGTTCTTGGAAACTACACTGCATTAGGCCTTCAAATTGGGTATGGGGTGTAGAGAGAGGGTGTGTTACACTCCAAGGTGTTCCCCAGGTTGCCTTTCCTGAGCTTCGGTCTTCATGCTCTCGTTTAGTAGTTGTCGGAAACTACGCTGCATTAGGCCTACAAATTGGGTATGGGGTGTAGAGAGAGGGTTTGTTACACTCCAAGGTGTTCCCCAGGTTGCCTTTCCTGAGCTTCGATCTTCCGGCTCTCGTTTAGTAGTTCTTGGAAACTACACTGCATTAGGCCTTCAAATTGGGTATGGGGTGTAGAGAGAGGGTGTGTTACACTCCAAGGTGTTCCCCAGGTTGCCTTTCCTGAGCTTCGATCTTCCGGCTCTCGTTTAGTAGTTCTTGGAAACTACACTGCATTAGGCCTTCAAATTGGGTATGGGGTGTAGAGAGAGGGTGTGTTACACTCCAAGGTGTTCCCCAGGTTGCCTTTCCTGAGCTTCGATATTCCGGCTCTCGTTTAGTAGTTGTTGGAAACTACACTGCATTAGGCCTACAAATTTGGTATGGGGGAAACATTGGCGCATCTGCGGTCCCTCCTTCCTCTAGGCCTCCACTGACCTGTCTACTGCTGCCCGTGTTCCCCTGGAACCAATTTTAAATTGCCTACAGGCAGCCCAATTTATTATGTTAGGGCTTCGAAGCCTGTCTGCGGTCCCTCCTTCCACTAGGCCTCCACTGACCTGTTTACTGCTGCCCGTGTACCCCTTGAACCAACATCATAAAATAAAATAAAAAGTATTTTGCTTATAAAAAAGAAAATACTGGTGAGATATCAAATGCAGACATTTTAACATTAAAAACAAACACACAACTAAAATCTGGTACAGTACTAAAAATGGCCACCAGCTACAATTACTTTCTCCTGCAAGTAGTTAACTGAAAGGTTTTTTAAATTGAAAACACACATATGGCATCCACCGAGTGTTGTCCTGTCTCGTCATCTTTATATTATTGCCGAGAAGATGCAAAACAATGAAAATAATAAAATCATTAATTACCAAAATAATAGAGAAAGTCAACACCACATTGCAAATAAACATTCATTCCAAATAAAGAAGCAGGGCGCGTCCGAGGGTGAGTATATACCTAATAAGAATATAATCACCCTCGGACGCGCAATGCTTATTTCCAACAGCCTTCCTTCCTAAGAATCAGCCCTTCCGTGGTGTAGAGAGACGTTGTGTTACACTCCAAGGAGTTCCCCAGGTTGCCTTTCCTGAGCTTCGATCTTCCGGCTCTCGTTTAGTAGTTGTTGGAAACTACGCTGCATTAGGCCTTCAAATTGGGTATGGGGTGTAGAGAGATGGTGTGTTCCACTCCAAGGTGTTCCCCAGGTTGCCTTTCCTGAGCTTCGATCTTCCGGCTCTCGTTTAGTAGTTGTTGGAAACTACGCTGCATTAGGCCTTCAAATTGGGTATGGGGTGTAGAGAGATGGTGTGTTCCACTCCAAGGTGTTCCCCAGGTTGCCTTTCCTGAGCTTCGATCTTCCGGCTCTCGTTTAGTAGTTCTTGGAAACTACACTGCATTAGGCCTTCAAATTGGGTATGGGGTGTAGAGAGAGGGTGTGTTACACTCCAAGGTGTTCCCCAGGTTGCCTTTCCTGAGCTTCGATCTTCATGCTCTCGTTTAGTAGTTGTCGGAAACTACGCTGCATTAGGCCTACAAATTGGGTATGGGGTGTAGAGAGAGGGTTTGTTACACTCCAAGGTGTTCCCCAGGTTGCCTTTCCTAAGCTTCGATCTTCCGGCTCTCGTTTAGTAGTTGTTGGAAACTACGCTGCATTAGGCCTTCAAATTGGGTATGGGGTGTAGCGAGAGGGTGTGTTACACTCCAAGGTGTTCCCCAGGTTGCCTTTCCTGAGCTTCGATCTTCCGGCTCTCGTTTAGTAGTTCTTGGAAACTACACTGCATTAGGCCTTCAAATTGGGTATGGGGTGTAGCGAGAGGGTGTGTTACACTCCAAGGTGTTCCCCAGGTTGCCTTTCCTGAGCTTCGATCTTCCGGCTCTCGTTTAGTAGTTCTTGTAAACTACACTGCATTAGGCCTTCAAATTGGGTATGGGGTGTAGAGAGAGGGTGTGTTACACTCCAAGGTGTTCCCCAGGTTGCCTTTCCTGAGCTTCGATCTTCTGGCTCTCGTTTAGTAGTTCTTGGAAACTACACTGCATTAGGCCTTCAAATTGGGTATGGGGTGTAGAGAGAGGGTGTGTTACACTCCAAGGTGTTCCCCAGGTTGCCTTTCCTGAGCTTCGATCTTCCGGCTCTCGTTTAGTAGTTCTTGGAAACTACACTGCATTAGGCCTACAAATTGGGTATGGGGTGGAGAGAGATGGTGTGTTACACTCCAAGGTGTTCCCGAGGTTTCCTTGCCATTGCTTCGGTCTTCCGACTCTCGTTTAGTAGTTGTAGAAAAGTACACTGCATTAGGCCTACAAAATGGGTATGGGGTGGAGAGAGATGGTGAGTTACACTCCAAGGTGTTCCCCAGGTTGCCTTTCCTGAGCTTCTATCTTCAGGCTCTCATTAAATTGTGGTTAAATGGAACAACTGCATTTGGCGTACTAGTTGGTTTGGGGCCTACTATCGGTGTCTGCCACTCCTTGCTGTTCTCCTGGTTTCCTGTCCTGAAATTCCATTTTCAGGCTCTCGTTAAGTAGTTGTTAATGTTAGACTGCATTTGGCCTACTAGTTGGGTTGGGGCCTACTATCGGTGTCTGCCACTCCTTGCTGTTCTCCTCCACTGAACAAAGCTGTGCCGCCTGTTTACTACGGTTGCCAATTTTGAACTGCATTTCGACTACTTACTGATTTGGCCCTACTCTCTGTGTCAGCCTCTCATTCCAGTTGTCCTCCACTGCAATGCCCCCTGGTTATTCCTGTGTTACCAATTTTGAACTGCATTTAGCCCACTTTATTCTTTGGGCCTATATCTGTGTTTCCACTTCATCGTGCCCATTGCCCAGCCAGTGATAGATGAGTCTGCTGGTACATTGACCCATAACGCAACATTCCCCGTGCATGCTACACAACAACATTGTGACCCTGCTGAAAGTCAGGTTGCTCTTCCCGCATACCATACCACCTTACACGGGGACAAAGAGGAAGGTGCAGATGAAAGTGCAGGTTCCTTCATCGGGTGGGGGGAGGAATACTAGTTGGCGACGTCACTGGCACAGGGCCTCTCATACTACGCAAAAGTGTTGCTGCCGGTGGGAGGCGCCCCCGCCGTGCAAACACACCGCTGTACTTTGAGGGGCCCTGTGCCAGTGCCAATGCCAACAAGTGGGCCCCCCCTGCTTGCTCAGGATCACAGCACTTGCAAAGTTGAAATACTTACCTCTCCCTGCTCCACTGCCGTGACGTGGTCCAGATTTCCTGGGTCCACTAATTACTTGAACCAGCCCTACCCCACACAACTTTAGCTAAATGACCCCCAATTTCAAATGCCTTCCAATTATTATAAGGTAAATTACGCTTGACAAGCTTCATTAAGAAGAATGGATGGTTTTGACATTAAAATGGGCACTCTAGGTGTTTTCCTGGCCCCCACTCACTGCCGACTATGCTGCCCCATTGACTTGCATTGGGTTTCGTGTTTCGGTCGATCCCGACTTTACGTCATAATCGGCCGATTTCACTCGACCCGACTTTTGAGATAGTCGGGTTTCGCGAAACCCGGCTCGACTCTAAAAAGGTCAAGGTCGCTCAACTCTAGTCATAAGCATGTAGGAACACAAAGTATGGAGGTTACTAATAGGTAGAGAGCTCAATCATAACAACATTGGAGCATGAAAGCTAAATGTGGATTATAAAATGCTAACAAAATAATAAAAATTACAATTTAGATCTTTAGGAGCAAAACAGTAGCAATGCAGTGACATGACAATAATCTACATAACTAATCATATGCTAAATACCAAATCGATGCCACGCTTGAGGATAGATCGAGAGGAATTACTGAGGAGTAGCCAAAGAACAAATAACCTAAAACACCCCGATTCCCCTCACATTAATGAAGTGACCATGTAAATAGTTAAAAAGTTAAAAAGTAGGATAGTCCTTCTACCAACCAGAACCACTAAGGTGCCCGCATGGTGTACTTGTACACCTGTCAACAAACATGTAGCTGCCAGCTTACCTATGTATATATTGGGTGCTGAAGCCTGTGGTCCAATGTTGGATGACGGCTCACTTGCTTGGTTCAGATGACAGGGGCTGCGGCCCTGTCTGCATCGGATGGTGGGACGTGATGTAGAGCCAGGGAAGCTCCGGCCGGTAGCGTCCCTGGATAACTCTAAACTGCCCAGTAAGTACCCATGCATCCATGCATTCCTCCTATATGTTTAATACAAGGCTAAGGTATTTACCCAAAGGTATAGATGATACGCCAGAAGCCTGACAAACAAGATGGAAGAACTAGAAGCAGAAATATCTACAGGTAACTTTGACATAGTGGGAATAACCGAGACATGGTTAGATGAAAGCTATGACTGGGCAGTTAACTTACAGGGTTACAGTCTGTTTAGAAAGGATCATAAAAATCGGAGAGGAGGAGGGGTTTGTCTCTATGTAAAGTCTTGTCTAAAGTCCACTTTAAGGGAGGATATTAGCGAAGGGAATGAGGATGTCGAGTCCATATGGGTTGAAATTCATGGAGGGAAAAATGGTAACAAAATTCTCATTGGGGTCTGTTACAAACCCCCAAATATAACAGAAAGCATGGAAAGTCTACTTCTAAAGCAGATAGATGAAGCTGCAACCCATAATGAGGTCCTGGTTATGGGGGACTTTAACTACCCGGATATTAACTGGGAAACAGAAACCTGTGAAACCCATAAAGGCAACAGGTTTCTGCTAATAACCAAGAAAAATTATCTTTCACAATTGGTGCAGAATCCAACCAGAGGAGCAGCACTTTTAGACCTAATACTATCTAATAGACCTGACAGAACAACAAATCTGCAGGTGGTTGGGCATTTAGGAAATAGCGACCACAATATTGTGCAGTTTCACCTGTCTTTCACTAGGGGGACTTGTCAGGGAGTCACAAAAACATTGAACTTTAGGAAGGCAAAGTTTGAACAGCTTAGAGATGCCCTTAATCTGGTAGACTGGGACAATATCCTCAGAAATGAGAATACAGATAATAAATGGGAAATGTTTAAGAACATCCTAAATAGGCAGTGTAAGCGGTTTATACCTTGTGGGAATAAAAGGACTAGAAATAGGAAAAACCCAATGTGGCTAAACGAAGAAGTAAGACAGGCAATTAACAGTAAAAAGAAAGCATTTGCACTACTAAAGCAGGATGGCACCATTGAAGCTCTAAAAAACTATAGGGAGAAAAATACTTTATCTAAAAAACTAATTAAAGCTGCCAAAAAGGAAACAGAGAAGCACATTGCTAAGGAGAGTAAAACTAATCCCAAACTGTTCTTCAACTATATCAATAGTAAAAGAATAAAAACTGAAAATGTAGGCCCGTTAAAAAATAGTGAGGAAAGAATGGTTGTAGATGACGAGGAAAAAGCTAACATATTAAACACCTTCTTCTCCACGGTATTCACGGTGGAAAATGAAATGCTAGGTGAAATCCCAAGAAACAATGAAAACCCTATATTAAGGGTCACCAATCTAACCCAAGAAGAGGTGCGAAACCGGCTAAATAAGATTAAAATAGATAAATCTCCGGGTCCGGATGGCATACACCCACGAGTACTAAGAGAACTAAGTAATGTAATAGATAAACCATTATTTCTTATTTTTAGGGACTCTATAGCGACAGGGTCTGTTCCGCAGGACTGGCGCATAGCAAATGTGGTGCCAATATTCAAAAAGGGCTCTAAAAGTGAACCTGGAAATTATAGGCCAGTAAGTCTAACCTCTATTGTTGGTAAAATATTTGAAGGGTTTCTGAGGGATGTTATTCTGGATTATCTCAATGAGAATAACTGTTTAACTCCATATCAGCATGGGTTTATGAGAAATCGCTCCTGTCAAACCAATCTAATCAGTTTTTATGAAGAGGTAAGCTATAGGCTGGACCACGGTGAGTCATTGGACGTGGTATATCTCGATTTTTCCAAAGCGTTTGATACCGTGCCGCACAAGAGGTTGGTACACAAAATGAGAATACTTGGTCTGGGGGAAAATGTGTGTAAATGGGTTAGTAACTGGCTTAGTGATAGAAAGCAGAGGGTGGTTATAAATGGTATAGTCTCTAACTGGGTCGCTGTGACCAGTGGGGTACCGCAGGGGTCAGTATTGGGACCTGTTCTCTTCAACATATTCATTAATGATCTGGTAGAAGGTTTACACAGTAAAATATCGATATTTGCAGATGATACAAAACTATGTAAAGCAGTTAATACAAGAGAAGATAGTATTCTGCTACAGATGGATCTGGATAAGTTGGAAACTTGGGCTGAAAGGTGGCAGATGAGGTTTAACAATGATAAATGTAAGGTTATACACATGGGAAGAGGGAATCAATATCACCATTACACACTGAACGGGAAACCACTGGGTAAATCTGACAGGGAGAAGGACTTGGGGATCCTAGTTAATGATAAACTTACCTGGAGCAGCCAGTGCCAGGCAGCAGCTGCCAAGGCAAACAGGATCATGGGGTGCATTAAAAGAGGTCTGGATACACATGATGAGAGCATTATACTGCCTCTGTACAAATCCCTAGTTAGACCGCACATGGAGTACTGTGTCCAGTTTTGGGCACCGGTGCTCAGGAAGGATATAATGGAACTAGAGAGAGTACAAAGGAGGGCAACAAAATTAATAAAGGGGATGGGAGAACTACAATACCCAGATAGATTAGCGAAATTAGGATTATTTAGTCTAGAAAAAAGACGACTGAGGGGCGATCTAATAACCATGTATAAGTATATAAGGGGACAATACAAATATCTCGCTGAGGATCTGTTTATACCAAGGAAGGTGACGGGCACAAGGGGGCATTCTTTGCGTCTGGAGGAGAGAAGGTTTTTCCACCAACATAGAAGAGGATTCTTTACTGTTAGGGCAGTGAGAATCTGGAATTGCTTGCCTGAGGAGGTGGTGATGGCGAACTCAGTCGAGGGGTTCAAGAGAGGCCTGGATGTCTTCCTGGAGCAGAACAATATTGTATCATACAATTATTAGGTTCTGTAGAAGGACGTAGATCTGGGGATTTATTATGATGGAATATAGGCTGAACTGGATGGACAAATGTCTTTTTTCGGCCTTACTAACTATGTTACTATGTTACTATGTTACTATATGTATTAAACATACATACTGTCTCATAATTCATTCCAATGGTCTATGATGTGAGTAGGTGCATATATGTGTTTTAAAACCAAGGTTTATTTATAACATAAAATTAGAAACACTAATGCCCCTCTCAAATCAGCTATAGTTACAGCTACAGTAAGGGACAGCTGGAGTCCTTGACCCTGAGGATTTGAAAAAGTATAAAAAATATAATTTATTAATAATAAAGGATTTTAAAAAGTTAAAAAAAAGTAAAATAAAAAACATTTTTAATGAAGAACATTTTTAATAAAAAAAGCATTAAGTGTCCAGCCTGTTAATCTGGGGACCCAGATAGGACCTGTACATAATTTTTGTATATCATATAAAAAATATAAATATCTATATGCCAATATTTTCCCTCACTAATACCTAACAAACAATATATAGAAACAAAATGTTTTATTTTTTTATGTACAGGTCCTATCTGGGTCCCCAGAATAACAGGCTTGACACTTAATGCTTTTTTATTAAAAATGTTCTTCATTAAAAATGTTTTTTATTTTAAAAAATGTTTTAACTTATTAAAATCCTTTATTATTAATAAATTATATTTTTTATACTTTTTGAAATCCTCAGGGTCATGGACTCCGGCTGTCCCTTCCTGTAGCTGTAACTATAGCTGATTTGAGAGGGGCATTCGTGTTTCTAATTTTTATGTTATAAATAAACCTCGGTTTTAAAACACATATATACAGCTACTCACATCATAGACCATTGGAATCAATTATGGGACAGTGTGTATGTTTAATACATATCATCTGTACCTTTGGGTAAATACCCTAGCCTTGTATTAAACATATATGAGGAATGTATCCATTGGTACTTGCTGGGCAGTTTGGGGTTAAAATGATGGGCAGCACACAAAAACAGATGGAGAGTATATATGGCAGGGATACTCTAGGGAGCGGTAACCCTGTGGAAGAAGAGCATGGCTCTTTGAAATGTGTTGGTTAGTTTTCTCCTCCCTTTTTGAGTGCCTTAGCGCTCCTTCCTGATCGTAACGTCACAAGTAGGCGGAGCCTATTGGCCATCTTTTTTGATTAGCGTGGTATCCAGGGATGCTACCGGCCAGAGCTTCCCTGGCTCTACATCGTGTCCCACCATCTGATGCAGACAGCGCCGCAGCCCCGGTCATCTGCACTAAACAAGTGAGTCGTCATCCAGCATTGCACCTCAAGCTGCATCACCCAATATATACATAGGTAAGCTGGCAGCTACATGTTTGTTGACAGGTGTACAAGTACACCACGCGGGCAACTTAGTGGTTCTGGTCGGTAGAAGGACTATCCTACTTTTTAACTTTTTAACTATTTACATGGTCATTTCATTAATCTGAGTGGAATCCAAGTCTTTTAGGTTATTTGTTCTCTGGCTGCAGAAATTCCTCTTGATCTATCCTCAAGTGTGGCATCGTTTTGGTATTTTAAGTTATGTATACAGACACAGGTTGGCACTACTCTGTCTGGTTCCAGCAGCTGAGGATTATTGTCTTTTAGGGTGAGCGCCAGTGTAACCCCTTAATATCATATGCTAAATAGTTGTAAATACGAGATATCCAAGATGATTATCTATACAGGGTGGTCCATTTATATGGATACATCTGGGTGGGCCATTAAAAAATGGCCAACTTCAAAATGGCTGCCATGGTCACCACACATCTTGAAAAGTTTTCCCCCTCCCATATACTAATGTGCCACAAACAGGAAGTTGATATCACCAACCATTCCCATTTTATTTAGGTGAATCCATATACATGGCCAACCCAGGTGTATCCATATAAAAGGCCCACACTATATAATGATGGCAGTCTCAAATTCAAAGCAGAAGTGGATATTGAGATATGGAGCATGAATGTCAAAAGTGCAAAACATGGTTACCTTTTTGTTCTTCACTGTATCTAGATACATTCCTTGAGGGATCTAGTTTCTAAACTATTGTCACTTGTGGGGAATTTCCACTGTTTAAGAAGATGAGGGACTCTCCAAATGTGACATGGTGTTAGCTAATGTTTCCAGTTAAATGGTGCTCCTTCGCTTCCAAGACCTGCTGTGTGCCCAAATAAACAGTAGTTTTCTCCATATATCGGGTATCAGTGTACTCAGGAGAAATTGCACAACAAAGTGTATTATGCATTTTCTCCTGTTGCTCTTGCAAAAATGAAACATTTTGGGCTAAAAAAAAAATTCTGTGGGGAAAAAAGGATATTTTTTATTTTCACGGCTATACGTTATAAACTCCTGTGAAGCATCTGGGGCTCAAATTGCTCACCACACATCTTGTGGTGCTCTACCCTTCCTGGAAGGGTATATTTTCCAAAATGGAGTTGTGTTTTTTTTCATTGTTTAAGCACATCAGAGGCCCACCAATCATGATATGAGGTCCACTCTCGATTCCACTATTTTGGGGTTTTAAAAAGCAAACAGTGCTCCTACCTGCCCTGCCATGCATTATATCATTCACCTCCTCTTTGAGAAAGCGATCACGCGAAATGCGCGTCAGGGGTCATGGGAAGATCACTTGGCAGTCCGGACTAATTATGGGTGAGCATATACTTTATCTCATTAATATGTACTGCTGCTAGGTACTCTATATAAAGCAATTCCATGGGAGAATAATATATGAAAGACGCTTAGCATTTGTACATGATTATTTATATCTAAGTATTTCTGTTTGCTCACCCTGGACATACAGTGGACCTGTGCCCTATCCTTAATGTACTGGTTGTTGGTTTCCTCTTCTTTTCTTTTGTTTTTGGTATATGTGATACTGATTGTTTTTTATTGTAATGATTTAATGAAGCTTTATATTTTATTTACTTGCTTGGTGTACATATTATTTCGTTTCGCTGGTCTTCAATATGATTTAATTGGAGTAGCGCACCTATCATAATTTATTATTGATTTCTGGGAGAGCTAAACCTTTGAATTATGCTCTCGGCCATTGATATATTTACATTTTTTTTTATTATTGTGTTAGCATGCATTGTAACAGTAGTTTTTCTTTACATATGGGGTTTTGGCATACTTGGGAGAAATTGCATAACAAATTTTCGGGCCAATTTCCTCTGTTACCCTTGTGAAAATAAAAAAATTGGGGTTGAAGGTAAATTTTGATGAATAAAAGTAATATGTCTATTAATTCCTTCCACATTGTATAAATTCTTGTGAACCACCTGAAAGGTTAATAAACTTCATTAATGTGGTTTTGAGGACTTTGAGGGCCAATATGACAGAAAATAGGCAAACACAACAGCATTCTAAAGATTCCCCTCTGCAGAGGCGGGAACTCGGCACCTAACATTACTCCCCCTCCTAGGGCTCCTCCTCCTTGAGCCTCGCTACGCTCAAAAGCTGCAATGAGCAGCGGAGCCTGAATGTGCTCCACAGGTTCCCAGGTTCTGTCCTCTGGAACGTGACCCTTTCAGTCCACCAGATAGTATTTTTTGCTACGTACCACCTTGCACCCCAAAATAGAGTTCACCTCGTACTCATTTGTGGATGAACCCGATGTCCCGGCAGAAGACTCGGAAAACCGGGACATGTAGATGGGCTTTAAGAGGGAAACGTGGAAGGTGTCGGTGATACCAACGCGTGGGGGAATAGCCAAACGGTAGACCACGGGGATAACCTGTTCCAGAACCTTGAAAGAACCAATGTAGTGAGGCGCAAACTTAGTGGACTCAACTCGCAGCCTGATGTTATGAGCGGAGAGCCACACTAAGTTGCCAGGAGCGAAGGTCGGGCGCCGATGTGCATCAACAGAAACCCACATCCTCTCCTTGGAAGCCCGAATGGCATCCTATGTGCGGTCTCAAATGTCACGTGCCTCCACTGCCCAGTCTGCACCCTGGAATCAGTGGATGACACAGGCATGGACACAGGGACATGCAGATGCTGGCCGTAATTAAGGAGAAAGGCAGTCTGCCCAGTGGAATTGGCTACTGCATTCAGAGCAAAATCCACCCAAGGTAGCAAAGATGCCCAGTCATCTTGCATAGCTGACAGAGTCTGGTTGGCCGTTTCTACCAACCCATTCATCTTGGGATGGTATGCGGAAGAGAGATTCAGCTCTATGCTGAGTACATGACAGAGCTCTCTCCAAAACCGAGACGCAATCTGGGGATCTCGGTCACTGACAGTTTTGTCAGGCATGCCATGTAGACAGAAAATATGCTTAATGAACAACGCCGCCAAGGTCCGTGCAGAAGGTAACTGTGGAAGCGGCACCAAGTGCACCATTTTTGAAAAGTGATCGGTGACTACCCAGATAACGGTGCAGCTGCGAGACTTAGGTAAGCTCACCATGAAATCCATCCCGACCATCTCCCAGGGCCTGTCTGCCACTGGCAGGGGGTAAAGTAGCCCAGGAGGCCATTGCTGAGGGGACCGATTCTTGGCGCAGGAGACACGCCCGAATATAGTCCCTGACATCACGAGCCATATGCGGCCACCAGTATGTCCTCGCCAGAAGCTCTAATGTCAACTTGGTCCCAAAATTTCCATCAACCCTGGACGAATGAACCCAAGAGAGAACCTCCAGTCACAAATTTGATGGTTCAAACGTCTTGCCCAGGGGCACAGACTCGAGCGAAACCGGAGCCACGGTTCTCAGGCTCTCAGCAGGGACAATAAGCCGACCATGTGGCCTGGCAAGATTTTAGTTACTGGGCTGTCTGTAAGTTTGCCAAATTCTTGTGGTCTGTGAAAACTTGGAAGGGAAAGCGAGCCCCCTCCAAGAGATGTCTCCACTCTGAGAAAGCCAACTTCATGGCTAGTAATTCCCTGTCCCTGATGGAATAATTCCTCTCTGCTGGTGAGAAAGTCTTGGAAAAGAAGAAGCAAGGATTCTTCCGACCTTGAGCATCGTTTTGGAAGAGGACTGCTCCAGCACCAATGGATGAGGCATCCACTTCCATTATAAACGGCTTATCTACATAGGGGTGATGTAGGATGGGAACGCTAGCGAAGTGTGACTTAATGGAGTGTAAGGCCTTGGAGACCTACTCCGACCACAATTTGCGATTGGCTCCCTTCTTGGTGAGGGCAACCAAGGGAGCTACCAAAGTTGAGAAGTGTGGAATGAACTGGCGATAGTAATTAATGAACCCCATAAAGCGCTGCACCGCTTTAAGAGAATGGGGTTCCTGCCAGTCCATCACAGCTTGCAGCTTGGCGGGATTTATAGCCAAGCCCTGGGTAGAGATGATATAGCCAAGGAAAGGCATGGACTCCTGCTGAAATACACACTTCTCCTACTTGGCATAGAGGGAGTTTACCTGTAAGAGGTTGAAGACTTTGCAAACATCTCTCCGGTGGGAGTCAATATCTGGAGAGTAGATGAGAATATCATCCAGATAGACTACGACCGTGGTGGTGAGCATATCCCAGAAGATGTCATTCACAAAGTCTTGGAAAACGGCTGGGGCATCACAGAGCCTGAAGGGCATCACCAGGTATTGATAGTGCCCATATCTAGTGTTAAAAGCCGTGTTCCATTCATCCCCCTCACAGATATGAATCAGGTTTTAAGCACCCCATAGATCTAGTTTAGTAAATACCCTTGCTCCCCGTAGCCTATCCAAGAGCTCAGATATCAGGGGTAGTGGGTACTTATTCTTAACGGTGATGGCGTTAAGACCCCTGTAGTCTATGCATGGATGTAGTTCTCCATTCTTCTTCTGCATGGAGAAGAACCCAGCCCCTGCAGGTGACACTTACTTCCTAATGAATTCTCTTGCAAGATTCTCTTGGATATAGTGGGACATTGCCTCCGTCTCCGGAAGAGATAACGGATTGACTGGACCCCGGGGAGGCTCTGCACCAGGCAAGAGGTCAAGAGGTCAATTGGACAGTCATAGGGGCGGTGAGGCGGGAGGGTCTCCGCAGCCCTTTTGAAGAACAAGTCTGCATAGGGCCAGTAGTGCTTGGGGAGAGAGGAAAGATCTGTGGGTACCTCTGTTTTAGCAACCAAAATGCACTCCCTCTGACATCTACCCTTACAGGATTCACTCCATCCCAAAATTCTGCTTGTGGCCCACTCTTTATGAGGGGAGTGATACCGTAGCCAAGGTATCCCTAACAGGACTTTATCAATTCCCTAATGGAATGACAAGCAGAGATGTAATCACCTGATGAGATGGCGACATGAACAGAATAAATGGGATAGTCTGCTGTGTTATCTGTGAGGGCAGTGTCGACCCATTCACCACTCGTGCGGTCACTGGTTGAGTGAGCATCACCAAGGGTTTTGCGTGTCATTGAGCAAAGGCAGAAGACATAAAATTGCCCTCTTCCCTGGAATCCACGCAAAGCTCTACCGAATGAGTGGATGAGACTATGGTAATTGTCCCCTTAAATGACAATTTAGAGGCAAATGTCGCCTTGTCTAGTATACCTCCACATACTACCACTAGACGCTGATGTTTCCCCGACCGCTGGGGACATCTGGTGGCAAGATATCCTGACTGCCGGCAGACATGACAGACCTTGAGTGCACGAGTGGTCCGGAACTTAGATCCCACTCGTGACACCTCCATTGCCACATGTGACTCGGGTGCCTGGACCGGGGATTCCAAAGGTTTGGTGAAGGTGGGAGCCGGCCGAAACCTCAGCCTATACTAGACTCGATCTATCCTCCGCCCGATAAAATGGAGGTCAATACGATTGGATACATCTATTTTCTCCTCCAGTGTGGTGGGAATCTCCCTAGTGGCCAAAGCATCCTTCACATGGTCAGCCAGCCCCCTCCAAAATACAGGGATGAGGGCTTTATCCGACCACTCCAGCTCAGATGCTAAGGTGCGGAAGTGGACGGCAAAATAGCAGACCAAGAACAAGCCCTGAGTCAATGCCAATAGTTGGAGCGCCATATCATGGGTGACTCAAGGTCCTAAAAAAACCTGTTTCAGAGTGCTCAGGAACTGCGAAGCACTCTGCACCACATGATTGCCACGCTCCGACAGCGGCGTAGCCCACTCCAGTAACCAGTCGCACAGTATCAGCCTGAGCCAGACGCTGGGACCAATGTCTTTGCTGAGCAGGCTCCAATGTGGCTGAAGAAGAATGGGAGACCGCAGCAGAGATGGTTGGAGATTCTCCCTGTGCAGAGGCGGGAACTTGACACCTACCATTTACAGTATAACACCACCTTGAAAAATGATTTTAAAATCCGAAATGTTGGCCTACTATATCAATAGTAAAAGAATAAAAACTGAAAATGTAGGCCCCTTAAAAAATAGTGAGGAAAGAATGGTTGTAGATGACGAGGAAAAAGCTAACATATTAAACACCTTCTTCTCCACGGTATTCACGGTGGAAAATGAAATGCTAGGTGAAATCCCAAGAAACAATGAAAACCCTATATTAAGGGTCACCAATCTAACCCAAGAAGAGGTGCGAAACCGGCTAAATAAGATTAAAATAGATAAATCTCCGGGTCCGGATGGCATACACCCACGAGTACTAAGAGAACTAAGTAATGTAATAGATAAACCATTATTTCTTATTTTTAGTGACTCTATAGCGACAGGGTCTGTTCCGCAGGACTGGCGCATAGCAAATGTGGTGCCAATATTCAAAAAGGGCTCTAAAAGTGAACCTGGAAATTATAGGCCAGTAAGTCTAACCTCTATTGTTGGTAAAATATTTGAAGGGTTTCTGAGGGATGTTATTCTGGATTATCTCAATGAGAATAACTGTTTAACTCCATATCAGCATGGGTTTATGAGAAATCGCTCCTGTCAAACCAATCTAATCAGTTTTTATGAAGAGGTAAGCTATAGACTGGACCACGGTGAGTCATTGGACGTGGTATATCTCGATTTTTCCAAAGCGTTTGATACCGTGCCGCACAAGAGGTTGGTACACAAAATGAGAATGCTTGGTCTGGGGGAAAATGTGTGTAAATGGGTTAGTAACTGGCTTAGTGATAGAAAGCAGAGGGTGGTTATAAATGGTATAGTCTCTAACTGGGTCGCTGTGACCAGTGGGGTACCGCAGGGGTCAGTATTGGGACCTGTTCTCTTCAACATATTCATTAATGATCTGGTAGAAGGTTTACACAGTAAAATATCGATATTTGCAGATGATACAAAACTATGTAAAGCAGTTAATACAAGAGAAGATAGTATTCTGCTACAGATGGATCTGGATAAGTTGGAAACTTGGGCTGAAAGGTGGCAGATGAGGTTTAACAATGATAAATGTAAGGTTATACACATGGGAAGAGGGAATCAATATCACCATTACACACTGAACGGGAAACCACTGGGTAAATCTGAAAGGGAGAAGGACTTGGGGATCCTAGTTAATGATAAACTTACCTGGAGCAGCCAGTGCCAGGCAGCAGCTGCCAAGGCAAACAGGATCATGGGGTGCATTAAAAGAGGTCTGGATACACATGATGAGAGCATTATACTGCCTCTGTACAAATCCCTAGTTAGACCGCACATGGAGTACTGAGTCCAGTTTTGGGCACCGGTGCTCAGGAAGGATATAATGGAACTAGAGAGAGTACAAAGGAGGGCAACAAAATTAATAAAGGGGATGGGAGAACTACAATACCCAGATAGATTAGCGAAATTAGGATTATTTAGTCTAGAAAAAAGACGACTGAGGGGCGATCTAATAACCATGTATAAGTATATAAGGGGACAATACAAATATCTCGCTGAGGATCTGTTTATGCCAAGGAAGGTGACGGGCACAAGGGGGCATTCTTTGCGTCTGGAGGAGAGAAGGTTTTTCCACCAACATAGAAGAGGATTCTTTACTGTTAGGGCAGTGAGAATCTGGAATTGCTTGCCTGAGGAGGTGGTGATGGCGAACTCAGTCGAGGGGTTCAAGAGAGGCCTGGATGTCTTCCTGGAGCAGAACAATATTGTATCATACAATTATTAGGTTCTGTAGAAGGACGTAGATCTGGGTATTTATTATGATGGAATATAGGCTGAACTGGATGGACAAATGTCTTTTTTCGGCCTTACTAACTATGTTACTATGTTACTATGTTACTGAAATGTATGTTCAGTAAATGCACTCAATACTGGTCAGGCTCCTTTTGCATCAATTACTGCATCAATGTGGTGTGACATGGAAGAAATGAGCCTGTGGCACTGCTTAGATGTTATGGAAGCCCAAGTTGCTTTGATAGCAGCCTTCAGATTATCTGCATTGTTGATTCAGTGTCTCTCATCTTCCTCTTGACAATACCACATAGATTCTCTATGGAGTTAAGGTCAGGCAAGTTTGCTGGCCTATCAAGCACAGTGATACTGTTTTTTTTTAAACCATAAACCAAGTACTGGTACTTTTGGCAGTGTGGACAGGTGCCAAATCCTGCTGGAGAATGAAATTTCCATCTCCAAAAAGCTTGTCGGCATAAGGAAGCGTGAAGTCCTCTAACATTTCCTGGTAGATGGCTGTGCTGACTTTGGTCTTGATAAAACACATTGGACCTACACCAGGAGATGACATGGCTCCCCAAACCATCACTGATTGTGGAAACTTCACACTAGACCTCAAACAGCTTGGATTCTGTGCCTCTCCACTCTTCCTACAGATTCTGGGACCTTGGTTTCAAAATGAAATGCAAAATTTACATTCATCTGAAAACAACACCTTGGACCACTGAACAACAGGCCAGATCTTTTTATCCTTGTTCCAGGTAAGACACTTCTGGCGTTGTCTATTGGTCATGAATGGCTTGACACAAGGAATGCGACACTTGTAGCCCATGTCCTGGATACCTCTGTGTGTGGTGACTTTTGAAGCAATGACTCTAGCAGCAGTCCACTCCTTGTGAATCTCCACCAAATGTTTGAATGGCCTTTTCTTAACCATCCTTTCAAGGCTGTTGTTATCCTGGTTGCTTGTGCACCTTTTTCTACCACACTTATTCATGTCACTCAAATTCCTATTAACCCCTTCATGACCCAGCCTATTTTGACCTTAATGACCTGGCCGTTATTTGCACTTCTGACCAGTGTCCCTTTGTGAGGTAATAACTCAGGAACGCTTCAACGGATCCTAGCGGTTCTGAGAATGTTTTTTCATGACATATTGGGCTTCATGTTAGCGGTAAATTTAGGTCAATAAATTCTGTGTTTATTTGTGGTAAAAACAGAAATTTGGCGAAAATTTAGAAAATTTCACAATTTTCACATTTTGAATTTTTATTCTGTTAAACCAGAGAGTTATGTGACATAAAATAGTTAATAAATAACGTTTCCCACATGTCTACTTTACATCACAATTTTGGAAACAAACTTTGCTAGGAAGTTATAAGGGTTAAAATTTGACCAGCAATTTCTCATTTTTACAACAAAATTTACAAAACCATTTTTTTAGGGACCACCTCACATTTGAAGTCAGTTTGAGGGGTCTATATGGCTGAAAATACCCAAAATTGACACAATTCTAAAAACTGCACCCCTCAAGGTGCACAAAACCACATTCAAGAAGTTTATTAACCCTTCAGGTGCTTCACAGCAGCAGAAGCAACATGGAAGGAAAAAATGAACATTTAACATTTTAATCACAAAAATGATATTTTAGCAACAATTTTTTTATTTTCCCAATGGTAAAAGGAGAAACTGAACCACTAATCTTGTTGTCCAATTTGTCCTGAGTACGCCGATACCTCATATGTGGGGGTAAACCACTGTTTGGGCACACGGCAGGGCTTGGAAGGGAAGGAGCGCCATTTGACTTTTTGAATGAAAAATTGGCTCCACTCTTTAGCGGACACCATGTCGCGTTTGAGGTGCCCCCGTGTGCCTAAAAATTGGAGCTCCTCCCACAAGTTACCCCATTTTGGAAACTAGACGCCCCAAGGAACTTATCTAGATGCATAGTGAGCACTTTCAACCTTCAGGTGCTTCACAAATTGATCCGTAAAAATGAAAAAGTACTTTTTTTTCACAAAAAAATTCTTTTAGCCTCAATTTTTTCATTTTCCCATTTGCTACGGGATAAATTGGATCCTAAAATTTGTTGGGCAATTTTTCCTGAGTACACCAATACCTCACATGTGGGGGTAAACCACTGTTTGGGCACATGGTAAGGTTCGGAAGGGAAGGAGCGCCATTTGACTTTTTGAATGAAAAATTATCTCCATCGTTAGCGGACACTATGTCACGTTTGGAGAGCCCCTGTGTGCCTAAACATTGGAGCTCCCCCACAAGTGACCCCATTTTGGAAACTGGACCCAACAAGGAACTTATCTAGATGCCTAGTGAGCACTTTAAACCCTCAGGTGCTTCACAAATTGATCTGTAAAAATGAAAAAGTACTTTTTTTCACAAAAAGTTTCTTTTCGCCTCAATTTTTTCATTTTTACATGGGCAATAGGATAAAATAGATTGTAAAATTTGTTGGGCAATTTCTCCCGAGTACGCCGATACCTCACATGTGGGGGTAAACCACTGTTTGGGCACACGGCAGGGCTCGGAAGGGAAGGCGTGCCATTTGACTTTTTGAATGGAAAATTAGCTCCAATTGTTAGCGGACACCATGTCGCGTTTGGAGAGCCCCTATGTGCCTAAACATTGGAGCTCCCCCACAAGTGACCCCATTTTTGAAACTAGACCCCCCAAGGAACTTATCCAGATGCATATTGAGCACTTTAAGCCCCAGATGCTTCACAGAAGTTTATAACGCAGAGCCATGAAAATAAAAAATAATTTTTCTTTCCTCAAAAATTATTTTTTAGCCTGGAATTTCCTATTTTGCCAAGGGTAATAGGAGAAATTGGACCCCAAATGTTGTTGTCCAGTTTGTCCTGAGTACGCTGATACCCCATATGTGGGGGTAAACCACTGTTTGGGCGCATGGCAAGGCTCGGAAGGGAAGACACGCCATTTGGCTTTTTAAATGGAAAATTAGCTCCAATCATTAGCGGACACCATGTCGCGTTTGGAGAGCCCCTGTGTGCCTAAACATTGCATATCCCCCACAAATGACCCCATTTTGGAAACTAGACCCCCAAAGGAACTAACCTAGATGTGTGGTGAGCACTTTGAACCCCCACGTGCGTCACAGAAGTTTATAACGCAGAACCATGAAAAAAAAAAAAATTATTTTCTCAAAAATGATTTCTTAACCTGCAATTTTTTATTTTCCCAAGGGTAACAGGAGAAATTTGACCCCAAAAGTTGTTGTCCAGTTTCTCCTGAGTATGCTGATACCCCATGTGTGGGGGTAAACCACTGTTTGGGCACACGTCGGGGTTTGGAAGGGAAGTAGAGATGTTTTGAAATGCAGACTTTGATGGAATGCTCTGCGGGCGTCACGTTGCGTTTGCAGAGCCCCTGATGTGCCTAAACAGTAGAAACTCCCCACAAGTGACCCCATTTTGGAAACTAGACCCCCAAAGGAACTTATCTAGATGTGTGGGGAGCACTTTGAACCCCCAAGTGCTTCACAGAAGTTTATAACGCAGAGCTGTGAAAATAATAAATACGTTTTCTTTCCTCAAAAATAATTTTTTAGCCCAGAATTTTTTATTTTCCCAAGAGTTACAGGAGAAATTGGACCCCAAAGGTTGTTGTCCAGTTTCTCCTGAGTACGCTGATACCCAATGTGTGGGGGTAAACCACTGTTTGGGCACATGTCGGGGCTCAGAAGGGAAGTAGTGACTTTTGAAATGCAGACTTTGATGGAATGGTCTGCGGGCGTCACGTTGCGTTTGCAGAGCCCCTGGTGTGCGTAAACAGTAGAAACCCCCCACACGTTACCCCATTTTGGAAACTAGACCCCCCAAGGAACTTATCTAGATAGTGGTGAGCACTTTTAACCCCCAAGTGCTTCACATACGTTTACAACGCAGAGCCGTGAAAATAAAAAATCATTTTTCTTTCCTCAAAAAGGATGTTTTAGTAAGCAATTTTTTTTATTTTCACAAGGGTAACAGGAGAAATTGGACCCCAATAATTGCTGCACAGTTTATCCTGAGTATGCTGGTACCCCATATGTGGGGGTAAACCACTGTTTGGGCACATGTCGGGGCTCGGAAGTGAGAGAGGACCATTGGACTTTTTGAATACAAGATTGGCTGGAATCAATGGTGGCGCCATGTTGCGTTTGGAGACCCCTGATGTGCCTAAACAGTGGAAACCCCTCAATTCTACCTCCAACACTAACCCCAACACACCCATAACCCTAATCCCAACTGTAGCCATAACCCTAATCACAACCCTAACCACAACCCTAATTCCAACCCTAACCCTAAGGCTATGTGCCCACGTTGCGGATTTGTGTGAGATTTTTCCGCACCATTTTTGAAAAATCCGTTGGTAAAAGGCACGGCGTTTTACCTGTGGGTTTACCGCGGATTTCCAGTGTTTTTTGTGCGGATTTCACCTGCGGATTCCTATTGAGGAAGAGGTGTAAAACGCTGCGGAATCTGCACAAAGAATTGACATGCTGCGGAAAATACAACGCAGCGTTTCCGCGCTGTATTTTCCGCACCATGGGCACAGCGGATTTGGTTTTCAATAGGTTTACTTGGTGCTGTAAACCTGATGGAACTCTGCTGCGAATCCGCAGCGGCCAATCCGCTGCAGATCCGCAGCCAAATCCGCACCATGTGCACATAGCCTAATTCTAAAGGTATGTGCACACACTGTGGAAAACGCTGCGGATCCGCAGCAGTTTCCCATGAGTTTACAGTTCAATGTAAACCTATTGGAAACAAAAATCGCTGTACACATGCTGCGGAAAAACTGCACGGAAACGCAGGGGTTTACATTCTGCAGCATGTCACTTCTTTCTGCGGATTCCACAGCGGTTTTACAACTGCTCCAATAGTAAACCGCAGTTGTAAAACCGCAGTGAAATGCGCAGAAAAACCGCAGTAAATCCACGATAAATCCGCAGCGGTTTAGCACTGTGGATTTATCAAATCCGCTGCGGACAAATCCGCAGAGGACCAGAATACGTGTGCACATACCGAAACCCTAACCCTAACCCTAACCCTAGTTCTAATCCCAACCTTAGTGGAAGAAAATAAAAATTTCTTCATTTTATTATTGTCCCTACCTATGGGGGTGACAAAGGGGGGGTCATTTAGTATTTTTTTTATTTTGATCACTGTGAGGTTTTATCACAGTGATCAAAATCCACTTGAAACAAATCTGCTGGCTTCCAAAATGGCGGCGCCCAGGAAAGAAGACGGACGGACCCCGAGAGGCTCGGTAAGTATGATGGGGTGGGGGGGAGCACGGGGAGGTGGATCGGAGCATGGGGGGGTGGATCGGAGCATGGGGGGTGGATCGGAGCACGGGGGTGGATCGCAGTGCGGGGGGGTGGATCAGAGTGCAGGGGGTTGGATTGGAGCATGGGGGGTGGGATTGGAGCATGGGGGGAGCAGACAGGAGGACGGGGGAGTGGAGCACAGGACGGAGGGGAGCGGACCACAGATCGGAGGGCTGGGGGGGCGATTGGTGGGGTGGGGTGGGGGCACATCAGTGTTTCCAGCCATGGCCGATGATATTGCAGCATCGGCCATGGCTGGATTGTAATATTTCACCAGTTTTTTAGGTGAAATATTACAAATCGCTCTGATTGGCAGTTTCACTTTCAACAGCCAATCAGAGCGATCGGAGCCAGGGGGGGGGGGTGAAGCCACCCCCCCTGGGTTAAAGTACAGCTCCTCCTGTCCCTGCAGGCCAGGTGAAATTACAGTTAACCCTTTCACCCGGCCTGCAGGAGCCCAATCCGGCCATGACGCATATGCTGCATCACAGGTCGGAATGGCACAGGTTTTCATGACGCATACGGTGCGTCAAAGGTCGGTAAGGGGTTAATATGCTTGGTTACAGCAATCTGTGAACAGCCAGCTTCTTTAGCAATGATCTTTTGTGGATTACCCTCCTTGTGGAGTGTGTCAATGACTGCCTTCTGGACAGCTGTCAATAATTGTCATTATAATTGTCCAGCCTAGTGAAACAGACTTAGGTACCTTTTTAAATGCTTAGGGAACCTTTGCAGGTGTTCTTTGTTAATTATTCCAATTTATTGAGATAATGACTTTTGGATTTTCAGTTGCTGTGAGCCATAATCATCAACATTATCAAAAATAAACACTTAAAATAGATCACTCTGTTTGTAATGACCCTATATAATATATGAGTTTCACTTTTTGTATTGAAGAACTGAAATAAACTAACTTTTTGATGATATTCTAACTTTATGAGAATCACCTGTATATTCAGCTCTTGTGCTGTTGCCGTTCCAGCGATGTCAGCACTCACTCACCTGGGTCTCATATGATGTGTTTACATCATGTGAGCCCTGCTCCCAATCAGTGTCAGCTTCTCCCTCCCAGCCTTAAGCAATTGACAGGAAGCAAGTAGCAGCCGCAGTTCTGAAGATAACAGGACTGAACTGCAGCTGCTGCTCACTTACTGTCAATTACTTAAGCATCCGAAGGCAGCGAGAGAGAACCCGTCACTGTTTTGGCATAGGGCTCATGTGATTTAAACAGAGTATATGAGCCATATACTCATATATATATGGTGCTGGCACCAGAGGTGAGTATAAGTGTTTTTATTTTAATAAGGGCAAACACTCAGATTGAGAATGGGTTTTCCTAGTGGTGGACAACCCATTTAAATATTGTTAGAGAAGGTCGTTAAAAGATAAATTAGATATCTACACTTCATACAAACTTTTTTCTGCTTTCCCTCTTAAGTTTCCAAATTTAGGATAGGGAAAACATAGCTTGGCCGTTTCATTCTAATACTAATAGGGAAGGCTTTCAGCATGTGACAACTATTTATTGAAGCCACACAGCATAAGAAAAGTGGGCAAATCTGGTTTGTGATTAGTTTATGGAAAAGAAAATAGACAATTTATTTTCCATTCATTTATTTTGAGTGGCTCTCTTGAAAATGTATATTTATAGATGCAATCTGTTTTAACTAAAGTACTTCTTGAAGATTTACAGAAAGAACCTGATTCAAGTGGACAGGCAGCTTCCATTTTATTAAACAGAAGAGACATGGAATTAATGATCCAGGCTAGGTTCTTCTCTTTAGCTGGGATGAGACTTTGGACAATTTCTGCAAACTGATCTTTAGCAACATTTTAAGTAAGTCTTTACTGCTTTGCCTGTCTCTGCTTGCACACATTCATCTAGTCTGGTTGGCAAGGGAATAGACCCAAGGCAAGTACAATGCTTTACTTAGTTCTTACTTGGAAATTAATATATGTGTGTATTTTGTAGGGTATGAGATTCTGTTCTTTGGGTTACAGATGCTAAGAAATACAATTATTACTGAATGAAAAAAAGATTGGACATTATACAGGTATGATAAATGTTCTCATGGTAACCTCAAAATTGCTTTACATTTTAAGTGATGATAAGCAGTTACCCAGGATCTTTATATTTTGTATGAATTCTTCTAGTTCATGCAGACTAAGCAACATGGTTCTGTATCTGTTTTTTAAAAAAGGTTCTCTGTAGTTATAGAATGTAAAGGAGTTCTCCAAAAACACACACACAAAAATAACCAAAGGAAATGGAATTTTAAATCAGTTTCTAAACACCCTTAATTAATAAATAACACTTTACAGAGGTAATCACTATTAGAAATAAAATTACATCCATCTCATTAAAATGACATAAGAAAGTGCTAGTTACTAGGGACAGGTGCCTTTGAGTATGGTTGTTTCAGGTCTGTAACTTAAGGTACCTTCACACATAACGATATCGTTGCTTTTTGTGACGTAGCAACGATATCGTTAAGGAAATCGTTCTGTGTGACAGCGACCAACGATCAGGCCCCTGCTGGGAGATCGTTGGTCGCTGAGGAAAGTCCAGAACTTTATTTTGTCGCTGGACTCCCTGCAGACATCGCTGGATCGGTGTGTGTGACACCGATCCAGCGATGTCTTCACTGGTAACCAGGGTAAACATCGGGTTACTAAGCGCAGGGCCGCGCTTAGTAACCCGATGTTTACCCTGGTTACCAGCGTAAAAGTAAAAAAAACAAACAGTACATACTTACCTACCGCTGTCTGTCCCCGGCGCTCAGCTTCTCTGCACTCCTCCTGTACTGGCTGTGAGCTTCGGTCAGCCGGAAAGCAGAGCGGTGACGTCACCGCTCTGCTTTCCGGCCGCTGTGCTCACAGCCAGTACAGGAGGAGTGCAGAGAAGCTGAGCGCCGGGGACAGACAGCGGTAGGTAAGTATGTAGTGTTTGTTTTTTTTTACTTTTACGCTGGTAACCAGGGTAAACATCGGGTAACCCGATGTTTACCCTGGTTACCCGGGGACCTCGGGATCGTTGGTCGCTGGAGAGCTGTCTGTGTGACAGCTCTCCAGCGACCAAACAGCGACGCTGCAGCGATCGGCATCGTTGTCGGTATCGCTGCAGCGTCGCTGAATGTGAAGGTACCTTTAGAGTTAACCTAACAGTATGTGCTACAGAATCACAGCAGCTGCTTAACATGCAAAAAGACAGGGTAGACAGAAACATGAATGACCTCTTCTTATCCCAGGAGAAGGTTTGGCAGTGTAACAATGGCCCATTTTAACTTTATTGCTATTATCTTCCAAAAAAAACATGATTTGCTAATTAAAAGATATTTAGAAGTTTTTTTAAAATTCAATTTCCTTTGGTTTAGGATACTTAAACATGACAGGCCCTAATCAATGCTTTGAATTCAGGAGCTACTTTTGCTTAAAAAGAAAAACATATTCTACTGCTCCTATGCCTTTCTATCTTCAAATCGTAAGTTTTTTTATTGTCATCCACAACTGCCAGGAAAATTGTTTGGGATGCAAAGAAAAACCCACAAATAACATAAGCTGAAATACAGAACTCTGAAAACTAGGGGTGTGGCTGTTTCAACATGAACAATAAGGAGGCACTTGAAGAAAAATGGGCTGCATGGTCAAGTTGCCAGAAGAAAGCAATTACTGCACAAATGCCACAAAGCGTCTCACCTATCATATGCTAAACAGCACAGAGACAAGCCTTCAAACGTCTGGAACAAGGTAGTTTGGAGTAAAGAGAGCAAAATTAAACTTTTTGACCACAACCATAAATGTTACATTTGGAGAGAGGTCAACGAGACCTATGATGAAAGGAACACCATTCCTACTGTAGGAGGTGGATCGCTGATGTGATGGGATGTGTGAGCTACAAAGGCACAGTAAACTTTGTCAAAATTGAAGGAAAATAAATGCAGCACGTTATCAGCAAATACTGGAGGCAAATTTGCATACTTCAGCCCGGAGGCTTCGCTTGGGACGTACTTGGATGTCCCTTGAAATTACAGGAACTGGAGGCTTTTTGCCAAGAAGAGTGGGCAGCTTTATCATCTGAAAAAACAAAGAACCTCATCCACTACTACCACAAAAGACTTCACGCTGTTATTGATGATAGAAGGGGTCAATACACGGTATTAAAAATGGGGTATGTGAACTTTCGATCAGGGTCATTAAAATGTTTCGGGTTGTCATTATGATTTAAAAAGAGAAAACACAGCAGTTTGACAATAATTAGCTTCACTTAACTACTAACCATGAGTGGAGAAAAAGTTTTGGTGTTATCATTCATATTCTCTGAAAAAGGCCAAGAGAGCAAAAATTCTGCCGGGGCATGTAAACTTTTGAGCACAATTGTAAATGCTTTTTGCAGCCAGCCAAGAGTCTTTCAATTCTTGTTTGAAGGATTTTCATCCATTCTTCCTAGAAAAATTATTCCATCTCTGCGAGATTCCTTGGTCGTCTTGCATGCACTGCTTTTTTGCAGTCTAGACACAGATTTTCAATGATGTTTAGATCAGAGGACTTTGAGGGTGATTATAAAACCTTCAGCTTTCACCATTTGAGGTAGTCTAGTGTGCATTGTGACATGCATTTAGGATCATTATCCAACTTCACCTTTTTTACTGATGACTTGAACACAACCCCAAATCATGACTCATCCACCCCCATGCTTTTTGGTTGGTGAGATGTTCTTTTGTTCAAATTATGTGTCATTTTTTCTCCACATATATCTTTGATTATTGTAGTAAAAAATTACTTTTAACCTCATTGGTCCACAGGGCTTGTTTCCAAAATGAATAAGGCTTGGTTAAGATGTTCTTTTGAATACTTCTGATGCTGAATTTTACGATAAGGATCCAGGAGATGTTTTCTTCTGATGACTCTCTCATGAAGGCCATATTCATGCTTGTGTCTCTGAAGAGAAGAGAGAGACCACAAGTCCTGAGTCTACTAAATCTTTCTGAAGGTCTTTTGCAGTCAAGCAGGGTTTCTGATTGCCTATCTAACAATCCAACAGCAGCTCTCACTGAAATTTAGCTTGATCTTCCAGACCTTATCTTGACCTTCACTTTTCCTGTTAACTTCCAACTTGAAAATGCTTTGCTATCTTCCTATAGTCTTCTCCTGCTTTGTTGGCCTCCACCATTTTCATTTTCAGAGTGCTAGGCAACTGCTTAAAAGAACCCATGGCTGCTGTTTTTTAGCACACGGTTAAAGGAGGCAGGGTTTTAAAAGAGCTGTAAAATTTGCATTATATATCCTTTCCTAACGATGATAGTGTACAAGCCATAACCCTAACAGGCTAATTAAAGTCTAAAACCTTATTCAAAGTTATCTGAGCACTCAAATTTCCAAAAGTGCCCAAACTTTTGCATCAGCCCATTTTTTTTTTGTAATTTTTAAAATAAAAAATATGAAAATATATATATTTTTACCTAAAATACAAATGATATGTGACATCTTTAACTTTAGGCCTCATTTCATTTACATCTGGTAGATCTACAAAGTGCTTAACTGTTCACAACAACAGCAAGTTATAATAATCCGCTAAATGTCATAGCTACAACGTATTATGGAGACGCCCACTTGACAGTGCAAAATTACATTAGCCCGCTCTCTACTGCTTCATCAGTGTGGAAAATGGTGTTGGTCAAGTTTCTTTTTTGTTTTTGAAAATCTGAAATAGAATCTCAAAATGTTCAAATTCGCATTGATCTGCATTTTCAGGAATTCTACTTGAACTTGATCCTCTTCAATCTTCTCATCTTTACAGATAAATCTTCATAAAAAACTTTAAAAATGATTATTCAATGAAGGCGTGATTGTGTTCTAAAACCTGCAATTATCAATTTTCTTGTTATCCAATAAAATTATAATATCAAGAATATTTGTGTCTCCAAAAATAACTTTTGAAGGTATGGATTATCCTTAAAGACATCTTGTAAATGTAACAGCCATACATGTAAACTGATAACTAGTGTTGAGCGATACCGTCCGATACTTGAAAGTATCGGTATCGGATAGTATCGGCCGATACCCGAAAAATATCGGATATCGCCGATACCGATATCCGATACCAATACAAGTCAATGGGACATCAAGTATCGGAATGTATCCTCATGGATCCCAGGGTCTGAAGGAGAGGAAACTCTCCTTCAGGCCCTGGGATCCATATTAAAGTGTAAAATAAAGAATTAAAATAAAAAATATTGTTATATTCACCTCTCCGGCGGCCCCTGGACATCAGCGGGAGGATCCGGCGTCCGGCACGGCTTCTTTCTTCAAAATGTGCGCCTTTAGGACCTGTGGAATGACGTCCCGGCTTCTGATTGGTCGCGTGCCGCCCATGTGACCGCCACGCGACCAATCAGAAGCCGCGACGTCATTCCTCAGGTCCTAAAAGGCGCTCATTCTAGGACTTTAGCTGAGGAATGACGTCGCGGCTTCTGATTGGTCGCGTGGCGGTCACATGGGCGGCACGCGACCAATCAGAAGCCGGGACGTCATACCACAGGTCCTAAAGGCGCGCATTTTGAAGAAAGAAGCCGTGCCGGACGCCGGATCCTCCCGCTGATGTCCAGGGGCCGCCGGAGAGGTGAATATAACAATATTTTTTATTTTAATTCTTTATTTTACACTTCCGATACCGATACCCGATATCACAAAAATATCGGATCTCGGTATCGGAATTCCGATACCGCAAGTATCGGCCGATACCCGATACTTGCGGTATCGGAATGCTCAACACTACTGATAACATTATAGATAAAATTTTGATTTTTTTTTTATACCAATATTAGTTTTTTAACAATCTTAACATTCTGTTCACACTCAGGTGGGCATTTTTTTAAAGTGATGGTGCTATTAAAACCACCCTTCCCTGTTGCACTGATTTTTCTATGTAGTATGTTTTTAAAAAAATATAAAGCTGTGAAATTACTATTCCCTTCTGGAACTGGTTCCTTTCTATAGCAGGACAGTCTATTTTGAAATCTCAATCTGGTGCGTGGCCTGAATCCTGAACAGGGATGACGTGTTACAGAGTGGCTCTTGCTACCACGCCACAGAAATCATAATTAGTGCCCATCTGTGCAACGTTTTTGGGCCAGAACAGGCACGGGAGTGCAGGGGGACTAGACCGGGTCACCCACAAGTGATCTGCAGTGACCGGAGGATGGGGGAGACGGCGTGGGAGCTCCGGCCGGCAGACGTTTTTGGGCCAGAACAGGCACAGGAGTGCCGGGGGACTAGACCGGGTCACCCACAAGTGATCTGCAGTGACCGGAGGATGGGGGAGACAGCGTGGGAGCTCCGGCCGGCAGACGTGGGCGCCATCTTGCCGCGTGACCACCATATCCCACCACATGAGAGAGAGGATGGGGTGAAGATGCCTTGATCACCGCCGTACGCTGAGGAGATTAGCCACCCGCCTGCTGGGGACCCACCGGCGGTTATCAGCTACCCTCACCCTGAGAAAGCTGGCTGCGCAGGTGAGAGCTGGGAGTCTGGGGAGCCCTTGGGGCTGGCTGGCTGGGCAGACACGCTGAGAGGTCTGCTGATCACCGCTGTGCTGGGGTGAGGCGGCTGTGCCCTGGGAGGGAACTGGCTGCGGCTGAGGACCGCCGCTGTGCCCAGACAGAAGGGAAGGCCCGTTTTCATCTATCTCCACTCCTTGTTGCCCCCCTCCTGGTCACGGTTGTTAGACACAGCAAACCGCATAGACCCTCTCCAGATAAACTGCAGCTATGGTCTCGGCCCCACAACCTTTTTTCTTGCTCTTTTTTTTCTTTCGGTCTAAACTGTACCCTGGCACACCCTGGAGATCTGTGTCCTGCTACTAATATTGATTCAACAAGCATAAGTTGCTGCATCAGGCAACACACGGACATAGCACTTCTTACCATATACTGTGAGGCTGGGATGAGCTTCCCTGCAATGAAGATGAGCTAAACCTCCATCCTGGAACGCAGGTGATATTTTCTAAAAATAGGCGCTCAACATAGATATAATGGTTAAAACTAGTAAGGAGCGCTGCAAAATCTCTACTATTATCTCACAGCAAGAAAAACAAAACGAGATGGAGAAATACCTAAAATGCAAACCTCTTACAGTTCGCACAGCACATAAAAATTCCCATTCTAATAGTGCATTGGAAGAACATATAGAGGATTCTGATTCCAGTGATATTGCTTCAGAGAGTGATGTTCCCCAAGAAACTCTGGAGGACTATCTAAATCCTTTCTCAAAAAAGCACTAGCTCTGGCGATGAAGCCGCTAATAGCCGAGGTCTCGGGCCTAAGAACAGACATACAACAAATCGGCAATAGGGTGGAGGCTTTGGAAACTACTCAATCTTCCATAATAAGCCACTCAAACGTCATGAAAGATCATCTGGAATTTCAGAGATCACAACTAAACTCTGCATCCTTGCTTCTAGAGGACCAAGAAAACCGGAGCCGCAGAAAAAATATTAGAATTAAAGACATACCGGAAAGCGTCTCTAATGAAGTCCTTGAGAAATCAGCCAAAGAAATTTTTGCTTTACTACTTCCACAAGAAAAATGTGACCAGATGATAATTGAAAGAATACACCATTCACTCCGCCCTAAACCCAAAATCTCAGACCCCCCAAGGGATGTGATTTGTGGCCTCTTGAGCTACCTTGATTCTTCTGCAATTCTGAATGCGGCTAGAGATGCGAAGAAAAACTTATCCTATGAGAGATCGTCCATACAACTTTACCAAGACTTGGCCCCCTCAACTCTTGCAAAACGGAGAATCCTGATGCCCCTATTAGAGGTCCTTTGAGCAAATAAAATTCTGTACAAGTGGATAATCCCATTTGGACTGTCAATCCATGGCGGCGATAAACAAGCCTCGGTACGCTACCCCGACGACCTCGTGAAGGTTTGGGACATCTTTCAAATTGAGGCAATTAAGGTTCCCTCTTGGCTGCCCCTTGACACCTCATTCAATGCTCCCCTAAACTCCACCCGTTGAAGGACCAGAGAGACTGGTCTCCTGTTAAGAGATTTCCGTCACCAAAACAGGGGAAATCTGGAGCTAAAAAGAAACCTCCCCGAGGCTTCATATTGTCTGCTCGCCTCTCGCGAGCTCTACAGGCTACGTGTTAATGCTTTCACTTTTCCCCTTGTTGCTATGAGACTATCGCCAATTTGTTCTCTATCTTAATCATCCTTTTCCATAGGTTTTCTTCACAAGGCTTGCTGGTAACTTATAATTTTTTTTTATCACTGGTGTGCCCACAAGAGACTGTTCTATCTACTCTGGAGGATGTTACGTGCCCCGACCTGCACTGTGGATGGGACTTACTATGCTGATATGTTAACCATTTCTCCCCCAATTGCTTTAATTGTTATTATTGTTACTTTGACTACTTCTCAAGTTTGGTACACACATGCTGCTTCTCTTTTAACCACATTATTGGTAAGCTACTATAACAATAGCTTCGTATAATATTAAAGGTCTGCGTTCCCCATGTAAACGTGGCCAAATCATGAGACTCCTACACTCCAAAAATTCTAGTATAATATTTTTTCAAGAAACCCATTTTAAAACTGGTCGAATCCCAGATATGTCACGGTCGCTTTTCCCTACCTGGTACCATAGTACGGGTCTCGCGGCGTTCAGGGGTGTGAGTATTGCAATAAAAAAAATGTTCCATTCAGCTTACAGGGCACCCTTTCGGACCCAGAGGGAAGATATGTCATGGTTTAAGGGCTTTTAGCTAACACGCAAGTTACTTTTTGCAATCTCTATGCCCCCAATAATAATCAAATCAACTGGATATGCAGGGTATTGGATACACTTAGTCTGTTTAAAGAGGGTCTTTTGATAGTGGGAGGGGATCTCAATGTCTCATTCAACCCCTTGTTGGACACCTCATCAGGCAGATCCTCAATTTCACAAAAAGCTCTGAGAAAACTTCATTTGGGCCTTCAAGCTTTACAATTGATTAACCCGTGGAGAACTTTATTCCAAACATCGAGAGATTACACTTTTTTCTCGCCCCCTCATAATAGCTATCACGGAATAGATTACTTACTAATCCAATCCTCACATCTACAACTAGTGAAATCAGTTGACATAGACGTCATCTCATTATCCGACCACGCTCCGATCTTTTTGGAAATATCTGTTAGCTCCCTGCCTAGGCCCTCTTTCACTTGGACATTAAATGAAACACTTCTAGATTCCACTTCACATCTGACCAAATTCACAATGATCCTTGACCTTTATTTCAAGGAAAACTCCCTCTCTGGTCCTTCCACGCCAATGGTTTGGGAGGCACATAAAACTGTTTTAAGAGGAGAATTCATAGCTCTAGGAACGTACCTGAAGAAGCAGAGGTCAGGGGAGGTGCTTTCTATCCTCCACCAGATAAACTCATTTGAAAAACTTCATAAAAAATCACAACTAGAGGAGGTTCAGACGAAGCTCACGGCACTTAGGTCCTCTTTAAAGGACCTCTTAAATGTTCAATCTACCAAACTCTACACGAGAAGCCAACAGAGGTTTTATCTACATGGCAATAGAAGCAGCAAACTTATGACCTCTCTCCTGAAAAAACGCAGAGGCCATACTTATATCTCTAATCTGAAATCCTCCAAAGGTTCTATGGTTTCTGAGTCGTCTAATATTGCTAATGAATTCCAAAATTTCTATGAATGCCTTTATAATATAGATATACCGGACGATATGAGAGACCCTGCTGCAGCAATAGACTCTATAGACAGATTCCTATCTCCTTTAAAACTCCCCTCATTATCGAGTGAGGACTACACATTTCTACAAACACCAGTTACGCCTGATGAGGTGTTGGACGTTCTTTCAACCATCCCTACCGGAAAAGCCCCGGGCCCAGATGGCCTCCCAATAATTTACTATAAAAAATTATTAAAACCATTTCTACCGCATCTTGTAGCCCTCTTCACTTCTTTCCTCGCAGGGAACTCCCAACCCCAGCAAGCTCTGGAAACAATTATTACAATTTTGCCAAAAGAAGGTAAAGACCCGAAGTTTTGCGCAAGTTATAGACAAATATACCTTCTTAATACAGACACAAAACTATGGGCAAAAATTTTTGCAAAACTGACTAAGAGATATTCTTCCTAAATTAATCCATCTTGACCAAGCTGGGTTTGTCCGAGGGCAAGAGGGCAAAGACAACTCTACTAAAATACTCCAATCTATTATGTATGACAAAAAACGAGGCTGAAAAAGGCTTTTGATAGGGTGAGCTGGAGGTACATGAAACTAGTATTACTCAAATTTGCTTTTCCTCCACAATTCATTTCAGCAATTCTTTCTTTGTACTCCGCTCCCACGGCAAGGATCAGGGTGGATGGCTCTCTTTCCAATAGCCTAAAGATTTACAATGGTATCAGACAAGGGTGCCCTCTGTCCCCATCTTTATTTATACTGATTATTGAATCGAATATCAAATTGGTAACTTAGAAATAAAAACACTAGCCTTTGCAGACGACTTGCTCTTCGTGGTCACTAACCAACTCAAAGCTTTCCCTATAATTTTAAACATACTCAACCATTTCGGCCAACTTTCCAATTTTAAAATTAACTATTCTAAATCAGAAGCTCTTAATGTAACCCTATTGAACTATCAACTAGATAAACTACGGAATCTGACACCCTTCCACTCGTCCACGACCTTCATAAAATACCTGGGAATTTGGATAACTAAAGACCCTATGGACCTATTCAAAATAAACTTCTCTCCTCTATTAAAGAAAATCGAAACAATGATGAAAACCTACGACCTCCCCACTCTGTCTTGGGTGGAATGGGTCAACGTATTCAAAGCATACCTGATGCTGATTATACTATATAACATGAATATGGTGCCGATCCACCTACCGCTTACGTTTTTTAAAATTTTAAGTTCGCTGATTCTATGCTTTATTTGGAAAGGTAAAATGACCAGGCTACCCTTTAAACTTCTTACACACCCAAACTCATACGGAGGCCTAGGACTTCCTGATCCTTATATTTATTACAAGGCTATTCATCTTAGTAGATGGTTGAGAGTGGTATTGGATTTTGATAAAACCACACACAACACCATCGATTTAGCTTTACTGGGCGCCAAAGGTATACCGCTTTTGTGGTCATGTTCCAAACCACTTGCAACTTTCAGATTAGATGATATCACTTCAATAACCCTGCGTTTCAGACAAGTGGCTCTGAAAGACCTTCCACTGGATACATTTCCTTCATCTTTAACCTCCGTGTTAGCTATCCCACATTTGGTGGATCCAAACTTCAAGGACCCATACAACTTATGGTCAACATTACCCAAAGTTTCCCTGGGGGGCCCCTACAATAGTAGCATTTTTGAAAATGATGCCTGGCCCAGAGATGCCCTGTCCAGTCCTAAAAATTTCCTCCAAGAACAACATGTCAAATGGATTGTGCCATTTAGATGACAATACCCAAACAAATATTCCTGGTCGTGGCTAGACCTTATGCTCAAAACATCATCCCCTAGATTTAAAACTATATCTAGAATGTATTTTAGCCTTGTTTCACCTCCTCAAAATTTCAAACCCTCTGTCATCTACTCCTGGGAGACGGAACTTAAAATCAAGTTCTCAGATACCCAAATTTCAAAAATTCTCCATCAAGCAATAAGGATTCTCACGTTGCATTCTCCTCCAAGAGAATGCATACAAAATTTTAACAAGATGGCACATGACCCCGGCCAATTTTAAATGCCGTAAACATGACCTCCTACCCCTACTGTTAAGCGCTGTTAAACATCTAATCACATTACATTGGCGGAGTGTGACTCTCCCAACAACGGAGGAATGGTTCTCCAAAATAGACCACATCTCTAGGTTGGAGGAGTTCTCAAGTTGGGAAGTCTATAAACACGACTCGTATTTAAAAATCTGGGGTCCTTGGAAACATTTTTAAAAGATGTAACAAATGTGAATCTGTTTAAAACTTTTTTTTCTGAATTTGTGACAATTTTTCTTATCTGATGTTTGCTCACTGTTACATTCATGTGTGTACTTATGTTACTCTGTTGGTTTGTTGTCCCTGTTCTACCCTCTCTACCATTACCAGATTCCCATACCCTTTGTCCTTTTCCCTACCCCCACCCATCACTCTTCTCCCCCTCCCATCATTACAATCTGTTTTCTTGTTTTTCCCCCAATTTAAATGTCATTCACTGTATTTTCAGAAAGACTCACATTCAATAATGTTGTATTGCAATTTGTTCGCTTTCAAAATAAAGAATTTACAAAAAAAAAGAAATCTCAATCTAAATTTTTCTACTAAACATCGACAACACATCATTGCATATAAATAATCACTAGTGTAAAAATACAAGGAAGACAATCTAGCTTCAATATCTTGTGGATATAATTGGGTTAAATCATAACTAGTGTTGAGCATTCCGATACCGCAAGTATCGGATATCGGCCGATATTTGCGGTATCGGAATTCCGATACCGAATTCCGATACTTCCCGCGTATCGGATACCGGAATCGGAAGTTCCCAGAATTCAAACTGAACGCAGCAGCCAATGAGGAATGATTGGAAGTGTGGGCACATCCTGTTTAGCATGGTGGGCATGTAAGTACTGGCAAGGCTGTGATTGGCTGCTGAAATGATGTCACTCTGCACTATAAAAAACGCTGCCGCCATTTTGCGCTCACTCTGCTGTGATTTCAGTTAGGGACAGGACGCTGTGTTCTAACTGAGGGCCAGTTGAGATAGCTAATTGCTTTATTTTCCTTTCCAAAGGCTAATTTAGCAAAACGCTGTGTGTTCTTCACTGTTCACCTTGCTCTTGCCTTGCAGCGCTGTTTTAACAGCGTTCTGCAAGGTCTCTGTGTGTGTGTGTGTGTGCAGCTCACTCTGTAGTCTGTGTGCAGCCATATACCCGGTTGTATTCAGCTCAGGGGGGGTTCACACTGCCTCACACAGTTGTCCTTTTTTGCTCATAGTGCAGCCTGCTGCACATTTTTTCTCAAATTTCCTATTAGTGTTTTTCCACCCGTCTCCAGCTAAATTGTGGAAAAACACTACATAGGATAACCTAGAGGGGGGTTTTTGGGCCTTGCAGCGCCGTTTACGGCTGTCTGCACGGTCTCCGTGTGAGCCCAGCTGGCCCTGTAGTCTGTGTGCAGCCATAGCCGGTTGGATTCAGCTCAGGGTTCGTTACTGCCTCATACTTTGAGAAAAATTTTCCTTTTTTTCAAATAGTGCAGCCTGTTTAAAAATTTTTTAAAAAAAATCCTATTAGTGTTTTTCCACCTGTCTCCAGCTAAATTGTGGAAAAACACTACATAGGCTAACCTAGAGGGTTTTTTTTGGGCCTTGCAGTGCCGTTTACGGCTGTCTGCACGGTCTCTGTGTGAGCGCAGCTCGCCCTGTAGTCTGTTTGCAGCCATAGCCGGTTGGATTCAGCTCAGGGTGCGTTACTGCCTCATACCTTGAAAAAAAATTTACTTTTTTTCAAATAGTGCAGCCTGTTTAAACTTTAAAAAAAAAATTTCCTATTAGTGTTTTTCCACCCGTCTCTAGCTAAATTGTGGAAAAACACTACATAGGATAACCTAGAGGGTGTTTATTGGGCCTTGCAGCGCCGTTTACGGCTGTCTGCACGGTCTCTGTGTGAGCGCAGCTCGCCCTGTAGTCTGTGTGCAGCCATAGCCGGTTGGATTCAGCTCAGGGTGTGTTACTGCCTCATACCTTGAAAAAAACATTCCTTTTTTTCAAATAGTGCAGCCTGTTTAAAATTTAAAAAAAAAATTCCCTATTAGTGTCTTTCCACCCGTCTCCAGCTAAATAGTGGAAAAACACTAAATAGGATAACCTAGAGGAGGTTTTTTGGGCCTTGCAGCGCCATTTACGGCTGTCTGCACGGTCTCCGTGTGATTTAAACTAGCTCTGTAGCCCGATCTGCAAAAAAAAAAAAGTAAAGTTCACCAAACACAACTTAACACTTGTGTAGGCCACATTTGAAAAATAATAAAGTTTAGTCCACACTTTACAACATTAGTGTTTCTTACACCTGTTAGGAGGAGCATTTCAGGAATAAGCACACTAAGGCCTTAGTACTTTTCTGCTTATCTTTATCTGTCAACCAAGATGAAGAGGGCAGGGAGTAAGGCACGTGGGCGTGGGCGCGGAGCAGGGAGAGGAGCAGGGAGAGGACGTGGTGATTCTGTGCCTGCTGCGGGCGCCGGTGACTCGTCGGCACTCAGTTTCAGCAGGGAACAGTCCTTCATGCGCAGCTTTGTCGGAGAGCGCCGTGCACCGCTGCTGCGTGAAGACCAAATTGAAGCCGTTGTCGGGTAGATGGCAGCTAACGCCTCGGCGTCGACTTCAGTTAGTGCCACATCCTCTCAGGCACAGACCACTGGAGAGCAGCCATCTGTCTCTTCACCACCTGCCAAATTGGCCAGGCAGTCAGAGAGCCCAGGACAGGAGCCGTCTCTACTTCTGTTCTCTGAATCTCTTGGCTTGGAAACAGGGGGCCAGCCAAGCAGCATTGGAGAAATGGAAGAAGAGGCAGTGTGCAGTGATGCCCAACAGCTTTGTCTCTCTGACTCTGAAGAGGCGGGTGGGCCAGTGCCTCCGGTGACCACAGCGCAGTACGCATCTGATGATGAAACTCAGGTGCCGCTTTCTGGTGCGTACTGTGCTGCCGAGACTACCCAGGAGGAGCAGTTGGTGGCAGAGGGTAGTGGAGATGATGAGGTCGTTGACCCATCGTGGCGTGAGGAACAGGAAGGTGGTGGGAGCAGCTCTGAGGAAGAGATTCCCCTTACGGGCCAAAGAGGGAGAGGGAGGGGGAAGACTGCGGAGCCTGTAGCCTCCACTTTGGCACCCGTTAGGAGCCTGTCTCTTTCCAAAGCCAAAAAGGGCGCTCCCAAGACTTGCAGTGCCTGGTCCTTTTTTGACACAGTTGCAGATGACATTTGTTTTGTCAAATGCAAGCTGTGTCATCAGAAAGTAAAAAGAGGGAAAAATGTCAGCAACCTCAATACCACAAATATGTGGAAACATGTGTGGACCAGGCACGCGGTGGAGTTACAGAAACAGACTGAAGATGTAGGCCAACCAACAGCGGCAGCTACCACCTCTTCAGCTCGTGTTGCCTCTTCCTCCAGCTCACGCACAGCTGGTTTGGCTTCCTCCCAGGATCGCCATGGAAGAACCTCTGGCACTGTTGTCCAGAGACCTTGTGTAATTCCACCCACAGCACCACCTTCCCAGTCATCCTCACACTCCCAGTCTACTCTACAGCCATCGGTAGTACAGGCATGGGAGAAAAGGCAGGCATTCTCGGCCAACCACCCCCGAGCACAGGCTCTGAATGCAGGCATTGCCAAACTGTTGTCCCTGGAAATGCTCTCGTTCAGGCTGGTGGAGACTGACAGCTTCCGTGACTTGATGGCATTGGCAGTCCCACAGTACAAGGTGCCCAGCCGCTTTTACTTCAGCAGGCAAGCTGTCCCTGCTCTGCACAGGCATGTTGAGGGAAACATAAAACATGCGCTACTGAACGCCGTCAGTAGCAAGGTCCACCTCACCACCGATGCGTGGACCAGTCAGCATGGACAGGGGCGATACGTTTCCCTCACTGCCCATTGGGTTAATGTTGTTGAGCCAGGTACAGATCGTGCGAGTGGCGCAGGACGTGTCCTGCCCACTCCAAGGATTGCAGGAATCCAGTCTGTACGCATTGACTCCTCCTCTTACACAAGTTCCTCAGAATCAACTCTGCAGGAGCCGTCACAGTCCACCTCCACATGGACCCGTGAACGTTTACCTATGACCGACATGAGCACAGCCGTGGCCAAATGTCAGCAGGCCGTCTTGAAACTTGTTTCATTGGGCAATCGAAGCCACACAGCGCAGGAGCTCTGGAATGCCATCAAGCAGGAGGGCGATGTGTGGTTACTGCCAGCGAATCTCCAGCCAGGCATGGTAGTGTGTGACAAAGGCCGAAATCTGGTGGCAGCTTTGGCCCTTGGCAACCTCACTCACATCCCATGTCTGGAACATGTGCTCAATTTGGTTGTGCAGAGTTTTCTGAGGGACTATCCGGATCTTGATGCCCTGCTGCACAAGGTCCGCCTAGAGTGTGCTCACTTGCGGCGTTCCAGCTTGGCCAGATCCCGCATTGCTGCTCTGCAGCGCCGATTCCGCCTTCCGGAACACCGCATCATATGTGACCTACCTACCCGGTGGAATTCCACGTTACATATGTTGGAGCGGTTGTGTGAGCAGCAGCAAGCAGTTATGGAGTACCAGCTGCATCAGGCGCAAAGAAGTCGCAGTCAGCGCCGATCAGACTTCACAACCACAGAGTGGGCCACTATGAAGGACGTCTGCCAGGTTTTGCATCCTTTTGATTATTCCACGCGGATGGCAAGTGCAGATGATGCACTAGTCAGCATGACTGTCCCCCTTATCTGCCTGCTTCAGCAAACTTTGCAAGGGTTAAGGGATGATGTTGTGGAAGAGGTGGAGGATGAGGAGTCACCTTTTCCATCAGCTTCTGGAGAGTCAGCGCCACGTGGTTCCTCACAAAGGGGTACGCAGGGGCCAATTTGTGAGGAGGATGAGGAGGAGTCAATGGAGGAGGAAGAGCTCCGTCCAGAGGAGGGAGCGACACAATTGTCCAGTGGTCAGTGTGTACAGCGAGGGTGGGGTGATGACGAGCAGGCAGAGATCATGTCTCAAGCAGGGGACAGCGTTTCTGGGCCAGTTGGCACTCTGCAGCACATGGTGGATTTCATGCTGCAGTGCCTGAGAAACGACCGCCGCATCAACCACATTCTCAACATGCCTGATTATTGGGTGTTCACCCTCCTCGATCCTCGCTACAGGGACAACGTCCAAAACCTCATCCCAGCGTTGACCCGGGAGCGTAAATTGCGGGAGTACCACGACACACTGGTGAATTCCATCATCTTCTCCTGTCCAACTGAGAGGAGTGCTGCTAGTGCTTTACAAAGCAGCTCAGTGCGTCGAGGCAGTGGGGGAGGCTCTGCCCAAAGAGGGAGCAGAAGCAGTGCCTCTGCCCAAGGCAAGCCCAGTATGGCACAACTCTGGCACACTTTTGTGTGCCCGCCCCAAATGTCTACACCATCACCGGCGGCTCCAGTCAGCAGGAGGCAACGGTTCCGTCAGATGGTGACAGACTACATGGCTTGCCCTCTTACTGTACTCCCAGACGGCTCTTCCCCGTTCAAGTTTTGGGTCTCTAAGCTGGATACATGGCCAGAGCTAAGCCAGTATGCATTGGAGGTGCTGGCTTGCCCTGCGGCTAGTGTCTTATCGGAACGTGTCTTTAGTGCCGCAGGTGGTGTACTAACAGACCGTTGCATGCGACTGTCCTCTGATAACGTTGACCGGCTTACTTTCCTGAAAATGAACCAGGCCTGGATCTCGCAGGAATTTGCCACTCCTCTGCCTGATTAAGTAATTGGGTGTCATCCAGGTCTCCTGCTGTGTTCATCTTTCTACCACCTGAACTGCTATTCCTGGGCTCCAACACCGCCAGTTGCGGCTCAGAAGTGCAGGCTGCACAGTAAAAACATACGACCCAGTGTTATTGGGTTTCAGTAACGTCAGCTGATCCCCAGCTGTGTAGCCGGCAATGTGTCCTGCGACCGCCACGCTGGCACAACAGCCTAAATGTAAGGGAACCTGTCCCCCCCCCGTCGTTTGTTACTGAAAGAGCCATCTTGTGCAGCAGTAATGCTGCACAAGGAAAAGGTAGCTCTTTTGGTTTAGCTCCTTGCACACGCAGAACTTAACACTTATAAAATGTGTTCACTGATACCGTTATACCGTCCCGGAGCTGGGACTTTCCTTCGTAATGTGACGCAGCACAGCCGTCATTCCTACCCCCTTGGTGCCATGCGCTGCCTCCTCAGCGTTGTTTTAAGCTGTCACGGAGCCTGCGCTGTTCTGTTATCCCTTGGGCATGCCCTATTTGCGCTGCCTGTCTTCTGACATAATTTGGTGTCAGGCTGGCTGCGCCTGTGCGGCCGCGCTGCCCGAGATCCCGCCTCGCAGTGTCTTCTGATTGAGTCACACTGCGGGCCTGGGATCCATGGGCATGCGCAGTGCATATCTTCCCCTCGGGCTCTCGCTCATTTCCCTCCGCCTTCTTTAGACTGTGCGCCGTCAGCTGATCCCTAATAGCATGCCACGGCCGTGACACCGCACAGTCTGAAGAAGAGGGAAGGAGGGGAGTGAGAGTCGAGTATATGCACTGTGCATGCCCATGGATCCAAGGCCCGCAGTGGGATTACGTTAGACGAGACTGCGAGGTGGGATCTGTAGCAGCGTGGACGCACAGGCACTGACAGCCTGACACCAAATTATGTCAGAATACAGGCAGCGCTAATTGGGCATGGCCAAGGGCTAACAGAACAGCGCAGGCTCCGTGACAGCTTAAAACAACGCTGAGGTGGCAGCGCACGGCACCAAGGGGATAGGAATGACAGCTGTGCTGTGTCCCATTACGAAGGAAATTCGCACCTCCGGGACGGTTGAACGGTATAAGGGGACACATTTTTAGTGTTTACTTCAGTGTTTGCAAGGAGCATAATTAAAAGAGCAACCTTTTCCTTTTGCATCCTTAGTGCTGCACAAGATGGCTCTTTCAGCTACAAATGTCTTGGGGGGGTTAAAGGTTCCCTTTCAACTTGCTCCAATCAGGCTTCGGCCTACACTCTGTTCCTCTGCTCCTCCTGCTGACCCTGGGCTCTAACACCGCCAGTTGGTGCCTGGAAGTGCTGTGTGCACAGTTAACAGTCGCTCCTCTGTTATTGGGGTTCAGTAACGTCAGCTGATCCCCAGCTGTGTGTGCGGCAATACCTCCAATCTGCTCCTCCTGCTGTCCCTGGGCTCTAACACCGCCAGTTGGTGCCTGGAAGTGCTGTGTGCACAGTTAACAGTCGCTCCTCTGTTATTGGGGTTCAGTAACGTCAGCTGATCCCCAGCTGTGTGTGCGGCAATACCTCCAATCTGCTCCTCCTGCTGTCCCTGGGCTCTAACACCGCCAGTTGGTGCCTGGAAGTGCTGTGTGCACAGTTAACAGTCGCTCCTCTGTTATTGGGGTTCAGTAACGTCAGCTGATCCCCAGCTGTGTGTGCGGCAATACCTCCAATCTGCTCCTCCTGCTGTCCCTGGGCTCTAACACCGCCAGTTGGTGCCTGGAAGTGCTGTGTGCACAGTTAACAGTCGCTCCTCTGTTATTGGGGTTCAGTAACGTCAGCTGATCCCCAGCTGTGTGTGCGGCAATACCTCCAATCTGCTCCTCCTGCTGTCCCTGGGCTCTAACACCGCCAGTTGGTGCCTGGAAGTGCTGTGTGCACAGTTAACAGTCGCTCCTCTGTTATTGGGGTTCAGTAACGTCAGCTGATCCCCAGCTGTGTATCCGGCAACGTGTCATGCGACCGCCACGCTGGCACAACTAAAATGTAAGGGGACCTGTCCCCCCCCCCCAGGCGTTTGTTACTGAAAGAGCCACCATGTGCAGCACTAATACTGCACAAGAGAAAGGTCGCTCTTGAAATTATGCTCCTTGCAAACGCTGAACTACACACTCATGTAATGTGTCCCCTCACACCGTCCAACCGTCCCGGAGGTGGAACTTTCCTTTGTAATGTGACGCAGCACAGCCGTCATTGCTACCCCCTTGCCACCGTACGCTGGCTCCTTAGCGTTGTTTGATTCCGTCATGGACCCTGCGCTGTTATGTTATCCCTTGGCTATGCACAGTTTGCGCTGCCCGTCCTCTGACATCATTTGTTGTCGTCCTGGCTGCGCCTGTGCGTCCACGCTGCCCGAAATCCCACCTCGCAGTGTCGTCTAATGTGATCCCACAGTGGGCCTGGTATCCATGGCCATGCGCAATGCATATACTAGCCTCTCACTCCCCTTCTTCACGCTTCTTCAGACTAGGCGGCGTCAGCTGATCCCTAATAGCATGCCACGGCCGTGACGCCGCACAGTCTGAAGAAGCAGGAAGGAAGTGAGTGAGAGGCGATGATATGCACTGCGCATGCCCATGGATCCCTGGCCCGCAGTGGGACTACATTAGATGACACTGCAAGGTTGGATCTCGGGCAGATTGGACGCACAGGCACTGCCAGCCTGACACCTACATGATGTCAGAAGACGGGCACCGCTAACTGTGCATGGCCAAGGGATAACATTACAGCGCGGGCTCCGTGACAGAACCAAACAACGGTGAGGAGGTGGCGCACGGCACCAAGGGGGTTGGAATGACGGCTTTGCTGTGTCACATTACAAAGGAAAGTCCCACTTCCGGGACGGTTTGACAGTGTGAGGGGACACATTATATGAGTGTGTACTTCAGCGTTTGCAAGGAGCATAATTATCAGATCCACCATTTGCCATGTGCAGTATTACTGCTGTACAAGATGGCTCTTTCAGCAACAAATGCCTGGGGGGGGGGGTTTAAAGGTTCCCTTTCAACTTGCTCCACTGCAGGCTTCGGCCTACACTCTGCTCCTCTTTGATTCCCTGGGTTTCAACACTGTCAGTTGCCACCTGGAAGTGTTGTCTACACAGAAAAAACACTAGGTGATGTGTCAATGGGGTTCAGCACCGCCAGCTGTTCCCCTGCTGTGTAGTCGGCAACGTGTCCAGCACAAGCCACGCTGGCACAACAGAACAAAAGCTGCCACCAGTGCAGGCTTCGGCCTACACTCTGCTCCTCTCCTCCTCCTGCTGACCCTGGGCTTAAACACTGCTAGTTGTTGCCCGGAAGTGCTAGCTGCACAGAGAAAAACACCAGCCAATGTGTTAGTGGGGTTCAGCAACGCCAGCTGTTCCCCTGCTGTGTAGCCGGCAACGTGACCTGCAAACGCCACGCAGGCACATGAACTGAAATTAAAGGGAACCTGGCCCCACCCGCCCAGGTGTTTCTATATATAACAGCCACCTAGTACAGCAGTACTGCTGCATTTGTACAAGGTGGCTGATTTTTTATCCTTGCCCACGTAGAATTAAACACGTAAAATATGTGTCTCATTACAGACCATATCAATGTCCCTGAGGTGTGACTTTCCTTTTTAATGACACGCACCACCCCCCTTGGTAGCGCTGCCCGTCTTCTGACATAATTGGTTGGCTGCCTGTGCGTCCGCCCTGCCCGACACAACCCCCCTCGTTTCATATATTTTGGCTGCGAGGGTGTGATTGATGGGCATGTGCAGTGCATATGTTCGCCTGTCTTAACTCATCTCCTTCCGCCTTCTTCAGACTGTGCGGCTTCCTGGCCGTGGTAGGCGATAAGGAATCAGCTGAGGCCGCCCAGTCTGAAGCAGGTGTAAGGACATGTGTGAGCGGCAAACATATTTACTGCACAAGGCCACGAATCCCAGCCACGCAGTGTGATTTTTTGAAAACACACTGCGGGCCTGGGATTCATATCCATTGCTAACCGCAACGGCCAACATGAAATGAGGTGAGAAGACAGGCAGCGCTCACAGCGCATGGCCAAGGGATCACAATAGCGCAGACTCCTGTACAGCTAATAACAACGCTCAGGATTCTGCGCCCAGCACCTAGGTGTAAATTTTGACACTTGTGCTGCGTCTCCTTAAAAAGACAAGTCACGCCTCCACTACTGATAGACAGTATAATGGGCTAAATAGTGTACGTGTTTTATTCAGCGTGTGCAAGGAGCAAACTAAATAGAGCAACCTTTTACTTGTGCATCATTAATGCTGCACAAGGTGTGGCTCTTGTACCTTGCAACACCTGAGGGGGGGTTAAAGGTTACCTTTGAAATTGGTTCAACTAGGCTTTGGCCTACACTCTGCTCCTCTCCTCCTCCTGCTGACCCTGGGCTCTAACACCGCTAGTTTTTGCCCGGAAATGCGAGCTTCACAGAGAAAAACAACAGCCAATGTGTTAGTGGGGTTCAGCACCGCCAGCTGTTCCCCTGCTGTGTAGCCGGCATCGTGTCCAGCACAAGCCACGCTGGCACAACCGACCAAAAGCTGCCACCAGTGCAGGCTTCGGCCTACACTCTGCTCCTCTCCTCCTCCTGCTGACCCTGGGCTATAACACCGCCAGTTGTAGCCTGGAAGTGCTAGGTGCACAGAGAAAAACACCCGCCAATGTGTTAGTGGGGTTCAGCACCGCCAGCTGTTCCCCTGCTGTGTAGCCGGCATCGTGTCCAGCACAAAACACGCTGGCACAACCGACCAAAAGCTGCCACCAGTGCAGGCTTCGGCCTACACTTTGCTCCTCTCCTCCTCCTGCTGACCCTGGGCTCTAACACCGCCAGTTTTTGCCTGGACATGCGAGCTGCACAGAGAAAAACACCAGTCAATGTGTCAGTGGGGTTCAGCAACGCCAGCTGTTCCCCTGCTGTGTAGCTGGCAACGTGTCCTGCAAACGCCACGCAGGCACATGAACTGAAATTGAAGGAAGCCTGCCCCCCACCCCCAGGTGTTTCTATGTATAACAGCCACCTTGTACAGCAGTACTGCTGCATTTGTACAAGGTGGCTGACTTTTTCTCCTTGCCCACGTTTAATTAAACACGTACTAAATGTGTCTCATTGAGACCATTCCACTGTCCCTGAGGTGTGACTTTCCTTTCTAATGATACGCAGCACCACCCTTGTTAGCGCTGCCCGTCTTTTGACATCATTGGTTAGCTGGCTGCGCCTGTGCGTCTGCCCTGCTCGAAACAACGCCCCTCGGTGTCTTATTTTTTTGGACAGCGAGGGTGTGATTGATGGGCATGTGCAGTGCATATGTTTGCCTGTGTTCACTCATCTCCTTCCGCCTTCTTCAGACTGGGTGGCCTCATGGCCGCGGCATGCGATAAGGGATCAGATGAGGCCGCCCAGTCTGAAGCAGGTGTAAGGACATGTGTGAGCGGCAAACATATTAACTGCACAAGGACACGAATCCCAGCCACGCAGTGTGATTTTTTGAAAACACACTGTGGGTCTGGGATTCATGTCCACCGCTAACCGCATCGGCCAACATGAAATGAGGTCAGAAGACAGGAAGCGCTCACAGCGCATGGCCAAGGGATAACAAGAGCGCAGACTCCTGTACAGCAAATAACAACACTCAGGAAGCTGCGCCCATGCACCAAGGTGTTATTTTCGACACCTGGGCTGCTTTTCTTTAAAAAGACAAGTCACGCCTCCACTACTGTTTTACAGTAGAATGGGCTAAATAGTGTACGTGTTTTATTCAGCGTGTGCAAGGAGAATAATTAAGAGAGTAACCTTTTACTTGTGCAGCATTAATGCTGCACGAGGTGTGGCTCTTGTACCTTGCAACACCTGAGGGGGGTTAAAGGATACCTTTGAAATTGGTTCAACTAGGCTTCGGCCTACACTCTGCTCCTCTCCTCCTCCTGCTGACCCTGGGCTCTAACACCGCCAGTTTTTGCCTGGACGTGCTAGCTGCACAGAGAAAAACACCAGCCAATGTGTTAGTGGGGTTCAGCACCGCCAGCTGTTCCCCTGCTGTGTAGCCGGCATCGTGTCCAGCACAAGCCACGCTGGCACAACCAACCAAAAGCTGCCACCAGTGGAGGCTTCGGCCTACACTCTGCTCATCTCCTCCTCCTGCTGACCCTGGGCTCTAACACCGCTAGTTTTTGCCCGGAATTGCTAGCTGCACAGAGAAAAACACCAGCCAATGTGTTAGTGGGGTTCAGCACCGCCAGCTGTTCCCCAGCTGTGTAGCCGGCAACGTGACCTGCAAACGCCACGCAGGCACAGCAGAACAAAAGCTGCCACCAGTGCAGGCTTCGGCCTACACTCTGCTCCTCTCCTCCTCCTGCTGACCCTGGGCTCATAACACCGCCAGTTTTAGCCTGGAAGTGCTAGCTGCACAGAGAAAAACACCAGCCAATGTGTCAGTGGGGTTCAGCACCGCCAGCTGTTCCCCAGCTGTGTAGCCGGCAACGTGACCTGCAAACGCCATGCAGGCACATGAACTGAAATTGAAGGGAGCCTGCCCCCCACCCCCAGGTGTTTCTATGTATAACAGCCACCTTGTTCAGCAGTACTGCTGCATTTGTACAAGGTGGCTGACTTTTTCTCCTTGCCCATGTGGAACTCAACACGTACAAAATGTGTCTCATTGAGACCATTCCACTGTCCCTGAGGTGTGACTTTCCTTTCTAATGATACGCAGCACCCCCCTTGGTAGCGCTTCCCGTCTTTTGATATCATGGTTAGCTGGCTGCGCCTGTGCATCCGCCCTGCGTGAAACAACGCCCCTCGTTGTCTTATTTATTTTGTCAGCGAGGGTGTGGTTTATGGGCACGAGCAGTGCATATGTTCGCCTGTCGTCACTCATCTCCTTCCGCCTTCTTCTGACTGTGGAGCCTCATGGCCGCGGCATGCGAAAAGGGATCAGCAGAGGCCGCCCAGTCTGAAGCAGGTGTAAGGACGTGTGTGAGCGTCGAAAATATTTACTGCTCAAGGCCACGAATCCCAGCACCGCAGTGTGACTTTATGAAAAGGCACTGTGGGTCTGGGATTTATGGCCATCGTTAACCGCAGCGGCCAACATGAAATGAGGTTATAAGACGGGCAGCGCTAACAGGGCATTGCCAAGGGATAACACAAGAGCGCAGACTCCTGTACAGCAAAAAACAACGCTCAGGAAGCTGCGCCAAGCACAAAGGCGTTATTTGGGACACCTATGCTGCGTCTCCTTAAAAATACAAGTCACGCCTCAACTACAGTTTGACTGTAGAATGGGCTAAATTGTGTACGTGTTGCATTCAGCGTGTGCAAGTAGAAAAATTAATAGAGCAACCTTTTACTTGTGCAGCATTAATGCTGCACAAGGTGTGGCTCTTGTACTTTGTAACACCTGAGGGGGGGTTAAAGTTTACCTTTGAAATTGGTTCAACTAGGCTTCGGCCTACACTCTGCTCCTCTCCTCCTCCTGCTGCCCCTTGGCTATAACACCGCTAGTTTTTGCCCGGAAGTGCTAGCTGCACAGAGAAAAACACCAGCCAATGTGTTAGTGGGGTTCAGCACCGCCTGCTGTTCCCCCACTGTGTAGCCGGCAAAGTGTCCTGCAAACGCAACGCTGACACAAAGCTGACTCCAGTGCAGGCTTCGGCCTACACTCTGCTCCCCCTGCTTACCCTTTGCTCCAACACCGCTAGTTGGGGCTGTAGGAAGACAATCTTTGATAGGCAACGCATCCGGGTTCCAGCACCGTCAGCTGGTCCTCGGTCGTGCCATTGGCTCTTGCACACTGGGGCAACGCATCTGGGTTCCAGCACCGCCAGCTGGTTCTCGGCAGTGTTTTTGTCACAGGTACTCCCTCGTGCCAAACCTGGTTTCAGCACCGTCAGCTGTTTCCGGGTAGTGTCAAGCTCACTGAGACGCCTATGCTTGCCCCGTCGTGTTGCAGTCGGGTTAGCCAACTCCAGGGTGCCTCCAGTTTAGGAGCTTCCTATGTGGGCTGCGTGAACTGGTAGTCAAGGCTGGTTCTGTAGTGCCAGTAGGCCCAGCTCCCCCTGTAGGACTGTTGGGGTTCGGTAACTGCGGCTGCCTCGCGGCCTAGCTGTTCTCTCCTCTCCTGTGGACCTTGGGGTCCACCACCTGGTTCCAGCACCATCAGCTGGTTCCGGGCCGAGCCTTTGGCTTAGGTGCCTCCTCCTGGGTATCCGAGTTCCGCCAACGTCAGGCGGTCCTTGGTAGTGCTTTTAAGCGCGGGCACCTACAGCTTACTAACCGGGTTCCAGCACCGTCAGCTGGTCCTCGGTCGTGCCATTGGCTCTTGCACACTGGGGCAACACATCTGGGTTCCAGCACCGCCAGCTGGTTCTCGGCAGTGTTTTTGTCACAGGTACTCCCTCGTGCCAAAACTGGGTCCAGCACCATCAGCTGTTTCCGGGTAGTGTCAAGCTCACTGAGACGCCTATGCTTGCCCCGTCGTGGTGCGGTCGGGTTAGCCAACTCCAGGGTGCCTGCAGTTTAGGAGCTTCCTATGTGGGCTGCGTGAACTGGTAGTCAAGGCTGGTTCTGTAGTGCCAGTAGGCCCTGCTCCCCCTGTAGGACTGTTGGGGTTTGGTAACTGCGGCTGCCTCGCGGCCTAGCTGTTCTCTCCTCTCCTGTGGGCCTTGGGGTCCACCACCTGGTTCCAGCACCGTCAGCTGGTTCCGGGCCGAGCCTTTGGCTTAGGTGCCTCCTCCTGGGTATCCGAGTTCCGCCAACGTCAGGCGGTCCTTGGTAGTGCTTTTAAGCGCGGGCACCTACAGCTTACTAACCGGGTTCCAGCACCGTCAGCTGGTCCTCGGTCGTGCCATTGGCTCTTGCACACTGGGGCAACGCATCTGGGTTCCAGCACCGCCAGCTGGTTCTCGGCAGTGTTTTTGTCACAGGTACTCCCTCGTGCCAAACCTGGTTTCAGCACCGTCAGCTGTTTCTGGGTAGTGTCAAGCTCACTGAGACGCCTATGCTTGCCCCGTCGTGGTGCGGTCGGGTTAGCCAACTCCAGGGTGCCTCCAGTTTAGGAGCTTCCTATGTGGGCTGCGTGAACTGGTAGTCAAGGCTGGTTCTGTAGTGCCAGTAGGCCCTGCTCCCCCTGTAGGACTGTTGGGGTTCGGTAACTGCGGCTGCCTCGTGGCCTAGCTGTTCTCTCCTCTCCTGTGGGCCTTGGGGTCCACCACCTGGTTCCAGCACCGTCAGCTGGTTCCGGGCCGAGCCTTTGGCTTAGGTGCCTCCTCCTGGGTATCCGAGTTCCGCCAACGTCAGGCGGTCCTTGGTAGTGCTTTTAAGCGCGGGCACCTACAGCTTACTAACCGGGTTCCAGCACCGTCAGCTGGTCCTCGGTCGTGCCATTGGCTCTTGCACACTGGGGCAACGCATCTGGGTTCCAGCACCGCCAGCTGGTTCTCGGCAGTGTTTTTGTCACAGGTACTCCCTCGTGTCAAACCTGGTTCCAGCACCGTCAGCTGTTTCCGGGTAGTGTCAAGCTCACTGAGACGCCTATGCTTGCCCCGTCGTGGTGCGGTCGGGTTAGCCAACTCCAGGGTGCCTCCAGTTTAGGAGCTTCCTATGTGGGCTGCGTGAACTGGTAGTCAAGGCTGGTTCTGTAGTGCCAGTAGTTCCAGCTCCCCCTGTAGGACTGTTGGGGTTCGGTAACTGCGGCTGCCACGCGGCCTAGCTGTTCTCTCCTCTCCTGTGGGCCTTGGGGTCCACCACCTGGTTCCAGCACCGTCAGCTGGTTCCGGGCCGAGCCTTTGGCTTAGGTGCCTCCTCCTGGGTATCCGAGTTCCGCCAACGTCAGGCGGTCCTTGGTAGTGCTTTTAAACGCGGGCACCTACAGCTTACTAACCAGGTTCCAGCACCGTCAGCTGGTCCTCGGTCGTGCCATTGGCTCTTGCATACTGGGGCAACGCATCTGGGTTCCAGCATCGCCAGCTGGTTCTCGGCAGTGTTTTTGTCACAGGTACTCCCTCGTGCCAAAACTGGGTCCAGCACCATCAGCTGTTTCCGGGTAGTGTCAAGCTCACTGAGACGCCTATGCTTGCCCCGTCGTGGTGCGGTCGGGTTAGCCAACTCCAGGGTGCCTCCAGTTTAGGAGCTTCCTATGTGGGCTGCGTGAACTGGTAGTCAAGGCTGGTTCTGTAGTGCCAGTAGTTCCAGCTCCCCCTGTAGGACTGTTGGGGTTCGGTAACTGCGGCTGCCACGCGGCCTAGCTGTTCTCTCCTCTCCTGTGGGCCTTGGGGTCCACCACCTGGTTCCAGCACCGTCAGCTGGTTCCGGGCCGAGCCTTTGGCTTAGGTGCCTCCTCCTGGGTATCCGAGTTCCGCCAACGTCAGGCGGTCCTTGGTAGTGCTTTTAAACGCGGGCACCTACAGCTTACTAACCGGGTTCCAGCACCGTCAGCTGGTCCTCGGTCGTGCCATTGGCTCTTGCATACTGGGGCAACGCATCTGGGTTCCAGCATCGCCAGCTGGTTCTCGGCAGTGTTTTTGTCACAGGTACTCCCTCGTGCCAAAACTGGGTCCAGCACCATCAGCTGTTTCCGGGTAGTGTCAAGCTCACTGAGACGCCTATGCTTGCCCCGTCGTGGTGCGGTCGGGTTAGCCAACTCCAGGGTGCCTCCAGTTTAGGAGCTTCCTATGTGGGCTGCGTGAACTGGTAGTCAAGGCTGGTTCTGTAGTGCCAGTAGGCCCTGCTCCCCCTGTAGGACTGTTGGGGTTCGGTAACTGCGGCTGCCTCGCGGCCTAGCTCTTCTATCCTCTCCTGTGGGCCTTGGGGTCCACCACCTGGTTCCAGCACCGACAGCTGGTTCCGGGTCGAGCCTTTGGCTTAGGTGCCTCCTCCTGGGTATCCGAGTTCCGCCAACGTCAGGCGGTCCTTGGTAGTGCTTTTAAGCGCGGGCACCTACAGCTTACTAACCGGGTTCCAGCACCGTCAGCTGGTCCTCGGTCGTGCCATTGGCTCTTGCACACTGGGGCAACGCATCTGGGTTCCAGCACCGCCAGCTGGTTCTCGGCAGTGTTTTTGTCACAGGTACTCCCACGTGCCAAACCTGGTTCCAACACCGTCAGCTGTTTCCGCGTAGTGTCAAGCTCACTGAGACACCTATGCTTGCCCCGTCGTGGTGCGGTCGGGTTAGCCAACTCCAGGGTGCCTCCAGTTTAGGAGCTTCCTATGTGGGCTGCGTGAACTGGTAGTCAAGGCTGGTTCTGTAGTGCCAGTAGGCCCAGCTCCCCCTGTAGGACTGTTGGGGTTCGGTAACTGCGGCTGCCTCGCGGCCTAGCTGTTCTCTCCTCTCCTGTGGGCCTTGGGGTCCACCACCTGGTTCCAGCACCGTCAGCTGGTTCCGGGCCGAGCCTTTGGCTTAGGTGCCTCCTCCTGGGTATCCGAGTTCCGCCAACGTCAGGCGGTCCTTGGTAGTGCTTTTAAGCGCGGGCACCTACAGCTTACTAACCGGGTTCCAGCACCGTCAGCTGGTCCTCGGTCGTGCCATTGGCTCTTGCACACTGGGGCAACGCATCTGGGTTCCAGCACCGCCAGCTGGTTCTCGGCAGTGTTTTTGTCACAGGTACTCCCTCGTGCCAAAACTGGGTCCAGCACCATCAGCTTTGTTTCCGGGTAGTGTCAAGCTCACTGAGACGCCTATGCTTGCCCCGTCGTGGTGCGGTCGGGTTAGCCAACTCCAGGGTGCCTCCAGTTTAGGAGCTTCCTATGTGGGCTGCGTGAACTGGTAGTCAAGGCTGGTTCTGTAGTGCCAGTAGGCCCTGCTCCCCCTGTAGGACTGTTGGGGTTCGGTAACTGCGGCTGCCTCGCGGCCTAGCTCTTCTCTCCTCTCCTGTGGGCCTTGGGGTCCACCACCTGGTTCCAGCACCGACAGCTGGTTCCGGGTCGAGCCTTTGGCTTAGGTGCCTCCTCCTGGGTATCCGAGTTCCGCCAACGTCAGGCGGTCCTTGGTAGTGCTTTTAAGCGCGGGCACCTACAGCTTACTAACCGGGTTCCAGCACCGTCAGCTGGTCCTCGGTCGTGCCATTGGCTCTTGCACACTGGGGCAACGCATCTGGGTTCCAGCACCGCCAGCTGGTTCTCGGCAGTGTTTTTGTCACAGGTACTCCCTCGTGCCAAACCTGGTTCCAGCACCGTCAGCTGTTTCCGGGTAATGTCAAGCTCACTGAGACGCCTATGCTTGCCCCGTCGTGGTGCGGTCGGGTTAGCCAACTCCAGGGTGCCTCCAGTTTAGGAGCTTCCTATGTGGGCTGCGTGAACTGGTAGTCAAGGCTGGTTCTGTAGTGCCAGTAGACCCTGCTCCCCCTGTAGGAATGTTGGGGTTCGGTAACTGCGGCTGCCTCGCGGCCTAGCTGTTCTCTCCTCTCCTGTGGGCCTTGGGGTCCACCACCTGGTTCCAGCACCGTCAGCTGGTTCCGGGCCGAGCCTTTGGCTTAGGTGCCTCCTCCTGGGTATCCGAGTTCCGCCAACGTCAGGCGGTCCTTGGTAGTGCTTTTAAGCGTGGGCACCTACAGCTTACTAACCGGGTTCCAGCACCGTCAGCTGGTCCTCGGTCGTGCCATTGGCTCTTGCACACTGGGGCAACGCATCTGGGTTCCAGCACCGCCAGCTGGTTCTCGGCAGTGTTTTTGTCACAGGTACTCCCTCGTGCCAAACCTGCTTTCAGCACCATCAGCTGTTTCCGGGTAGTGTCAAGCTCACTGAGACGCCTATGCTTGCCCCGTCGTGGTGCGGTCGGGTTAGCCAACTCCAGGGTGCCTCCAGTTTAGGAGCTTCCTATGTGGGCTGCGTGAACTGGTAGTCAAGGCTGGTTCTGTAGTGCCAGTAGGCCCAGCTCCCCCTGTAGGACTGTTGGGGTTCGGTAACTGCGGCTGCCTCGCGGCCTAGCTGTTCTCTCCTCTCCTGTGGGCCTTGGGGTCCACCACCTGGTTCCAGCACCGTCAGCTGGTTCCGGGCCGAGCCTTTGGCTTAGGTGCCTCCTCCTGGGTATCCGAGTTCCGCCAACGTCAGGCGGTCCTTGGTAGTGCTTTTAAGCGCGGGCACCTACAGCTTACTAACCGGGTTCCAGCACCGTCAGCTGGTCCTCGGTCGTGCCATTGGCTCTTGCACACTGGGGCAACGCATCTGGGTTCCAGCACCGCCAGCTGGTTCTCGGCAGTGTTTTTGTCACAGGTACTCCCTCGAGCCAAAACTGGGTCCAGCACCATCAGCTCTGTTTCCGGGTAGTGTCAAGCTCACTGAGACGCCTATGCTTGCCCCATCGTGGTGCGGTCGGGTTAGCCAACTCCAGGGTGCCTCCAGTTTAGGAGCTTCCTATGTGGGCTGCGTGAACTGGTAGTCAAGGCTGGTTCTGTAGTGCCAGTAGGCCCTGCTCCCCCTGTAGGACTGTTGGGGTTCGGTAACTGCGGCTGCCTCGCGGCCTAGCTGTTCTCTCCTCTCCTGTGGGCCTTGGGGTCCACCACCTGGTTCCAGCACCGACAGCTGGTTCCGGGTCGAGCCTTTGGCTTAGGTGCCTCCTCCTGGGTATCCGAGTTCCGCCAACGTCAGGCGGTCCTTGGTAGTGCTTTTAAGCGCGGGCACCTACAGCTTACTAACCGGGTTCCAGCCCCGTCAGCTGGTCCTCGGTCGTGCCATTGGCTCTTGCACACTGGGGCAACGCATCTGGGTTCCAGCACCGCCAGCTGGTTCTCGGCAGTGTTTTTGTCACAGGTACTCCCTCGTGCCAAACCTGGTTCCAACACCGTCAGCTGTTTCCGCGTAGTGTCAAGCTCACTGAGACACCTATGCTTGCCCCGTCGTGGTGCGGTCAGGTTAGCCAACTCCAGGGTGCCTCCAGTTTAGGAGCTTCCTATGTGGGCTGCGTGAACTGGTAGTCAAGGCTGGTTCTGTAGTGCCAGTAGGCCCAGCTCCCCCTGTAGGACTGTTGGGGTTCGGTAACTGCGGCTGCCTAGCTGTTCTCTCCTCTCCTGTGGGCCTTGTGGTCCACCACCTGGTTCCAGCACCGTCAGCTGGTTCCGGGCCGAGCCTTTGGCTTAGGTGCCTCCTCCTGGGTATCCGAGTTCCGCCAACGTCAGGCGGTCCTTGGTAGTGCTTTTAAGCGCGGGCACCTACAGCTTACTAACCGGGTTCCAGCACCGTCAGCTGGTCCTCGGTCGTGCCATTGGCTCTTGCACACAGGGGCAATGCATCTGGGTTCCAGCACCGCCAGCTGGTTCTCGGCAGTGTTTTTGTCACAGGTACTCCCTCGTGCCAAAACTGGGTCCAGCACCATCAGCTCTGTTTCCGGGTAGTGTCAAGCTCACTGAGACGCCTATGCTTGCCCCGTCGTGGTGCGGTCGGGTTAGCCAACTCCAGGGTGCCTCCAGTTTAGGAGCTTCCTATGTGGGCTGCGTGAACTGGTAGTCAAGGCTGGTTCTATAGTGCCAGTAGGCCCTGCTCCCCCTGTAGGACTGTTGGGGTTCGGTAACTGCGGCTGCCTCGCGGCCTAGCTGTTCTCTCCTCTCCTGTGGGCCTTGGGGTCCACCACCTGGTTCCAGCACCGTCAGCTGGTTCCGGGCCGAGCCTTTGGCTTAGGTGCCTCCTCCTGGGTATCCGAGTTCCGCCAACGTCAGGCGGTCCTTGGTAGTGCTTTTAAGCGTGGGCACCTACAGCTTACTAACCGGGTTCCAGCACCGTCAGCTGGTCCTCGGTCGTGCCATTGGCTCTTGCACACTGGGGCAACGCATCTGGGTTCCAGCACCGCCAGCTGGTTCTCGGCAGTGTTTTTGTCACAGGTACTCCCTCGTGCCAAACCTGCTTTCAGCACCATCAGCTGTTTCCGGGTAGTGTCAAGCTCACTGAGACGCCTATGCTTGCCCCGTCGTGGTGCGGTCGGGTTAGCCAACTCCAGGGTGCCTCCAGTTTAGGAGCTTCCTATGTGGGCTGCGTGAACTGGTAGTCAAGGCTGGTTCTGTAGTGCCAGTAGGCCCAGCTCCCCCTGTAGGACTGTTGGGGTTCGGTAACTGCGGCTGCCTCGCGGCCTAGCTGTTCTCTCCTCTCCTGTGGGCCTTGGGGTCCACCACCTGGTTCCAGCACCGTCAGCTGGTTCCGGGCCGAGCCTTTGGCTTAGGTGCCTCCTCCTGGGTATCCGAGTTCCGCCAACGTCAGGCGGTCCTTGGTAGTGCTTTTAAGCGCGGGCACCTACAGCTTACTAACCGGGTTCCAGCACCGTCAGCTGGTCCTCGGTCGTGCCATTGGCTCTTGCACACTGGGGCAACGCATCTGGGTTCCAGCACCGCCAGCTGGTTCTCGGCAGTGTTTTTGTCACAGGTACTCCCTCGAGCCAAAACTGGGTCCAGCACCATCAGCTCTGTTTCCGGGTAGTGTCAAGCTCACTGAGACGCCTATGCTTGCCCCATCGTGGTGCGGTCGGGTTAGCCAACTCCAGGGTGCCTCCAGTTTAGGAGCTTCCTATGTGGGCTGCGTGAACTGGTAGTCAAGGCTGGTTCTGTAGTGCCAGTAGGCCCTGCTCCCCCTGTAGGACTGTTGGGGTTCGGTAACTGCGGCTGCCTCGCGGCCTAGCTGTTCTCTCCTCTCCTGTGGGCCTTGGGGTCCACCACCTGGTTCCAGCACCGACAGCTGGTTCCGGGTCGAGCCTTTGGCTTAGGTGCCTCCTCCTGGGTATCCGAGTTCCGCCAACGTCAGGCGGTCCTTGGTAGTGCTTTTAAGCGCGGGCACCTACAGCTTACTAACCGGGTTCCAGCCCCGTCAGCTGGTCCTCGGTCGTGCCATTGGCTCTTGCACACTGGGGCAACGCATCTGGGTTCCAGCACCGCCAGCTGGTTCTCGGCAGTGTTTTTGTCACAGGTACTCCCTCGTGCCAAACCTGGTTCCAACACCGTCAGCTGTTTCCGCGTAGTGTCAAGCTCACTGAGACACCTATGCTTGCCCCGTCGTGGTGCGGTCAGGTTAGCCAACTCCAGGGTGCCTCCAGTTTAGGAGCTTCCTATGTGGGCTGCGTGAACTGGTAGTCAAGGCTGGTTCTGTAGTGCCAGTAGGCCCAGCTCCCCCTGTAGGACTGTTGGGGTTCGGTAACTGCGGCTGCCTAGCTGTTCTCTCCTCTCCTGTGGGCCTTGTGGTCCACCACCTGGTTCCAGCACCGTCAGCTGGTTCCGGGCCGAGCCTTTGGCTTAGGTGCCTCCTCCTGGGTATCCGAGTTCCGCCAACGTCAGGCGGTCCTTGGTAGTGCTTTTAAGCGCGGGCACCTACAGCTTACTAACCGGGTTCCAGCACCGTCAGCTGGTCCTCGGTCGTGCCATTGGCTCTTGCACACAGGGGCAATGCATCTGGGTTCCAGCACCGCCAGCTGGTTCTCGGCAGTGTTTTTGTCACAGGTACTCCCTCGTGCCAAAACTGGGTCCAGCACCATCAGCTCTGTTTCCGGGTAGTGTCAAGCTCACTGAGACGCCTATGCTTGCCCCGTCGTGGTGCGGTCGGGTTAGCCAACTCCAGGGTGCCTCCAGTTTAGGAGCTTCCTATGTGGGCTGCGTGAACTGGTAGTCAAGGCTGGTTCTATAGTGCCAGTAGGCCCTGCTCCCCCTGTAGGACTGTTGGGGTTCGGTAACTGCGGCTGCCTCGCGGCCTAGCTCTTCTCTCCTCTCCTGTGGGCCTTGGGGTCCACCACCTGGTTCCAGCACCGACAGCTGGTTCCGGGTCGAGCCTTTGGCTTAGGTGCCTCCTCCTGGGTATCCGAGTTCCGCCAACGTCAGGCGGTCCTTGGTAGTGCTTTTAAGTGCGGGCACCTACAGCTTACTAACCGGGTTCCAGCACCGTCAGCTGGTCCTCGGTCGTGCCATTGGCTCTTGCACACTGGGGCAACGCATCTGGGTTCCAGCACCGCCAGCTGGTTCTCGGCAGTGTTTTTGTCACAGGTACTCCCTCGAGCCAAAACTGGGTCCAGCACCATCAGCTCTGTTTCCGGGTAGTGTCAAGCTCACTGAGACGCCTATGCTTGCCCCATCGTGGTGCGGTCGGGTTAGCCAACTCCAGGGTGCCTCCAGTTTAGGAGCTTCCTATGTGGGCTGCGTGAACTGGTAGTCAAGGCTGGTTCTGTAGTGCCAGTAGGCCCTGCTCCCCCTGTAGGACTGTTGGGGTTCGGTAACTGCGGCTGCCTCGCGGCCTAGCTGTTCTCTCCTCTCCTGTGGGCCTTGGGGTCCACCACCTGGTTCCAGCACCGACAGCTGGTTCCGGGTCGAGCCTTTGGCTTAGGTGCCTCCTCCTGGGTATCCGAGTTCCGCCAATGTCAGGCGGTCCTTGGTAGTGCTTTTAAGCGCGGGCACCTACAGCTTACTAACCGGGTTCCAGCCCCGTCAGCTGGTCCTCGGTCGTGCCATTGGCTCTTGCACACTGGGGCAACGCATCTGGGTTCCAGCACCGCCAGCTGGTTCTTGGCAGTGTTTTTGTCACAGGTACTCCCTCGTGCCAAACCTGGTTCCAACACCGTCAGCTGTTTCCGCGTAGTGTCAAGCTCACTGAGACACCTATGCTTGCCCGTCGTGGTGCGGTCAGGTTAGCCAACTCCAGGGTGCCTCCAGTTTAGGAGCTTCCTATGTGGGCTGCTTGAACTGGTAGTCAAGGCTGGTTCTGTAGTGCCAGTAGGCCCAGCTCCCCCTGTAGGACTGTTGGGGTTCGGTAACTGCGGCTGCCTCGCGGCCTAGCTGTTCTCTCCTCTCCTGTGGGCCTTGGGGTCCACCACCTGGTTCCAGCACCGTCAGCTGGTTCCGGGCCGAGCCTTTGGCTTAGGTGCCTCCTCCTGGGTATCCGAGTTCCGCCAACGTCAGGCGGTCCTTGGTAGTGCTTTTAAGCGCGGGCACCTACAGCTTACTAACCGGGTTCCAGCACCGTCAGCTGGTCCTCGGTCGTGCCATTGGCTCTTGCACACTGGGGCAACGCATCTGGGTTCCAGCACCGCCAGCTGGTTCTCGGCAGTGTTTTTGTCACAGGTACTCCCTCGTGCCAAAACTGGGTCCAGCACCATCAGCTCTGTTTCCGGGTAGTGTCAAGCTCACTGAGACGCCTATGCTTGCCCCGTCGTGGAGCGGTCGGGTTAGCCAACTCCAGGGTGCCTCCAGTTTAGGAGCTTCCTATGTGGGCTGCGTGAACTGGTAGTCAAGGCTGGTTCTGTAGTGCCAGTAGGCCCTGCTCCCCCTGTAGGACTGTTGGGGTTCGGTAACTGCGGCTGCCTCGCGGCCTAGCTCTTCTCTCCTCTCCTGTGGGCCTTGGGGTCCACCACCTGGTTCCAGCACCGACAGCTGGTTCCGGGTTGAGCCTTTGGCTTAGGTGCCTCCTCCTGGGTATCCGAGTTCCGCCAGCGTCAGGCGGTCCTTGGTAGTGCTTTTAAGTGCGGGCACCAACAGCTTACTAACCGGGTTCCAGCACCGTCAGCTGGTCCTCGGTCGTGCCATTGGCTCTTGCACACTGGGGCAACGCATCTGGGTTCCAGCACCGCCAGCTGGTTCTCGGCAGTGTTTTTGTCACAGGTACTCCCTCGTGCCAAGCCTGGTTTCAGCACCATCAGCTGTTTCCGGGTTGTGTCAAGCTCACTGAGACGCCTATGCTTGCCCCATCGTGGTGCGGTCGGGTTAGCCAACTCCAGGGTGCCTCCAGTTTAGGAGCTTCCTATGTGGGCTGCGTGAACTGGTAGTCAAGGCTGGTTCTGTAGTGCCAGTAGGCCCTGCTCCCCCTGTAGGACTGTTGGGGTTCGGTAACTGCGGCTGCCTCGCGGCCTAGCTGTTCTCTCCTCTCCTGTGGGCCTTGGGGTCCACCACCTGGTTCCAGCACCGACAGCTGGTTCCGGGTCGAGCCTTTGGCTTAGGTGCCTCCTCCTGGGTATCCAAGTTCCGCCAACGTCAGGCGGTCCTTGGTAGTGCTTTTAAGCGCGGGCACCTACAGCTTACTAACCGGGTTCCAGCCCCGTCAGCTGGTCCTCGGTCGTGCCATTGGCTCTTGCACACTGGGGCAACGCATCTGGGTTCCAGCACCGCCAGCTGGTTCTCGGCAGTGTTTTTGTCACAGGTACTCCCTCGTGCCAAACCTGGTTCCAACACCGTCAGCTGTTTCCGCGTAGTGTCAAGCTCACTGAGACACCTATGCTTGCCCCGTCGTGGTGCGGTCAGGTTAGCCAACTCCAGGGTGCCTCCAGTTTAGGAGCTTCCTATGTGGGCTGCGTGAACTGGTAGTCAAGGCTGGTTCTGTAGTGCCAGTAGGCCCAGCTCCCCCTGTAGGACTGTTGGGGTTCGGTAACTGCGGCTGCCTCGCGGCCTAGCTGTTCTCTCCTCTCCTGTGGGCCTTGGGGTCCACCACCTGGTTCCAGCACCGTCAGCTGGTTCCGGGCCGAGCCTTTGGCTTAGGTGCCTCCTCCTGGGTATCCGAGTTCCGCCAACGTCAGGCGGTCCTTGGTAGTGCTTTTAAGCGCGGGCACCTACAGCTTACTAACCGGGTTCCAGCACCGTCAGCTGGTCCTCGGTCGTGCCATTGGCTCTTGCACACTGGGGCAATGCATCTGGGTTCCAGCACCGCCAGCTGGTTCTCGGCAGTGTTTTTGTCACAGGTACTCCCTCGTGCCAAAACTGGGTCCAGCACCATCAGCTCTGTTTCCGGGTAGTGTCAAGCTCACTGAGACGCCTATGCTTGCCCCGTCGTGGTGCGGTCGGGTTAGCCAACTCCAGGGTGCCTCCAGTTTAGGAGCTTCCTATGTGGGCTGCGTGAACTGGTAGTCAAGGCTGGTTCTATAGTGCCAGTAGGCCCTGCTCCCCCTGTAGGACTGTTGGGGTTCGGTAACTGCGGCTGCCTCGCGGCCTAGCTCTTCTCTCCTCTCCTGTGGGCCTTGGGGTCCACCACCTGGTTCCAGCACCGACAGTTGGTTCCGGGTCGAGCCTTTGGCTTAGGTGCCTCCTCCTGGGTATCCGAGTTCCGCCAACGTCAGGCGGTCCTTGGTAGTGCTTTTAAGTGCGGGCACCTACAGCTTACTAACCGGGTTCCAGCACCGTCAGCTGGTCCTCGGTCGTGCCATTGGCTCTTGCACACTGGGGCAACGCATCTGGGTTCCAGCACCGCCAGCTGGTTCTCGGCAGTGTTTTTGTCACAGGTACTCCCTCGTGCCAAGCCTGGTTTCAGCACCATCAGCTGTTTCCGGGTTGTGTCAAGCTCACTGAGACGCCTATGCTTGCCCCGTCGTGGTGCGGTCGGGTTAGCCAACTCCAGGGTGCCTCCAGTTTAGGAGCTTCCTATGTGGGCTGCGTGAACTGGTAGTCAAGGCTGGTTCTGTAGTGCCAGTAGGCCCAGCTCCCCCTGTAGGACTGTTGGGGTTCGGTAACTGCGGCTGCCTCGCGGCCTAGCTGTTCTCTCCTCTCCTGTGGGCCTTGGGGTCCACCACCTGGTTCCAGCACCGTCAGCTGGTTCCGGGCCGAGCCTTTGGCTTAGGTGCCTCCTCCTGGGTATCCCAGTTCCGCCAACGTCAGGTGGTCCTTGGTAGTGCTTTTAAGCGCGGGCACCTACAGCTTACTAACCGGGTTCCAGCACCGTCAGCTGGTCCTCGGTCGTGCCATTGGCTCTTGCACACTGGGGCAACGCATCTGGGTTCCAGCACCGCCAGCTGGTTCTCGGCAGTGTTTTTGTCACAGGTACTCCCTCGTGCCAAACCTGGTTCCAGCACCGTCAGCTGTTTCCGGGTAGTGTCAAGCTCACTGAGACGCCTATGCTTGCCCCGTCGTGGTGCGGTCGGGTTAGCCAACTCCAGGGTGCCTCCAGTTTAGGAGCTTCCTATGTGGGCTGCGTGAACTGGTAGTCAAGGCTGGTTCTGTAGTGCCAGTAGGCCCAGCTCCCCCTGTAGGACTGTTGGGGTTCGGTAACTGCGGCTGCCTCGCGGCCTAGCTCTTCTCTCCTCTCCTGTGGGCCTTGGGGTCCACCACCTGGTTCCAGCACCGTCAGCTGGTTCCGGGCCGAGCCTTTGGCTTAGGTGCCTCCTCCTGGGTATCCGAGTTCCGCCAACGTCAGGCGGTCCTTGGTAGTGCTTTTAAGCGCGGGCACCTACAGCTTACTAACCGGGTTCCAGCACCGTCAGCTGGTCCTCGGTCGTGCCATTGGCTCTTGCACACTGGGGCAACGCATCTGGGTTCCAGCACCGCCAGCTGGTTCTCGGCAGTGTTTTTGTCACAGGTACTCCCTCGTGCCAAACCTGGTTCCAGCACCGTCAGCTGTTTCCGGGTAGTGTCAAGCTCACTGAGACGCCTATGCTTGCCCCGTCGTGGTGCGGTCGGGTTAGCCAACTCCAGGGTGCCTCCAGTTTAGGAGCTTCCTATGTGGGCTGCGTGAACTGGTAGTCAAGGCTGGTTCTGTAGTGCCAGTAGACCCTGCTCCCCCTGTAGGAATGTTGGGGTTTGGTAACTGCGGCTGCCTCGCGGCCTAGCTGTTCTCTCCTCTCCTGTGGGCCTTGGGGTCCACCACCTGGTTCCAGCACCGTCAGCTGGTTCCGGGCCGAGCCTTTGGCTTAGGTGCCTCCTCCTGGGTATCCGAGTTCCGCCAACGTCAGGCGGTCCTTGGTAGTGCTTTTAAGCGCGGGCACCTACAGCTTACTAACCGGGTTCCAGCACCGTCAGCTGGTCCTCGGTCGTGCCATTGGCTCTTGCACACTGGGGCAACGCATCTGGGTTCCAGCACCGCCAGTGTTTTTGTCACAGGTAATCCCTCGTGCCAAACCTGGTTTCAGCACCGTCAGCTGTTTCCGGGTAGTGTCAAGCTCACTGAGACGCCTATGCTTGCCCCGTCGTGGTGCGGTCGGGTTAGCCAACTCCAGGGTGCCTCCAGTTTAGGAGCTTCCTATGTGGGCTGCGTGAACTGGTAGTCAAGGCTGGTTCTGTAGTGCCAGTAGGCCCAGCTCCCCCTGTAGGACTGTTGGGGTTCGGTAACTGCGGCTGCCTCGTGGCCTAGCTGTTCTCTCCTCTCCTGTGGGCCTTGGGGTCCACCACCTGGTTCCAGCACCGTCAGCTGGTTCCGGGCCGAGCCTTTGGCTTAGGTGCCTCCTCCTGGGTATCCGAGTTCCGCCAACGTCAGGCGGTCCTTGGTAGTGCTTTTAAGCGCGGGCACCTACAGCTTACTAACCGGGTTCCAGCACCGTCAGCTGGTCCTCGGTCGTGCCATTGGCTCTTGCACACTGGGGCAACGCATCTGGGTTCCAGCACCGCCAGCTGGTTCTCGGCAGTGTTTTTGTCACAGGTACTCCCTCGTGCCAAACCTGCTTTCAGCACCGTCAGCTGTTTCCGGGTAGTGTCAAGCTCACTGAGACGCCTATGCTTGCCCCGTCGTGGTGCGGTCGGGTTAGCCAACTCCAGGGTGCCTCCAGTTTAAGAGCTTCCTATGTGGGCTGCGTGAACTGGTAGTCAAGGCTGGTTCTGTAGTGCCAGTAGGCCCAGCTCCCCCTGTAGGACTGTTGGGGTTCGGTAACTGCGGCTGCCTCGCGGCCTAGCTGTTCTCTCCTCTCCTGTGGGCCTTGGGGTCCACCACCTGGTTCCAGCACCGTCAGCTGGTTCCGGGCCGAGCCTTTGGCTTAGGTGCCTCCTCCTGGGTATCCGAGTTCCGCCAACGTCAGGCGGTCCTTGGTAGTGCTTTTAAGCGCGGGCACCTACAGCTTACTAACCGGGTTCCAGCACCGTCAGCTGGTCCTCGGTCGTGCCTTTGGCTCTTGCACACTGGGGCAACGCATCTGGGTTCCAGCACCGCCAGCTGGTTCTCGGCAGTGTTTTTGTCACAGGTACTCCCTCGTGCCAAACCTGCTTTCAGCACCGTCAGCTGTTTCCGGGTAGTGTCAAGCTCACTGAGACGCCTATGCTTGCCCCGTCGTGGTGCGGTCGGGTTAGCCAACTCCAGGGTGCCTCCAGTTTAGGAGCTTCCTATGTGGGCTGCGTGAACTGGTAGTCAAGGCTGGTTCTGTAGTGCCAGTAGGCCCAGCTCCCCCTGTAGGACTGTTGGGGTTCGGTAACTGCGGCTGCCTCGCGGCCTAGCTGTTCTCTCCTCTCCTGTGGGCCTTGGGGTCCACCACCTGGTTCCAGCACCGTCAGCTGGTTCCGGGCCGAGCCTTTGGCTTAGGTGCCTCCTCCTGGGTATCCGAGTTCCGCCAACGTCAGGCGGTCCTTGGTAGTGCTTTTAAGCGCGGGCACCTACAGCTTACTAACCGGGTTCCAGCACCGTCAGCTGGTCCTCGGTCGTGCCTTTGGCTCTTGCACACTGGGGCAACGCATCTGGGTTCCAGCACCGCCAGCTGGTTCTCGGCAGTGTTTTTGTCACAGGTACTCCCTCGTGCCAAACCTGGTTTCAGCACCGTCAGCTGTTTCCGGGTAGTGTAAAGCTCACTGAGACGCCTATGCTTGCCCCGTCGTGGTGCGGTCGGGTTAGCCAACTCCAGGGTGCCTCCAGTTTAGGAGCTTCCTATGTGGGCTGCGTGAACTGGTAGTCAAGGCTGGTTCTGTAGTGCCAGTAGGCCCAGCTCCCCCTGTAGGACTGTTGGGGTTCGGTAACTGCGGCTGCCTCGCGGCCTAGCTGTTCTCTCCTCTCCTGTGGGCCTTGGGGTCCACCACCTGGTTCCAGCACCGTCAGCTGGTTCCGGGCCGAGCCTTTGGCTTAGGTGCCTCCTCCTGGGTATCCGAGTTCCGCCAACGTCAGGCGGTCCTTGGTAGTGCTTTTAAGCGCGGGCACCTACAGCTTACTAACCGGGTTCCAGCACCGTCAGCTGGTCCTCGGTTGTGCCTTTGGCTCTTGCACACTGGGGCAACGCATCTGGGTTCCAGCACCGCCAGCTGGTTCTCGGCAGTGTTTTTGTCACAGGTACTCCCTCGTGCCAAACCTGGTTTCAGCACCGTCAGCTGTTTCCGGGTAGTGTAAAGCTCACTGAGACGCCTATGCTTGCCCCGTCGTGGTGCGGTCGGGTTAGCCAACTCCAGGGTGCCTCCAGTTTAGGAGCTTCCTATGTGGGCTGCGTGAACTGGTAGTCAAGGCTGGTTCTGTAGTGCCAGTAGGCCCAGCTCCCCCTGTAGGACTGTTGGGGTTCGGTAACTGCGGCTGCCTCGCGGCCTAGCTGTTCTCTCCTCTCCTGTGGGCCTTCGGGTCCACCACCTGGTTCCAGCACCGTCAGCTGGTTCCGGGCCGAGCCTTTGGCTTAGGTGCCTCCTCCTGGGTATCCGAGTTCCGCCAACGTCAGGCGGTCCTTGGTAGTGCTTTTAAGCGCGGGCACCTACAGCTTACTAACCGGGTTCTAGCACCGTCAGCTGGTCCTCGGTCGTGCCATTGGCTCTTGCACACTGGGGCAACGCATCTGGGTTCCAGCACCGCCAGCTGGTTCTCGGCAGTGTTTTTGTCACAGGTACTCCCTCGTGCCAAACCTGGTTCCAGCACCGTCAGCTGTTTCCGGGTAGTGTCAAGCTCACTGAGACGCCTATGCTTGCCCCGTCGTGGTGCGGTCGGGTTAGCCAACTCCAGGGTGCCTCCAGTTTAGGAGCTTCCTATGTGGGCTGTGTGAACTGGTATTCAAGGCTGGTTCTGTAGTGCCAGTAGGCCCAGCTCCCCCTGTAGGACTGTTGGGGTTCGGTAACTGCGGCTGCCTCGCGGCCTAGCTGTTCTCTCCTGTCCTGTGGGCCTTGGGGTCCACCACCTGGTTCCAGCACCGTCAGCTGGTTCCGGGCAGAGCCTTTGGCTTAGGTGCCTCCTTCTGGGTATCCAAGTTCCACCAACGTCAGGTGGTCCTTGGTAGTGCTTTCAGGCACGGGTACCTCCTGCTTAGTAACCGGGTTCCAGTAACGTCAGCTGGTCCTTGGTAGTTCCATTGGCTCTTGGTCCTTCGGCTACCCATCCGGGTTCCAGTACCGTCAGCTGGTTCTCGGCAGTGTCTTTTGCTCTTGCACCTTCTGCTCCCCATCCTGCTTCCAGTACCGTCAGCTGGTTCCGGGCAGAGCCTTTGGCTTAGGTGCCTCCTTCTGGGTATCCGAGTTCCGCCAACGTCAGTCGGTCCTTGGTAGTGCTTTTTAGCACGGGTACCTCCTGCTTAGTAACCGGGTTCCAGTAACATCAGCTGGTCCTCGGTAGTTCCATAGGCTCTTGAACCTTTGGGTAGCCATCCGAGTTCCAGTTCCATCAGCTGGTTCTTGGCATTTTCTCAGCCTTCTTGTACCTTCTGCTACATTTCCAAGTTGAAGACCCTAACGTCGACGACCCGGAAGACCACCCCGATGACGACGACGGCGGAGACGACGACGGCGGAGACGACGACGGCGGAGACGACGACGGCGCAGACGACGACACTGGAGACGACGACCCTGGAGACGACGACATGGAAGACCGAGAAGCAGAAGAACAAGAGGCTGCAGAACAAAGAGCAGAAGAACATTAAGCATAACACTTAATATCAGAGCAAAAGATATTATCTAAATTATATGCAGAAGAAGACTAAGCAGTGTATGGGGGTGAGTCCGTTCCTCCTCGTGGTGCCCCTGGATAAAGCCTGATGCTGCAGGCCAAACTGAACGCGGACAAATGTAACTTTTGTGACTGGCAGAACGGAAGGTGTAATCTTCAAACTTTTATAGATAACAACTACGGGAATGCCTGTCACAAATGAGAATATGATGAAGAAGTAGAATAGGAAGAATAATAACAGTTGAATAAAATGAATATGTAGAATAGGAAGAATAATAATAGTTGAATAAAATGAATATGAAGAATGTATTAAAAAAAAAAAAAGGTAAAAGGATGAAGAAGATGAATAAGGTGAAGAAGAAGTTGATGTCAAAGATGCTGATGATGATGAAGATGAAAATGTGGGAAAAGTAAAAAAAAAAGAAGGGGAAGGGCGTGGAATAGTGAAACATCAATATCTGACAAAATTTAAAAAAAATTTACATAGTCAATATCTTTGTCACTCCGAACGTCTTTAAAAAAAAAACAAAAACATGCTATTCTATTTGATTGGGCTAAACCTCTATGACTTTAATGTCTCCGCCACCTCCCCAAATACATCCTGCATTATTCTTAGTTGTTTTCCTTCATGTAGAATGAACCTACAAGGAAAGAAAGGGTTTATTTTAATTCCGATATTTTGGTCCCATTGACTTGCATTGGGATCGGGTATCGGTATCGGCGATATCCGATATTTTTTGAATATCGGCCGATCCTATCCGATACCGATACTTTCCGATATCGGAAGGTATCGCTCAACACTAATCATAACACATTCTGAGGCAATGTTTTGTCTCTTATGGAAATCAAAGCAGGGTGTGATTATTACTTAAAAATTACCTTTTAATATCTAATTCTTAAAATAGTGTAAATATCCAAAACGAAAAAAACATACAAATACAATAAAGGACTCACAAAAATTCACATTCATAAGAATGTTAAAAAATAGCCACAATATCCCCGAGACTTTATAAGCCAAAATCATATACCAGTCTCTAGGGGAATAATTCTCAAAGCATGAGAATCATATCACATAACCAATCACAAACCGCATATCCCATATCACAGATATCAATTGTTGGATGAATCGCAGTAACAGTGATTGACATATAGGTTGGAACGATCTCACCTCTGGACTTTCTTTCTCTAGTGAGGATGTGACCGCTCAGTATTGGCGCTGCATCCTGGAGGGGGGCACATTCCAGCCACACACAAGCCCACGCTGCCAGTGGTTTACTTAACCCCAATATAAAGAATACATTTCCCTACGCATTTCGTTTCATTTACTCATCAGGGGAAATTTTGTATTGTCCCTCCAGCTCTGTGGGGGACACTATATGTGGGGGTAATAAGGCAATCTCTGAAAAGCAACACTCGCTGCTGTTAAATAGCCCGCCAAGCTCTTACCCAGGCTCCCGGGCTGACGTCATATCCTATGCGCCCAGCGTGGTACGCACCGCTGGACCGCACGCGTCACTTCCGGTGACGTGCGCGAATTTGTTTCCATAACAACGCACCACAAGACCATACCTTACACCTCTGGTCTGAGCGTCTCTGTTGCTAAGTGACTTCCGGAGTCCAGGTACAGCGCCGCATTGGACCAATAGCTTGGAGTCCCAAAAGCCGTGCTATGATAAAAAAGATGTATTAACCCTTACACAGTTACAAAAACGCTAATCTGGGCGTATTTCACTGTCTCATTCTACAGGGCCATTTCTTATCTTAGTACAACTGATTCTACCTAAACCTCCTGAAAGGAAGGAGAATCATTACATCAGGCATATGCGGGTAAAACAAAAAAGGAGGAGAAAAAATGAGTCAGAGCGCCGGTGGCCTTAAAGATCTGGCCAAAGCTATAAAATATTTATAAGTGAGTCACAAATGTGAACTCCTCAATCAGAGTGGTCAATATTATAACCCCAGAAGAAGAATATTACGGAGAGATGGAGGGGGTAGGGGGTACAGAATTCAGACCTTAAAAAGGGATTGGTGCACAGAAAAAAATAGTCAGAGGGATAGTGTCATGTGCAAACCCCTGACCTTTCCCTATGCAAACTCCTAGTGCTTATCACCTACCTAGCAATGGAGGTTGGCACCATAGGATAGAAAAAACGCAAGAATGGCACCCCCATTCCACGAAGGCTGACCCTATTTATGGCCCTATCCAGCCCTAATGAGAGAAAAAAGGTAGAAGGAAGAGTAGAATTAGTATGATGTTGTTCAAATCATTTGTACCTATCCTTCCAGGAAACAGCTATATGTTAGGATTTCATTCAGGCCTCTTGGTGTTTGCGTCTTGTCTCGCACTAATAACATCTGATCCCAATTTCAGACACGATTTTTGGCCAGGGGATACCTTAATGGCATCCTAAGGAAGGCTTATAATGAGGTCAAAGAGGTGAATAGGAAAAGTTTACTCGTACTAGCCCCGAGAAGGGAGGAGATGTCTATGTGCAGATACGTCACTACCTATAGCAATGGGGCTCAGAAAATACGGACAACACTGCAGAAGTATTGGTCCATTTTGAATATGGACGAGGATATTGGAGAGATGGTTGGGGATTTCCCAAAAATTACCTTCAAAAAAGGCAAGTCTGTTGGGGATAGACTCATAGACAGCCACTACTCACCACCGGTAAAAGATACATGGCTCCCGAGTATACCGAAGTAGTGGTTGTGTGGCATGTCCTGTGATTGCAGTGGGATCAAAATTTTCTAGTGGAGTGACTGGGAGAGAATACCAAGTATACCACCTTATAAACTGCAAATCAAAAAGGGTGATCTACAGAGCAGTATGTCCATGTGGATTGGAATACATAGGCAAAACAATACGCGTATTTAGAAGGCGTGTTGGTGAACATTTGAGGGACATTGCTCTAAAAAGAGACAGACCCCTGGCCAGACACATTAACAATGAACATGATGGTGACAGTCGGGAGCTAAAATTTATGGGGATTGACAGGATTGGTGCACCCAAGAGGGGAGGAAATTGGCATCAGATGTTATTACAGTGCGAGACAAAGTGGATTTTCTGCCTCAAGACGCAAACACCAAGAGGCCTGAATGAAATCCTAATATATAGCTGTTTCCTGGAAGGTTAGGTACAAATGATTTGAGCAACACAATACTAATTCTACTCTTCCTTCTACCTTTTTTTCTCATTAGGGCCTGATAGGGCCATAAATAGGGTCAGCCTTTGTGGAATGGGGGCGCCATTCTTGCATTTTTTCTATCCTAGGGTGCTAACCTCCATTGCTAGGTAGGTGATAAGCACTAAAGGTCAGGGGTTTGCACATGACACTATCCCTCTGACTATTTTTTCTGTGCACCAATCTCTTTTTAAGGTTTGAATTCTGTACCCCCTACCCCCTCCATCTCTCCGTAATATTCTTCTTCTGGGGTTATAATATTGACCACTCTGATTGAGGAGTTCACATTCGTGACTCCCTTATAAATAATTTACGGCTATGGCCAGATCATTAAGGCCACCAGCCCTCTGACTCATTTTTTCTTCTCCTTTTTTGATTTACCTGCATATGCCTGATGTACTGATTCTCCTTACTTTCAGGAGGTTTAGGTAGAATCAGTTGTACTAAGATAAGAAATGGCCCTGTAGAATGAGACAGTGAAATACGCCCAGATTAGCGTTTTTGTAACTGTGTAAGGGTTAATACATCATTTTTATCATGCGTGGCTTTTGGGACTCCAAGCTATTGGTCCAATGCGGCGCTGTACTTGGACTTGAGAAGTCACTTAGCAACAGAGACGCTCAGACCAGAGGTGTAAGGTACGGTCTTGTGGCATGTTGTTATGGAAACAAATTCGCACACGTCACCAGAAGTGACGCGTGCGGTCCAGTGATGTGTACCACGCTGGGTGCTTAGGATATGACGTCAGCCCGGGAGCCTGGGTAAGAGCTCGGCGGGCTATTTAACAGCAGCGAGCGTTGCTTTTCAGAGATTGCCTTATTACCCCCGCATTTAGCGTCCCCCACAGAGCTGGAGGGACAATACAAAATTTTCCCTGATGAGTAAATGAAACGAAACGCGTAGGGAAATGTATTCTTAATACTGGGGTTAAGTAAACCACTGGCAGCGTGGGCTTGTGTGTGGCTGGAATGTGCCCCCCTCCCGAATGCAGCGCCAATACTGAGTGGTCACGTCCTCACTAGAGAAAAAAAGTCCTGTTAGGAGTCGAGTTTCCTCTGCTGCACAGGGGGAATCTCGATCCGTCTCCGCAGCGGTCTCCCATTCTTCTCCAGCCGCAGTGGAGTCTGCTCAGCAGGGATGTCGATCCCAGCATCTCACTCAGTCTGACTCTGTGCGAAGAGTTTCTGCTGCTTTTCCTGCTTCTGCCTTTGAAGCCAGTGCTGGGCAGCGGCGAGTGGACGTTTCTGGATCTAAGTCCTGCTTTTCTCTGTCTGAGCATGCCCAGGGCAGGATCTCCCGTTGGAGATCAAGGGTCACATGCTCAGGTACTGCAGCAGATCCCATTGGTCCTTTTGGCAGGTCCTGAAAGGGCAAAATTTCTGTAGCTGTTTCCTGTGCTGCAGCTATATAAACTGCGCATGACCGCACGGCCATGCACTAGTATTGTCTTGTAAATATGTGTGTGTGTTGTGAGTGAAAGTCACTCTTTAAATAACTCTCCCTATTGAATGATTGTTCGCGGAAGGTGTATGTTTGCTATCTAGCGCCCGACTTATCCAACAGCACGTAACACACATTACAGCTACCTATTGCTGTGTCCGCCTGTACGGCGCCGTGCGCTTGCTCTGCGCTTTCCTGACCCAAGCCGGGGTGGTTAGTGGCGTGCGTCAGTGCGGCATCGCACGCACTCTTGTGCCTCTATATTATTATTTAGTTTCCTTACACACCCAGTTGCGGTGTTGTGCCAGCAAGTGTCTAATCGGACTTCAATCCTAGTTGGGGTTGAGTTCGCTGACTTCTTGCTCGCGCTCTATGTGCGGTACTGCGGTCCTGTGACGCAACAGGATCGCTTCCTTCATGCAGGGTGAAGTTAACTCGTGCGTGTATACTTATAGTACCGCCATATAGTCCGTCTTACTAGCAGCAGGGTTTTTACCTGCACGGTGGACCTCGGACTGCGAACGCACCTAGTTCCATTTCATCTTGTACTTGGTGCGTTCCGCCAGTCCTTAACAAGTCCAGAGGTGAGATCGTTCCAACCTATATGTCAATCACTGTTACTGTGATTCATCCAACAATTGATATCTGTGATATGGGATATGCGGTTTCTAATTGGTTATGTGATATGATTCTCATGCTGTAAGAATTATTCCCCTAGAGACTGGTATATGATTTTGGCTCTTAAAGTCTCGGGGATATTGTGGCTATTTTTTAACATTCCTATGAATGTGAATTTCCTGTTAAGTACACCTCATCCTGTCTCTTTAAGACAATGAATTGAAAAGCATTAGTAAATACAGGTATTTTGGTTTTGATTCATTAAGACTGGCATTTAATACACCAGTTTTAATGAAGTGTGTACAGGAATAAGTTGTGCTGAATTCATTAAGAGGCAAATGCCACATAATTAATTAGGCACATGTCATCAGTAGATTGTGCCTTGCCAGAACTCTGTTTGGAGTAACAATTGTGGCGTAGGAAATTAAATTTGTCATTGAATGAATGAATGAATGAATGATGAACTTGAATAGCAGAGTTTCCCGAAACTAGCATGAAAACACCAAAAGTCACTAAACGTTTGCACAACTTTGCATTACACAAAGTTTTTGAAATTTTTCATAGTTTTTCTCTAGTTTTCGGAGCAAAGCACTATGATGAATTGGAGCTTTTATTTCTTATGCTTATACATTCAGCTGGCAATAAATTAGTGATACACTTGGAATTTAACCACATTCCACAAGACTTGAAACTGGCGTACCATTTTAAAATAGCAGAGCAGCTTTTCTCACTGGAAAGATATTCCACAAATAGATTTAACTGAAAATCACTATAGTTTATTGTACACAATGAATGATCTAAAATTAAATGAAGCATTACATTCCTGGCCTGCATTTTGGAGTTGGCTTGTAATCTGTTGTTTGCAGTGATGACTGGTAAATGTTATAAAGTTAATGATCATCATCTAAACAGAATTCCTATCTCTTCAACATTGCAATCAAACAAAGATTAATGCAAAATAAAGGGAATGATGAGAGCCATCAAATAAATTGTAGTCTGAAATCTGACATTTGAAATGGATGATGCACCTAAATATACAATTTAGCCATAATGGGAGTGACTTATTTAATTGGTCTGCAGTTCTAGTTATTAACCTCTAAATAAAGTCCAGTCTGCAGATAATGTTAAAGTTTTTTTATTTCCTCAAACATTGTGGAATAAATTTACAAGCTACTGAACTTAAAGACTTAAGCCCTTAAATTTATCTGGTGGAAGCTGTTCATAATACATTATTTTCACTATATTTTAATGAAATAAAAATCTAGGCAATAATGTATATTGCTTTATTACAATACTTTTATCACAGCAAAAATGCAAATGACTGAAGATTTAACATAAAGATCTAAATTCACTGTAAAAAGGGTCATGTGCGGTAATTCTTCACTTTAGTTTAATATTATTTGCTAATGGAATAAAAAACTCGCTAGAGAGTTTCGTAGAGTTACAAAACACTGCATTGCTTCAGAGTGCTTAAAGTAATTGTTTTAATTTCTTTTACATTCCAATGTCAATTTATGTGGTTATAACTATACAAAGCTTCAACGGATCCTGTTGATTCTGAGTTTGTATTCTTGGGACATTTTGTATGTTAGGGCTGGTGGAATGTACCGAATAATAGAAAGGTAGTAATAAGGAGCTTTTGCAGCCCGGGGTCCACCATGCAGAGATGGAACCTGATGCTAATTAAGGGCGGAACAAGATGGAAGATGAACGCTTGTGCACACGTGGGTTAAACTTCACCCGGTGTGAATTTAAGTCAACTCTGTTGCTTCACAGAGTCATTAAAGGTACGCTGAGCCCTGTTAGCAGTCACAGGGTGCTGCCAGTAGACGCTAGTGGGAACCCGATGATTCACCCCAACTATACTGGTGATTGGATTCGCTCTGACCCTTGATGGCTTTTGAGCCCACTCCTGAGAACATCCTGAGTCAGATGCTGAGTCCAAGCAGGAATTCCCACCTTACACTGACCAGTGGTTAAAACGCTGGTGTGCCACCTGGATATGGTGCTGATGGTTTGCTCCACTCACCCTAATGCCCAAACAACAACCAAGGGGATAGGGATCATTGAGGAGCTTTCACCAGTCTCAAAAACACAGCACTCACACACCTAGTCAGGTTTATACTAGCGCATGGCCGAGCGGCCATGCAAACCTTTCATAGATGCAGCCTTCTGGGACCATCCCAGTGGTCCAATCAGAGCCGCTACAGGACCTGAGCATGTGACCTCCAGCCTCCAATGAGAGGTTATCCCACGGGCATGCTCAGTAGATGAAAAGCAGGACTTAGTCCCTGGAGCATCTGCTCACTGCTGATCAATACTGGTTACAATGGCTGAACCTGGGATGGCAGCAGTAACCAGATGCCTAGTATCAGCTTGAGCCAGATGCTGGGACCAATGTCTCTGCTGAGCAGGCTCCTATGCGGCTGAGGAAGAATTGGAGACCGCAGAGGACAGGGTTCGAGATTTCCCCTGTGCAGCGGCAGGAGCTCGACACTTAACATTACCCTGCCTCCTAGGGCCCTCCCTCCTTGGGTCTCATTACATTCAAAAGCAACAATGAGCTGAGCAGCCCAAATGTGCTCAACAGGTTCCCAGGTCCTGTCCTCAGGGCCATGATCCATCCAGCCCACCAGATAGTACCTTTTTCCCAATACCACCTTGCACCCAATGATAGCGTTCACCTCATAATTGTCTGTGGATGAACCCGATGTCCTGGCAGTTGACTCAGAAAACCAGGACATGTGGATGGGCTTTAGGAGGGGCACATGAATTGTATCAGTGATACCAAAGCATGGAGGAAGGACCAAATGATAGACTACAGGGTTAACCTGTTCCAGGACCTTGAAAGGACCTATGTAGCGTGGCACAAACTTAGTGGACTCAACTTGCAGCCTGATGTTACCGGTGGAGAGCCACACTAAGTCACCAGGAGCAAAGGTCAGAGTGGGGCGCTGGTGTGCATCGGCAGAGACCCTCATTCTCACATTGGAAGCCCAGATGGCATCCTTTGTGTGTTCCCAAATGTCATGTGCCTCCACCACCCAGTCTGCAACCCTAGAGTTGGTGGATGACACGGGGAAGGGCACAAGGACAGATGGATGCTGGACGTAATTAAGAAGAAGGAATGGGGTCTGCCCAGTGGAGACAGCTACATCGTTGTTCAGTGCAAACTCTGCCTATGGTAGCAAGGATGCCCTGTCTCCCTGCCTGGCCAAAACAAAATATTGCAGGTATGTGACCAGGGTCTGGTTGGCCCTCACTACCAACTCTTTTGTCTCAGAATGGTACGCTGAAGAGAGATTCAGCTCAATGCTGAGTAAACGAAAGAGCTCTATCCAGAACTGAGATGCAAACTGGGGACCCCGGTCACTGAAAATTTTGTCTGGCATACCATGTAGGCGGAGAGCATGCTTAATAAATATCGCCATCAAGTCATGTGCAGAAGTTAACCGTGGAATAGGCACCAAGTGCACCATTTTGGAAGAATGGTCGGTGACTACCCAGATAACAGTGCAGCTATGAGACTTGGGTAAGCCCACCACAAAGTCCATCCTGACCATTTCCCAGGCCTTGTCTGCCACCGGTAGGGGGGAAAGGAGCCCAGCAGGTCGTTGCCAAGGAGACCGATTGTTGGTGCAGGAAACACACACCCGAATATAGTCTCCGATGTCCTGGGCCATATATAGCCACCAATACGTCCTCGCCAGGAGCTCAGATGTCCTCTTGGTCTCAAAATGTCCACCCACCTTGGACAAGTGGGCCCAAGAGAGAACCTCCGGTCGCAAATTAGGTGGTATAAAGGAGGCACAGACTCTAGCGAGACCGAGGCCACAGTTCTCAGGCTCTCTGAAGGGACAATAAACAGAGGCTCCTCCTCAGATGACACTACAGAGCAGGAGAGAGCACCGTCAAGAATGTTCTCCCCAGACAGAAACTAAAGGGTGAAGTGGAATCGGGAGAAGAACATTGTTTTGTCAATTTTGTTGGAAAAATGAGAAATCACTAGTCAAATTTTAATTTATAGCGTCCTAACTAAAAAAAATATGTTTCCAAAATTCTGCTCATGCAAAATAGACTTGTGTGTAGTGTTGAGCATTCTGATACCACAAGTATCGGGTATCGGCCGATATTTGCGGTATCGGAATTCCGATACCGAGTTCCGATATTTTTGTGATATCGGGAATCGGTATCGGGATTTAGATTAATATGTAAAATAAATAATAAAAATAAAAAATATTGATATACTTACCCTCGGACGGGCCCTCGTTGTCACCGCTGCAATCGCCATGTTTTCCTTCCTATGAATGAGCTTGTTAAGTACCTTTGATGACGTCGCGGCTTGTGATTGGTCGCTGAGTGGTCATGTGACCGCTCACGCGACCAATCACAAGCCGCGATGTCATCGAAGGTCATTAAAGCGCTCATTCTTAGGAAGAAAAGCATGGCGATTGCAGCGGTGACAACCAGGGCCCGTCCGAGGGTAAGTATATCAATATTTTTTATTTTTATTCTTTATTTTACACATTAATATGGATCCCAGGGCCTGAAGGAGAGTTTCCTCTCCTTCAGACCCTGGGAACCATTACGGATACCTTCCGATATTTGTGTCCCATTGACTTGTATTGGTATCGGATATCGGTATCGGCGATATCCGATATTTTTCGGATATCGGCCGATACCATCCGATACTGATACTTTCAAATATCGGATGGTATCGCTCAACACTACTTGTGTGAAATGTTATTAATTAACTATTTTGTGCGATATGAGGGCACAAAAATTAAAAGTTTGAAAATTGCTACATTTTCTAATTTTTTGCCAAATTTCCATTTTTTCATAAATGCAAGTAATATCGAATACATTTTACCATGAACATGAAGTACAATATGCCACAAAAAACATTCTCAGAATCAGTGGGGTTTGTTGAAGCGTTCCAGAGCTTTTAATCTCATAAATTGACAGTGGTCAGAATTGTAAAAATTGGCTTGGTCATTTAGTACAAAATTGGCTATGTCACTAAGGGGTTAAAGCTGAAAACAAGATATTATTTTTTTTCTAGTGTCAATGTATTTTCAGCAGTGTTGATTGACAGGCAAAGCAATTTCTGAACACTAATTTTATAATTATTAGTGCACCATCCAAATTCAATAGCTGATAAATTACCAAATTATTTTGAGAAAAAACCTAATACATACAGGAGTACACAAATAATTGATGGTCTTCAACATAGTCTCTATTGGTTCTTGGTATAGACTAATGTACATTCAAAATATGCATGTCTAAGTTGCCATTTTTTTCCAATAGAATAATGCCATAATACAGCCTGTAAGGCATATAACAGACATACTGTATGAATAATCTCAATGTGTCTTTGCGAAAATAAGGGGCACTCAGAGTTAAAGCTACTATATAGATTATGTATTACTGATTAATGTACTTGGACCCCAATAGTGTAGTGGCAATGGGTTCAGCATAATATTGTTTTTTGTATGGCAAATGTAAGCCTCACAAAGTCAGTGCCATGTGCATGAGGCCTTAGTAATACACTAAAAACAGCATAATCACAATTCCTACTACAAATAAGACTTTTATAACAGTTGTACACTTATGAAAAATATTTTACAGGAAAGCGCTTGATTGCAGAAAAAAATGACTTAATATGTAAGGCAATTATTATAACATGAAAGGCTATGTTTGTGAATTAGAAGACCGCAAAGTCATTTTCCTGTAGTGTATGCGATTAGAACGTTAGGTTGGTGGAAGTAAAATAACCTTTTTATTAAGCAAAAAGTCTGTAGAAAATAGTTCTTTTAGCATAATTTAACAATACACCAAACTAATTTATTCAGCACTGCAAACCACAAAAGCCTGAATACAGTCAATTTACTGTTTGATAAATGGCATTTTGGACAGAGTTGAGAATAAGGTTTCAAATTTTGCATAAGCTGCCAACTTAGAGGGTAAATAGTAAAGAAGATTTACACAGGTCACAGACAGCAAATGACAGAATAAATAACTAGGCTGTTAAATAGCACACGACATTTAATATAACCGCTGATATCTGATGCACTTAAGTAGAAAAACCTTCAAATGAAACATTGCAGCAAAGATATAACAAATTAATGTACAGAAGTATTGAAGGCAAAGGGCATAAGGGTGACAGGGTTAAAAAACGAGTTTAAGCTTCAGAGTGTTTCGAGTATGCTCAATAATTAATGTAAAGTTCACTCTCTTTAATATATATGCATTTTAAATCAGAATTTCCTGGTAACAACTTAACCTGAATTAAAAAGAATCTTTTCTTAATTGAAAAATTACTGAATCTTTTATTAAAAAGCGAAAAAAAAATCATTGCAGTAAGAAGCAAGAGATGGTATTAAAGCTTAAAATAAACTCGATTGCAAATAGCAGGCTACAGAGTAATAGAGTATCTGTACATCAGATGATATATTACAAAATGTCATCAACGTATGGCAGAGAAATTGAAATATAGTGCAGATTTTAAAATAATTCCCCTATCATGTCATTTTTTTTCTTTCATTATGATTTCCCTCACTTCAATGTATATGGATGAAATCCATAGTAAAACTGCATCAAATTATTCATGCTAAAAATGTAGATTTTACAACTAATTTTCCATGTATTTGAAATAAAATCCAAAACAGAATTTACAAGAAAATATTTTTCCTTGTGCAGGTAGCCTAAAGTTATTTTATTGAGGTGCAAACACATATTGCAACATTATTAAAGCATTTTTAGAGCTTGAGTTAAGCGCTACTATTCCATGTAAGACTGAAAAGAATAAAAATAGGAAGTGATTTGTGCTTTAGAAAATAGAACTCCACAATTAAAGAAAATATTGCACTATTTCAGATTGACATGTTTTATCTTTAGTTTCATTATTTTGAATAAATAAGAGAAAGTTAAATAAATAGTCTGATTGATTAATTCATTGTTGCGCTCCCTTAATGGGCTACTGTTAGACGTTGTGAATCTCATGGGTTTGTATAATGTTACTGCTATTTATCTTACACCTTTGGGGGATATCAACATAATGAGAATAGTTAGCAAAATGGCAGATTGCATTTAAAGAAGTTAAAAGTGAAGTAATGCATTTGGAGCTTAAATTAGCATACGCTTACATTGGGTGGAACAGCAGTTGTTGCCAGGTTGAGGCAATGATGTATGCTATCTAAGCTCCATAGACAGTACACTGCCATGTGACTGTAAGTCTAAACCAGGTGATTTTTCAATTTTGTCATTTTGTTTTTTTCCTCACCATACCTATTTTATTTTTCTCTTGACATGGCAGTATCTTCTCTTGCAAGATACATCAACGTTTTGAATGACATAATTTATTTTAATATATTGTACTAAACAACAGGAAAAATATCCAAGTAGGGTGAAATTGATAAATAATTGTAACTGCAACATAGTTTTCAAGTTTTTGTTTTTACAGCATTCATTTTGCAGTAAAAATAGACTAGAAACAACATTTGCCAGGTCCGTACGAGTAATGCAATACCAAACTTGTTTAGTACATGATAAACTTTAGGGTTAAAACCTGTCTGAAATTTGTTAAAAAAATTGTGTTGGCATTTTCTGAGGATCATAACCTTTTTTATTTTTCCATTGCAAGATTTATGTGTCGGCTTGTTTTCTATGTACAAAGATGACATTTTTATTTATTCCATTTTAAGGTATTGCATGTTTAGGGGAGGAAGGAATGGGGTGACTGAAAAACCACAAAATCTGGGGAGATTTTTTTTTTCATTTTTACATTCAACTTATATTTTACAGAATTTTATATTTGATAGATTGCACTTATTTGGATATGGTAATTCCAGTTATGCTTAATATTATTTTTTTACTTTTTAAAAAAAACTAGGAATAGGGAGTGTTTTATACTTTTTATATATACTAGATGGAGGCCCGATGCTATCGCATCGGGAGGGCGGTAATATCACGATGGGGGCTGGCTTTGCAACATTGAGAATTTCTCCCCCATGTGCTCCCCACCTATCCACTCTCTCTTTCCCCATGTGTTGACTTCTCACATTTGTGCTATCTTTTTTGACCCGTCTACCCCATGCGCTATCCTTCTTGTCTGCTGTCTCTCTCCTTCCTGTGCTGTGTTCTCCCCACATGTGCTATCCCATTTGATCTGTCTCCCCCCTGTGCTCTTCCTCTCTCACCCCTGTGTGCTTTATCTTTCCCCCATCTGCTCCCTTCTCCTCTCATGTCAACTTTTCTTTGACATGTGTACCCCATGTGCTCTCGTACACGGTCAGACAAAGACAATTTTTAAAATGAACTTTCGTTCGTGGGAAAACCCCTTTAATGTGACCAGCTTCCTTTGCCTGTTGACATGTCGTGCATCTGCCACCAGGATCAGCTGAATGATTCACCACGCCTGGGCGGAATTCATGCAAACACAGTAAATCAGACCGCTGCCCTCTTTGTGCAGACAGATAGTGGTGGACACATTGAAACTGTGCATGCGCTCCTCCTGTACAAAGATGGCAGAGTCAGTGAATCATTCAGCTGATCCCAGCGGCGGCATGTTCACGATGGTGTCCCGCTGGTGGTACCACACAATAGGCTGTGTAAAGCATATACAGTGTGTGTGTGTGTGGTGCGTAAGGCGTATACAGTGTGTATGTGTAGTGCATACGGCATATACAGTGTTTTTGTGTGTGTGTGTGTGGTGCATACGGCGTATACATTGTGTGTGTGGTGCGATGGTGTTCCACCTGTGGTACTGCGCAAGAGGCTGTATATCGCATATACAGTGTGCGTGTGTGGTGCATATTGAGCATACAGTGTGTGTGTGGTGCAACAGTGTTCCGCTGGTGGTACCGCACCAGAGTCTGGTACCACCAGCAGTTTCCATAATTTTATACGCCCATCACTTGGGTGTCCCAATATGACGATTGGTGAACTGCCGCAGCTTGGAATTCTGGGATCTGGACATATCTGGACGGAACAGGATGTGAAGACATTACAAGGTAAGCATATATTAAGATATATATATATCTATCTAAATATATATATAGATGGATATATATATAGAGAGAGAGATATATATATCACTATATATATACTATATATATATATATAATAGTTTTCAAACATTTATTTTTATTTACTTTCTGATTGGCATTGCGGTATATAGTATAAATCGCGGTGTCCTTTGAATCATCACAGGAGAACCAAGATGATAGGTATGGGTGGCCAGCAGCAGGGACCCATCTACTAGAGTTACCCAAAATGTCTCTTACAATCACATCATTAAATCCAATGGGAACCAGTGAATGCTAAGTATTAGATTAGGGTCACCTGACAGTATTTTTTCTCTTCTGAGAAAATTGGACTGATTATGCTAATCACTCTCTGCTCAAAACAAAAATGTTCCCATCTTCTCCATACTGTGAGTCTGTGAAAATCGGACTGTACTTAGTTGTCACCCGTGTGCAGTCTGAGGTCTTCCATGGACTCATTGCCTTGGTTGATTGTGATCCAAATATGGTATCCAGCTAGGGCATGCAGCAATTTTTTCTTTGGATAAACTTGGTCCTAGGAAAAATTTGGACATATGCATGGCCCCATAAAATTACATTGATCTGAGTGTGATCCGATTTATTGTCGCTTCACAGTTGGAACAAAAATGCAGTCATGTACAATAGCTCTTAACAATTTAAATAGTTAAACAGCTGTGATCAAGGTTATCCTGGATTGCTTCTGTTTCAGACGGATAGATTACTGTTTTCCATCCTTAAACTATGTTGAGGTATAGTTTCTGCCTCAAGCAGTAGTAAGGCTGATAAAACACCTTTTCATACTTGTTATGAAAAAGTTCAAATGTGCAATAAATATTTTAAAATGATTTCAAAATTACCTTTTTTACTTAACACATTTTTTCTTCACTTTAAAATATTGATTAAGAGGTTGTTTTAAATTCCCTGTAGCTAGCTGACTTCACAATGTAATGCCTAGCTTCAGCATTAATGTTCTGCTGGTTTTCCTGTCTGAGTGCGATGACAGTAGACTGTAAGAATTTACTAAAAGCTAAACTTTTGCCTCTTGGATTGAAAATGTTGGGATGATATGACAGCACATCTGCAAAATGTCACACATTTTCTATGACAAACATTTGCTGTCCTATCAAATTTTCCAGAATGTCTGATAAAATGTCACTCAGGCAGGAAGATGTCAAAGTGCAGAGAATAAATTCCTATCCTTTCACTGGCCAGAGTACATTAGCAGAAGAATACTTCATCTCTATACAATTTCTTTGCAGTGATGCTAAATGTGATCTAAGACTGATTCTTTTATGAAACTTAAATGTTGCTAAATATTTAGTGCATGCTTTAACCTCTATAAGGAAAATGAAATTGTGAGTTTGCGCAATATTTTCAATCTGGATATATTTTCAAATGTAAACCTGAGTGTAATTGTATGTCACCCCATTCTGCAATGCATTTATCTAATGACTAAATATGAAAAGTTATTTTCAATAACATTTTAATAGCATAGACATTTTCTGTCCTATTGTTGGGTTTACCACTCATTGGATTACTGGAATTTCATTGTCGTAACATTGAAATATCTAAATGCTTCCAGCGATAAAGGGAGATTTTACATTCCTTTTGCTTTATTTGAAGCTAGAATGTTGTTACATGTTAAAATACCATGTACTGAATTGAATTAGATTAAAACACTAAAGTTCATATTAGATTTTTTGGTACATTTTTCTACAAATTACACTCCTGAGATTATTCAAAAGTATGAAAAAGTAATTAGGTTAATTTTATCCAGCTTAATTGTATTATTCTCCCCAAAGATAAGTTAGACCCTTTACGTCTGGCAGTAACTTATCTCATCTGCCTCTATGTGAATTTAATAGGTTACTAAAGGTGTATTGCTAGGATATGTCATCAGTCATTGGTGGATAGAGGATTTGACTGTAAGGACCTCCATTGTTCTCTGCCTAAGGCCGGGGTCACACTAGTGTATGGCATCTGATGTAAGAGCATCAGATACAATATGCTAATGACCCTCAGCTCCTGATCTGCTGCGAGCCGGAGCTGAGTGTCATGCTAATGCGCTCTGAGCCTCTCGCACAGAGAGAATTGGAGCACAGCTGCGGAGGAGGCGGAGAAAGTAATTTCTCTATTTCCTCCATTGCTGGCATCGGCGTATATCGCACAGCACTCGGATGATATCCGACTGATGTGCGCTGTGTCACTTGCACCCATAGACATGACAGCGAGTGCGCCGAGACTCGGCCAAGTGTCGGTGACAATCGCAGAATGCTGCGATTTCACTCACACATATAATACAGCTGAGAAACAAAATGGTGATGGGAGCTGCCCCATAGATTAACAGCGGTCCGAGTGCTATGCGATGTTTTATCGCATAGCACTCGTCCGTATTCTTTGCTAGTGTGACTCCGGCCTTAGTTTCTCACTGCAGAATTCTACCCACATCAATCCTCTATGCAGAGAATGTTCCCACCATTGTTTCTTGATGAGTTTTTTTTTAAATGGTTTCTGCTGAATATATGGAGAGCTATTTTCTGCTTAGAAGCTAACAAAAGAGCTTGTTTGTCTTCATTATCAGCAGAGGTCCAGGAGGTTTAAACCACCATCTTAACATAATATGATTGAATATCTTAAATATTTACCATAGCTTTTTACTCATGGAATGTGGCATCAGAAAATGACCTGATAATTATATCAGGTATTTATGTTAGATGTATCATTGAAATATTTTATTTTTTCACTTTCGCATATCTTAATCTGTCTGAAAATGAAAAAAATGAAATCTTACACATTCCACACTGGCAAGTATGCCTTTGAAAGTCCATTTAGACTGCAAGATAATCTTGAAGAGTATTCCTAGGAAAGCTAGTTCACAAAATGTTACATTATAAACAGGCAGTCAAGCACCTAATGAAAGAGCAAACATTCATTCATCAGATGAAATGATTAGTGATGAGTCAACTTGCTCAGATAAGACATTATCCAAGCATGCTCAGGTGCTAATGGAGTGTCTTCAGCCAAATATGTTCGAGACCCTGTGTCTGCATGTCTCACGGCTGTTAGACAGCCGCTACACATGCATGGATAACCTGTTTGTTGTGCAATCCCTGCATGTATTGCATATGTGGAACAGCTGTGAGACATGCAGCCGCTGGGACTCGAACATATTTTGCAAGCATGCTGATGACACTTGGTTAGCACCTGAGCATGCTTGGATAATGCCATATCTGAGCATGTTCGCTCATCACTAGAAATTATCTTTTAAGCTGCACAAAAAATCATCATTCTCATCAATGCATTGACCTGTGTAAACAGGACTTGTACTGCTGAGAACAATTGGAGCCTATGAACAATATTAATTGTATTACTGATAATTCAGAGCAAGTTTGGTTTGTTGTGTCAATCGGATTTTAAATAACTGACAAATGTTATATATTAGCTGATCGACGCTCATTTAATGATGCAGGTCAGTTCCTGTAAATGAAAGATTACTCAAGCATTCAGCAGTCTTGTTATCATAAAAAAAATCAGGATTAAAATGATAGGTAACACTAAGGGTACCGTCACACTATATGATTTACCAACGATCACGACCAGCGATATGACCTGGCCGTGATCGTAGGTAAGTCGTAGTGTGGTCGCTGGAGAGCTGTCACACAGTCAGCTCTCCAGCGACCAACGATGCCGAGGTCCCCGGGTAACCAGGGTAAGCATCGGGTTACTAAGCGCAGGACCGCGCTTAGTAACCCGATGTTTACCCTGGTTACCAGCGTAAACAAAACCAGACAGTACATACTTACATTCTGGTGTCTGTCCCTTGCCGTCTGCTTCCCGCACTCACTGACTGCCGGCCGTAAAGTGAAAGCACAGCACAGCGGTGACGTCACCGCTGTGCTCTGCATTCACTTTACGGCCGGCAGTCACAGTGCGGGAAGCAGACGACAAGGGACCTGACGGACACCGGAATGTAAGTATGTACTGTTTTTTTTTTTTTACATTTACGCTGGTAACCAGGATAAACATCGGGTTACTAAGCGCGGCCCTGCGCTTAGTAACCCGATGTTTACCCTGGTTACAAGCGAACGCATCGCTGGATCGGTGTCACACACACCGATCCAGCGATGACAGCGGGAGATCCAGCGACGAAAGAATGTTCCAAACGATCTGCTACGACGTACAATTCTCAGCAGGATCCCTGATCGCTGCTGCGTGTCAGACACAGCGATATCGTATGGATATCGCTGGAACGTCACGAATCGTACCGTCGCAGTGATCAAAATGGCACTGTGTGACGGTACCCTAACACATCTCTGTATAGTAGATAACACATGATCCAGCATTCACAATGGGTTATCTTCACAGCTCAAAACAATGAGCCAGTCTATTGTATTATGTATCCATGTGACTTTCTACTTGCCAGTAACAAAATGTCAAATTTTTTTAAAGAAAAGTAACATCAATATGATATGCTAAAAAATTATCAAAAATAAAAAAAAAAATATTTAGCATAAAATCTCATTTAAATAAGTCATTTTCTGATGAAAGATGAAAACCCTCAGCTAATATCCAAATTTCTTCTAGTAGTGGACTAACACATTAAAGGAAGATAACTGTGGTAAAGAGGTTATCCAAGAATTGATGGCATGCTTAGAATTTATCCATTAACCCCTTTCTGGCATCTGCTGTACATATTTATGTTGGGTGAGGGTGTCCTTGAGCTGAACCTACATCAAAAAGGTGGGTGTCAGCTGTGATATAGAACCAGCACCAGTGGTTTAAGTAAAGTCCAAACACTGCTATTTTACCACTAAAATGCTGCTGTCATTCTCTGATGCTGATGGAGCATTTATTGCGAGCTTATTGACCTCCCCCCCGTAATGTAAATCACAGAGTCTAAATGGATTGCCATAGCAGTAGTGAGTTTCCTGAAGGCCTCTGACTTCACCAAATGTCCATTATGGCATGTCATTCACAAATACAATTTTTACACATTTTTATTGACTGAAAATTAAAAAAATTTATTTGATTTAGAAAATGGAGAAAAAAAAACAAATTGGTTTTCATGCAAAATTGTGATTTTTTAAATGTTTAGAATATAAAAATGACAATACACATTTAGTATAGACAAAATCCTAATGAACTGAAGAGTCATGCTACCAGTTAATGCTTAACTTAATGTCCAAAGAATATTGTAAGAACTAATCTAAAAAAAATGGTGAAATTGCATCTTTTCATTACCTTCTCGCACTTGGAATATTTTTCTTTTTAAAAAGAAACAGTTTATGGCAAAATGAAAGATGTATTTCAAAGTTACAAATCATCCCTAGAAAAATAATTTTTTGTGCATCGATGTAAAAATAAAAAAAATGCAAATTCTCTTGGAAAAAACTTGACTCTAAAAGAGCCCAAAAAAATGAAAATTGGCTTGAAAGGAAGGAGGTTAAGTAGTGGATGTGTCAGCCATATTTGTACTTTGATGTCATGCAAACATGGCAGATTCATCTTACTATGAAAAATGTAGAGTAGCCCTTCATTTTTTGCTAATCTCTCGGGTGATCGAAAGTAAGTTAGAACAGTTGCACTGTGCAAAGAGAATAAAGCACTTTCGTATGTTACACTATTAATGTAGCACTGCAGTAATGCTATTGACTACTAAATCTCAACGTTACCTGCTAAAGAATATATTAGGAGTAGATGACCGTGCATTCACTTCTCTAAGAGAATTATGTCTAATATGCAAATCAAACTCTGATCAACTCTGAGTTTGATCAGAGTGTGAAAATAATGTGATCAAATTTTCCAGGGAAAAAAAAAACGTCTCCACCTCCATTGTATTAGTCCATGGAAATTAGACTGCATTCAGATGTCATTCGAGTTTGGTCTGATATTTTCCTCAGACTTCTTGAATTACATGACGAAGTCAATCTTGGTCATGCTGCAATTTTTTACCCTGATTGGCTCAAGGTTCACTGTTAAGGACTGGCGGAACGCACCAAGTATAGATGATAAGAAACTAGGTGCGTTCGCAGTCCGAGGTCCACCGTGCAGGTAAAAGACCCTGCTACTAGTAAGACGGACTATATGGCAGTACTAAGTATACACACATGGGTTAACTTCACCCTGCGTGAAGGAAGCGATCCTGTTGCGTCACAGGACCGCAGTACCGCACATAGAGCGCGAGCAAGGAGTCAGCGAACTCAACCCCTACACAGGATTGAAGTCCGATTAGACACTTGCTGGCACAACACCGCAACTGGGTGTGTAAGGAAACTTATTAAATAGAAACTATAGGCACGAGAGTGCGTGCGGTGCCGCACTGATGGACGCCACTAACCACCCAGGCTTGGGTAAGGAAAGCGCAGAGGAAGCGCATGGCGCCGTACTGGCGGACACAGCCAAAGGACGCTGTGATGTGTGTTACGTGTAGATGGCTAGTCGGGCGCTAGATAGCTACCATCATCCGCGAACAGTCAACAACACTAGGGAGGGATACTTAGGAGCTTTCATCCATCGACATACATCCACCTACACACACACACATTATATCAAGACAACACTAGCGCATGGCCGTGCGGTCATGCGCAGTTTATATAGTTGCTGCACAGGAAGCAGCTACAGAAGTTTTGCCCTTTCAGGACCTGCCAAGAGGACCAATGGGATGTGCTGCAGTGCCTGAGCATGTGACCCTTGATCTCCAATGGGAGATCTTGCCCTGGGCATGCTCAGTGTGTGCAAAAAAGGACTTAGTCCCAGAGAAGCCCGCTCGCCGCAGATCAGTGCAGGGTACAACAGGAGAGCCAGAAAAGGCAGCAGTAACCTCCTGCACAGAATCAGTCCCGGCAAGACGCTGGGAGCGACGCCTCCGCTGAGCAGAGCCCACTGCGGCCGAAGCAGAATGGGAGACCGCAGCAGACACGGATCGAGATTCCCCCTGTGCAGCAGAGGAAACTCGACTCCTAACAGTTCACTACCCATAACATAACATTGGGTCTAGTGAGATCCAATGTTTTTCATATCACACTTGGATTGAAAATACACTTGCCTGCACCTACCCTTATGCAGTTTTGCAGTTTACCTGCTTTATTTTAATTACTCTGATCATAGATATACATTTCCTAAACAGTCCGTGCCCTAATTTTTGTGCAACTTCAGAAAATTTTAAATGTACCATAAAAATCAAGTCAATATCATTGTGGAAAGTTACTTCACTAGTTTTAAACAGTTAAGGGATACACACATTTAGGGTATGTTTCCACGGTCCAGATTGGCAGCGCTTTGGATGCAGCTTTTGCATGCGCAGTGATTTCGCATGTGTTCATTGAACCATGCGGAATCACCGCATCCCATACATAGGATAGTGATATTTATCTTGAGGAGACTGAGCGTCTCTGCAAGATAAACAGACATGCTGAGGTCTAAAAAGACATTCCGCATGTTCCGTTGATACGGAGGCGTCCCTGCACACATAGTGGAGATGGGATTTCATAAAGTCTCATCCGATATGCTGTAACATCTGGACGGTGCGGATTGGATGTAGGGGCTGTAAGCAGAGTCCACTCCACAGCAAATACTGAACATGGAAGCATAGCCGTATAGGTAGGATTTTTGTCATGCTCAGTTGATTTTTCTTAGATCAATCCCAATAGGTGATGTGACTGTATGGATCAGTTACTGTACGTGAAACATAGGTGTGCAGTTAGGGGATTTAGAAGAGCATTTCTCTTGCTTTTTAATTTCTTTCCTTTTATAATATTTCCAGTACACTATATGGTAAAATCAATTATGTCATTCAAAAGTACAACTTTTCCCACAAAAATCAAGCCATCATATGGCAATATTGACTGATAAATATAATAGTTATGGCTCTGGGAAGAAGGGGAGCAAAAAGTGTTAGCGCAAAAGCGGAAAATCCCAAGGTCATGAAATGATTAATTATTTAACACTCAGACAGTTCACACTAATGCAATGCAGTGTGTATGGTGAACTGTTAGGCTTCATTCAGACTTCTGTGAGCAACATACTCTAAGTTAAATGTTTTATGTGTTCTTTTCACTGATAGAACATATACTCACACTAATCTAGGGATGTTCACAGGTCCGTGCTAATTTTTCAGACCATGTGTCAGCAAAGACTCATGGAAAGATGTCCAATTTTTATTTGAGTAATAAATCAAAATTACTTATGCAAGTATATTGGCCATTCAAAAGCACAGACATCACACATATGGTATCAGTGTATAGGTAGTCTGTGTGGTGTCCATGGTGAACATAGTAATGGACAGTGCAATCAAATAAAAAAAAATGTAAGTTATGTAAAAATGAGAAATGAAACACTGGTGGCAAAAATTTACACACAAGTGATAATAATTGTATGCAAAATACTTATAAATAATGGTGCTTTTTACATATGTGAAAAATCACACATGTTTTAATGAGATCTTATACTGATTAATAGTAGTTTTACAAGCAATTTATCCTATCTATTAAATGTACAAAATAACAAGGAGAATAATACACTCTAGATATGCATCATTCTACACAAAACATCACATTTATATATCAATTTACTGATGCTTAGCTGCACAAGAGCTCAGAGATGATACTTTAGGGAATGCATATTTTATTAGTGCAGCTGCAATGTGGCTACTGGGTTTGAACACTTATCTAACAGTGCAGCCTGAGGGTCATGTAATCGGCTATGTTAATGATATTGCACACACATTCTTTATCCAAAGGGATCATCTTAAAGCTCTCAATGGTCCCAAGCTGCTGTTGCAGATGTCCACTTAAATCATTATCGCAGCTGTTCAAAAAAATTTACCCAAGCTTTTTATTATACAATTCAATCTCTGCTGAAGAATGTGCATGCTTGCTTCCTATTGTGAAATATTTCAGGTAATTTTCTGTAGCAAATAAAAATTAATTGTCTAAGGAGTGATATGTATCGGCTACCCTTTAAACTAGTACTGAACTCCAAAAGAAGTCTCCCAAAAAAACAAATTTACCTAAATGCTATACCTATGTCAAGATGCAGTGAGTATCATTTAGGTCATGTTACAATTTGTTACTAGAGTAGGAGAATAAAATTATCTTTTGGAGAGATTTTACTGTATTTATCTACATAAAATGAAATTTTTATGAAAGACTTTGTTGAAAAATCACCCCATTTTTTATGCCAGGTTTGCTATAACATATCTGTTCAATGATATACAATGCAAAGCGGTCATCTTCTGAAAAGATCATTACTCCACAGGACCAGTTCTAAGTATGATTTTGAGTGGCCATTTCAAAGAAGTTTCACTATATTTTTCTCTAAAAGGCTAAATATAAATAATTTCCTACAGATAATAGATTGTTTCTGTTTCTTAACCCCTTAACGACTGCCTTTTAATGGCAGCAGTTTAATGTACTTATTCCTGAGAGCGGCTCTTTAATGGTGCTGAGAAATAGGGTTATAGTGCCCCCAAGCATTGGAAATTCTCCCTATTCTCTGCTACCGGGGTCTCAGCTGAGACCCCGGTGAACATGATTCGGATGTGTTTTTACCGACCCCCGGGCTGCGATCACGGAATTAAAGAAATAGCGGCAACAGCAAAAAAAGTAAAAAGTCTGATTTCCCATTTAATTTCTATCTTCTCTGATATGATCCAGCACATCAGAGGAGAGAGAAATTGTATCCCCTAAGCCCTCCATGTACCTCTAATGTCCCTGGAACCTCCAGCATCCCTTGGTCCTGTTCCCTGGCCCTTGGCATCTTCTTCTGGGAAGAAAATGGTGGCCACATGCACTGTCCATCTGCCGAGATCTGTTAGCCGGCAGCAATAGGAATTTTTTTCTATTGGTTAATTTTGATCACAGTGATCAAAATAAAAAAAGTAACTCACACCCCCCTTTATCACCCTCTTAGTTAAGTGAAAATAATACAATAAAAAAGTATTCATTTCCATTTTCCCATTAGAGTTAGGGTTGGGTTAGGGCTATGGGGCTAAATCTAGGGTTAGGGTTGGGATAGGGTTAGAGTTGGGGCTAGGATTGGGGCCAAAGCTAGGGTTAGGATTTGACTAGGGTTAGGGTTGAGCTACAGTTAGGGTTCGGGCTAGGGTTAGGGTTGGGGCAAGGGTGAAACTTGGGGCTAGAGATATGGCTAGGTTTGGGCTAGGGTTAGGGTTGAGCTAGGGATAGAGTTGAGCTAGGGTTAGGGTAGGGCTAGGGTTGGGCTAGGGTTATGGTATGGGCTGACAAACATTTCCCCCTGAGGATACACATCAACATACTGTGTAAACATTTGTTTACGTGCATCAAAAACACCCCCTAACACAATAATATGGTGGTTGCATCATGGACCACGGTGATCTAGTGGTGGTGGATGATGAGGACGAAGAGAAGAAGGAGGATAACAGCAAATAGCCAAATCAGGAAGTGTATACCCATGTGTGGATGTGAAGAGGTGCATGAGAATATATCTCCCAAAAATTGACACTCAATTTGAGATTATGTTTTGTTGTTATCCTTTGGTGGTGTAGAAAAGTCTGGCCCAATCCAGCCCTTGTTCATTTTTATAAGTGTCAGCCTGTCAGCATTTTCAGTTGACAGGGGATGCACTTACCAGTTATAATTCCACCAGCGGCACTCAAAACACTCTGAAAAAAAAACACTAGTGGCAGGGCATGCCAGGCATGGAGAGCCAGTTCACACCAGGTGTCCAGCTTGGATACCCAATAATTCTAAGGCACAGAGGAATCAGGGAGGATGTAGGTACCATCAAAAAGGTTCTCCCTCAGCATTTTTCAAAACGTTGCACTCTTTGTGACAGTACCCCTTGCCTTAGGGCCACTGCAATGGGGGCATCTGAGAAAACTCTCCCAGAACTTTTCCAGTGTTCCCCTGCCTCTGCTGGATTGGAGTTGTATGTCTCTCTTGCCTGTACTCCTTGGTTGTCCAATTCTGCGACCTCTACCACCAGGGTTTTCAGATGGGATTTTTTTTACTCATTCTGCAAAAAGGGCCTTCTGGTACTGCACCATTTTAGTACACCTGTGCCTCTGGAAGAAAAGATTGAAAGTTCTCCTTGTAGCATGGGTCTAGGAGTGTCACCAGACAGTAATGACTGTCACCCAAAATTTTGAGAATACAAGGGTCACGGGAAAGGCACTGCAACATAAAGTCAGCCATGTGTGTTGTGAATTCTGTGGCTGAGTTCACTTCTGTGGTCACAAGTGGTATTGCAGTCTCTGGGCTTCCTCCCTCAGGTGTTTTGGTGAGCTCGTTGGCTGCCTTGCTATTTAGCTCCACCTGAGTCTGTCTTCCTTGCTCCTTGTCAATGTTCCAGTGTTGGATCTGAGCTACTGCATCTTTCCTTGGGCCTGCTGCTCTGCTAGATAAGTGCTTCTAGTTTGTTTTCTGTTTTTTTCTGTCCAGCTTGCTATTGTCTTTTGCTGGAAGCTCTGAGAAGCAGAGGGGTGCACCGCCGTGCTGTTAGTTCGGCACGGTGGGTCTTTTTGCCCCTTTGCGTGGTTTTCGTTTTAGGGTTTTTTGTAGACTGCATAGTTCTCTTTGCTATCCTCGCTCTGTCTAGAATATCGGGCCTCACTTTGCTGAATCTATTTCATTCCTACGTTTGTCTTTTCATCTTGCTAACAGTCGTTATATGTGGGGGGCTGCCTATTCCTTTGGGGTATTTCTCTGAGGTAAGTCAGGCTTGTATTTCTATCTTCAGGCTAGTCAGCTCCTCAGGCAGTGCCGAGTTGCATAGGTAGTTGTTAGGCGCAATCCACTGCTGCTTATAGTTGTGTGAGGATAGATCAGGTACTGCAGTCTACAGAGATTCCACGTCTCAGAGCTCGTCCTATTGTTTTTGGTTATTGCCAGATCTCTGTATGTGCGCTGATTACTGCACGCTGTGTTGCCTGATTGCCAGCCATAACAGTACAAGGAGCCAAACCAATGATTCCCAATAGAGGGAAAAAAGAAATCCTGACATCATTTTTTTTTCTTAGCTCTGTCTTCAGTCTTTTTTTTCCCCTAGACATTAGAGTGCTTCAGGACACAGCTGTGGACATGGATATTCAGGCTCTGTGCTCCTCAATGGATAATCTCGTTGTAAATGTACAAAAGATTCAAGATACTATTGATCAGAAATCGATGCTAGAACCAAGAATTCCGATTCCTGATTTGTTTTTTGGTGACAGAACTAAGTTCCTGAGCTTCAGAAATAATTGTAAGCTATTTTTGGCCTTGAAACCTCATTCTTCTGGTAATCCTATTCAACAGGTTTTGATTATTATTTCTTTTTTGCGCGGCGACCCACAGGACTGGGCGTTTTCTCTTGCACCAGGAGATTCTGCATTGAGTAATGTTGATGCATTTTTCCTGGCGCTCGGATTGCTTTACGATGAGCCTAATTCAGTGGATCAGGCTGAGAAAAATCTGCTGGCTTTATGCCAGGGTCAGGATGATGTAGAAGTATATTGTCAGAAATTTAGGAAATGGTCAGTACTCACTCTGTGGAATGAATCTGCACTAGCGGCTTTGTTCAGAAAGGGTCTCTCTGAAGCTCTTAAGGATGTAATGGTGGGATTTCCTATGCCTGCTGGTTTGAATGAGTCTATGTCCTTGGCCATTCAGATCGGTCGTCGCTTGCGCGAGCGTAAATCTGTGCACCATCTGGCGGTACTGCCTGAGAGTAAACCTGAGCCTATGCAGTGCGACAGGACTATGACTAAAGTAGAACGGCAAGAACACAGACGTCTGAACAGACTGTGTTTCTATTGTGGTGATTCTACTCATGCTATTTCTAATTGTCCTAAACGCACTAGGCGGTTCGATAGCTCTGCCGTTATTGGTACTGTACAGTCCAAATTCCTTTTGTCCATTACCTTAATGTGCTCTTTGTCATCGTATTCTGTCATGGCGTTTGTGGATTCAGGCGCTGCCCTGAATCTGATGGATTTGGATTATGCTAAACGTTGTGGATTTTTCTTGGAGCCTTTGCGGTGTCCTATTCCGTTGAGAGGAATTGATGCTACACCTTTGGCCAAGAATAAGCCTCAGTACTGGGCCCAGCTGACCATGTGCATGGCTCCTGCACATCAGGAAGTTATTCGCTTTCTGGTACTGCATAATTTGCATGATGTGGTCGTGTTGGGGTTGCCATGGCTACAAACCCATAATCCAGTATTGGATTGGAACTCTATGTCGGTAACCAGCTGGGGTTGTCAGGGAGTACATGGTGATGTTCCATTTTTGTCTATTTCGTCATCCATTCCTTCTGACATCCCAGAGTTCTTGTCGGACTTTCAGGATGTATTTGAAGAGTCCAAGTCTGATGCCCTACCTCCGCATAGGAATTGTGATTGTGCTATCGATTTGATTCCTGGTAGTAAATTCCCTAAGGGTCGTTTATTTAATTTGTCCGTACCTGAACACACCGCTATGCGCAGTTATGTGAAGGAGTCCCTGGAGAAGGGACATATTCGCCCATCGTCGTCACCATTGGGAGCAGGGTTCTTTTTTGTAGCCAAGAAGGATGGTTCGCTAAGACCGTGTATTGATTACCGCCTTCTTAATAAGATCACTGTTAAGTTTCAGTATCCCTTGCCATTGATTTCTGACTTGTTTGCTCGGATTAAGGGGGCTAGTTGGTTTACTAAGATTGATCTTCGTGGTGCGTATAATCTGGTGAGAATCAGGCAGGGAGATGAATGGAAAACGGCATTTAATACGCCCGAGGGTCATTTTGAGTATCTGGTGATGCCGTTCGGACTTGCCAATGCTCCATCTGTTTTTCAGTCTTTTATGCATGACATTTTCCGTGAGTATCTGGATAAATTCTTGATTGTTTACTTGGATGACATTTTGATCTTCTCAGATGATTGGGAGTCTCATGTGAAGCAAGTCAGAATGGTTTTCCAGGTACTGCGTGCTAATTCCTTGTTCGTGAAGGGATCAAAGTGTCTCTTCGGTGTGCAGAAAGTTTCATTTTTGGGTTCATCTTTTCCCCTTCTACTATCGAGATGGATCCGGTTAAGGTTCAGGCCATCCAGGATTGGACTCAGCCGACATCTCTAAAAAGTCTGCAGAAATTCCTGGGCTTTGCTAATTTTTATCGTCGCTTCATCTGTAATTTTTCTAGCATTGCCAGACCATTGACCGATTTGACCAAGAAGGGTGCTGATTTGGTTAATTGGTCTTCTGCTGCCGTGGAAGCTTTTCAGGAGTTGAAGCGTCGTTTTTGCTGTGCCCCTGTGTTGTGTCAACCTGATGTTTCTCTTCCGTTCCAGGTCGAGGTTGATGCTTCTGAGATTGGTGCAGGGGCGGTTTTGTCACAGAGAGGTTCTGGTTGCTCAGTGTTCAAACCATGTGCTTTCTTTTCCAGGAAATTTTCTGCTGCTGAGCGTAATTATGATGTGGGCAACCGAGAGTTGCTGGCCATGAAGTGGGCATTCGAGGAGTGGCGTCATTGGCTTGAGGGTGCTAAGCATCGCGTGGTGGTATTGACTGATCATAAGAACTTGACTTATCTCGAGTCTGCCAAGCGCTTGAATCCTAGACAGGCCCGTTGGTCGTTATTTTTTGCTCGTTTTGATTTTGTGATTTCATACCTTCCGGGCTCTAAAAATGTGAAGGCGGATGCTCTGTCTAGGAGTTTTGTGCCCGACTCTCCGGGGTTATCTGAGCCGGCGAGTATCCTCAAGGAAGGAGTCATTGTGTCTGCCATCTCCCCTGATTTGCGGAGAGTGTTGCAGAAATTTCAGGCTAATAAACCTGATCGTTGTCCGGCCGAGAAACTGTTCGTCCCTGATAGGTGGACTAGTAAAGTTATCTCTGAACTTCATTGTTCGGTGCTGGCCGGTCATCCAGGAATCTTTGGTACCAGGGAGTTGGTTGCTAGATCCTTCTGGTGGCCATCTCTGTCACGGGATGTGCGTGCTTTTGTGCAGTCCTGTGGAATTTGTGCTAGGGCTAAGCCCTGCTGTTCACGTGCCAGTGGGTTGCTTTTGCCCTTGCCGGTCCCGAAGAGGCCTTGGACACATATTTCGATGGATTTCATTTCTGACCTTCCCGTTTCTCAAAAAATGTCGGTCATTTGGGTGGTCTGTGATCGCTTTTCTAAAATGGTCCATCTGGTGCCCTTGGTTAAATTGCCTTCCTCCTCTGATTTGGTGCCTTTGTTCTTCCAGCATGTGGTTCGTTTACATGGCATTCCTGAGAATATTGTTTCTGACAGAGGTTCCCAGTTTGTCTCGAGGTTCTGGCGAGCCTTTTGTGGTAGGATGGGCATTGACCTATCTTTCTCCTCGGCCTTCCATCCTCAGACTAATGGCCAGACCGAACGAACCAATCAGACCTTGGAAACATATCTGAGATGTTTTGTTTCCGCTGACCAGGATGATTGGGTGTCATTTTTGCCGTTGGCTGAGTTCGCCCTTAATAATCGGGCCAGCTCGGCTACCTTGGTCTCTCCATTTTTCTGCAATTCTGGGTTCCATCCTCGTTTCTCTTCAGGACAGGTTGAGTCTTCGGACTGTCCTGGTGTGGATTCTGTGGTGGACAGGTTGCAGCAGATCTGGACTCAGGTAGTGGACAATTTGACCTTGTCCCAGGAGAAGGCTCAGCTTTTCGCTAATCGCAGACGCCGTGTGGGACCCCGACTTCGTGTTGGGGATTTGGTTTGGTTATCTTCTCGTCATATTCCTATGAAGGTTTCCTCTCCTAAATTTAAACCTCGTTTTATTGGTCCGTATAGGATTTCTGAGATTCTCAATCCGGTGTCTTTTCGTCTGACCCTCCCAGACTCCTTTTCCATACATAATGTATTCCATAGGTCGTTGTTGAGGAGATACGTGGCACCTATGGTTCCATCTGTGGAGCCTCCTGCCCCTGTTTTGGTGGAGGGGGAATTGGAGTATATTGTGGAGAAGATTTTGGATTCTCGTGTCTCTAGACGGAAACTCCAGTATCTGGTCAAATGGAAGGGTTATGCTCAGGAAGATAATTCCTGGGTTTTTGCCTCTGATGTCCATGCCCCAGATCTTGTTCGTGCCTTTCATGTGGCTCATCCTGGTCGGCCTGGGGGTTCTGGTGAGGGTTCGGTGACCCCTCCTCAAGGGGGGGGTACTGTTGTGAATTCTGTGGCTGAGTTCACTTCTGTGGTCACAAGTGGTATTGCAGTCTCTGGGCTTCCTCCCTCAGGTGTTTTGGTGAGCTCGTTGGCTGCCTTGCTATTTAGCTCCACCTGAGTCTGTCTTCCTTGCTCCTTGTCAATGTTCCAGTGTTGGATCTGAGCTACTGCATCTTTCCTTGGGCCTGCTGCTCTGCTAGATAAGTGCTTCTAGTTTGTTTTCTGTTTTTTTCTGTCCAGCTTGCTATTGTCTTTTGCTGGAAGCTCTGAGAAGCAGAGGGGTGCACCGCCGTGCTGTTAGTTCGGCACGGTGGGTCTTTTTGCCCCTTTGCGTGGTTTTCGTTTTAGGGTTTTTTGTAGACTGCATAGTTCTCTTTGCTATCCTCGCTCTGTCTAGAATATCGGGCCTCACTTTGCTGAATCTATTTCATTCCTACGTTTGTCTTTTCATCTTGCTAACAGTCGTTATATGTGGGGGGCTGCCTATTCCTTTGGGGTATTTCTCTGAGGTAAGTCAGGCTTGTATTTCTATCTTCAGGCTAGTCAGCTCCTCAGGCAGTGCCGAGTTGCATAGGTAGTTGTTAGGCGCAATCCACTGCTGCTTATAGTTGTGTGAGGATAGATCAGGTACTGCAGTCTACAGAGATTCCACGTCTCAGAGCTCGTCCTATTGTTTTTGGTTATTGCCAGATCTCTGTATGTGCGCTGATTACTGCACGCTGTGTTGCCTGATTGCCAGCCATAACACATGTGTGCCAGACTGCTGACAGGCAAGACTTCTGTGTCCTCACCAAGAGAATGACTGGCCATGCTCTCCTCCTTCTCCTCCTCCTTGTCCTCAGGCCATCCACTCTGAACAGACGGCATGACAGTTGTGCTTCTAGTATCGTCTATAGCGCATGAAAGTAGCTCCTGTTTTTCCTCCTCCTCTTCCTCATTGTCAACCAATCCAAGTTAGGATGACATGAGGCTTGGCTGCGTGTAATCACCCTGTATGGTTCCTAGCTCCTTCCGATCATGCTCCGCCTGCAATGCACCCTCTTTGATTGTGAGCAGAGAGCATTTCAGAACACAGAGAAGTAGGATGGTGACACTAATTATGGCATCATTGCCGCTCACCATCTTGGTGGAGTTCTCAAAGTTTTGGAGGATGGTACATATGTCTGACATCCATGTCCATTCCTGAGGTCTTATGTGTGGAATCTAAACTGAATTATGATGGCCTTGTTGATGCTGGTAGTCAACAACTGCCCTCATCTGCTCACAATTCCTTTCATACATATGCAGTGTAGAGTTCCAACACATAGGGACATCACACACCAGTCAGTGAGCTGGAAGCTGCAAACGCTGCTGAAGCACGGCAAGGGCGGTGGAACCTGTATCTGCCTTTCTAAATGGGCACAAAGGCGATGTACTTTCACAAGCAGATCCGGTGCTCCAGGTAGCTCTTCAGAAACCATTGAACAATCAGGTTAAGCACATGGGCCAGTACTGGAACGTGTATGTGCTCGCCTCACCTCAGAGTCGTTACTAGGTTCTGGCCATTTTCACAATTGATCATGCCTGGCAGTAGGTTCAACGGTGTCAGCCACAGATGTGCCTGCACTTTCAGAGCTGTCCACAACTCTTCAGCATTGTGTGGTTTCTCACCTAAGCATATTAGCTTCAGTACAGCCTGTTGCCACTTGACTAAGGCAGTGCTGCAGTGCTTCCAGCTTGTGACTGATTTGGTCATTTTGGAGAAGGAGACTGAAGAGGAGGTGCAGGAGCTGTAGACTGTGGGGGCAACTGAGCTTGACGTATGGCCCGCAATCCTCAGAGTCGGGAGGACATGTTCCATTCCAAGGTCCGACTGAGTCCCGGCTTCCACTATGCTAACCCAGTGTGCCATCAGCGAGATGTACCATCCCTGCCCACAGTCCACATGTCCATGGTTAGGTGGACTTTCCCTGTAACAGCATTGTTTAGGGCATGGCTAATGTTGTGGTACACCTTGTACCTTGGTACGGCCACTGCTATCAGGTTGCGGAAAGCTTCCACATCCACGAGCCTAAAAGGCAACATTTCAAGCGCAAGCAGATGAGAAGGGTGAATTTAGTAGGGTGGCCTGTGGGGTGTTGGCAGCATATTTCCACTTGCGTTCCAAGAACTGGGATATGGACAACTGAACGCTGCCCTGGGACAATGATGAGGATGTGCTTGATGATGGTGCTAGTTGAGTGTGCACAATGACAGGTGCAGGGCAGGAGCCATCTTCAAAGGCACCATGGACAGGTTATTGGCTTTCACACACAACAGCAAAAGAAGCAGTGGTGTCACCCAGAGACAATGTTCCTGGACCTTGGGGTTCAGCCCACAAAATCGGGTGCTCTGCTGCCATGTGCCTGATCATGCAGGTGGTGGTCAGGCTGGTAGTTTTGCTACCTCTGCTGATGTGAGCATGGTAGGTGGTGCAAATGGCCTGTTTGAGGTTATCGGCAGAGTCTTTTAAAAAATAACCAGACTCAGGAAGACCTAACACTTGTACTGGCAAGTTCCGTCGTGTTGTTGTTATGGGGAACAGTTGCCCACCCTCTGTTTGCAGCCACCATCATGCAATTGTAGGAAGTAAGTACATGAGAGCAAACTGTTTTTCTGTCATAGGCATAACGAAGGATCTCACAATGATACTATATCGCTCCCTGATCACTGGAACTACATACCTCTCCCTCCTTCCAGTGTGGGCATTATTTCTCCCTGGGGCCACCTTTGTTTTCCATCCACCAACATACTTTTATAGTGCAGGTGATAATTTATCTATATATATTTTGTGTTTTAGAATGCTTGAGGGAGTAAAGTCATATTGTTAACTTGAAACAAAGTGATGACTATTAAATAGCCATGTTTTTAGACCAATTCTATATAATCAAAATGGAGGAATAATGTCCAACATATGAAATGGAATCAAAATAGATTTACTTTCAATGCAAGCTTTCCTACATGCTTTGCAGAATTTTGTTATCTGCTTTGCAAATGCCTGCTGCCCACAAGACTGACCAGCTGACCCCTATATGACCCACACAGACACAACCTTACTCTGACTGTATCAGTGTTAGATTTACCATATGTGGTCAAGACACTAGCAGACACACTTGCAGTATATTTGACATGATGGACCAAATGTTTTTTGCCATTGTGACATCCTGACTCACTTCATCAAACACTGGCGCGCTGGCTTAACAGTTTTAGTCACACCTATACTTAGTCCTTTCACAGGCAAATACATTGAGTCCTGATCCCACGCTTTCCTTGGTCAACAAATTGGACCAGTGACTATAACTCACCTAGTTTGCAATGGTGGTATTGTTATGAGTAATGTCAGAGAAAGTGTTTAGCAAGGCTGTTGGATTTCTCACACCAAATAAGGCCTGTTATCCACCACAAACATTTGTTAAAATGAAATAGCCAATGGTTAATTTGAACATACCATTTGTTTGCTTTTCTAATGGTCTGTCTGTTGGCTATTATTTACATTGCTCTGCTGCTCCAGTGCTGATGGACCACACTCTACTAGGTATCTAGTCTCTATTCATCATCTGATTTTTACTATAGTACTGCTGTTGCTGCTTCTTCTGGCCCTAAACTGTCCAGCATCTCCTCACCAGCCTTATCTTTGCTCTTTACTGTATTGCTCCTGCCCAGCCACTGCCCAGCATCATCAGCCACACACTTCTGGCTTCCAACTGTGTTTCAAAGTGCTAGACAGTACTTCTGCTGCCAGTTCTGCTGTTGCAGGCACTAAACTGCCAAGCATCTCCTTGCCTGCCTTGTAATAACTCTCAACCACGTTGCTCCTGCCACAGCCACTGCACAGAATTGCCAGCCACACAATTTCTGGCTGCAGACTGTGTTTCATGTGTTTTAACTTCTTTAGAAATCAAATTTCCTGGAAGAATCTGCAAATTTTAACTTTCCCTGATTCAATCATCTTTACAAATGATTCTTTGACGTGCAACTGTCTAGTTGCACAAAATTGTTGCAAGAGTATGATCTTCCTGCCTCATCCACCACAGCAATTGCAATTGGATTTTATGCTGTTACCAGTTTGATATGTCCCAGAACTGTCCTATTTCTCATGTTCTGTAACTTGCCATTTTCTCGTTTGAGCTAGCAGATCTTCTTTATCATCAATCTGCCAATGTGTACAAATTATTTTCCTCACTTCCTAACATGGATTGCTCATGCCATTGTCCAATAGATTTCATGCCCAAACTGTTTAATGCTGTAACAAGTGTCCAGTTTTTGCTTTAATTTATTTTACGCTACTTCTTTTAAACCACCAATGCAACTTTTTTTTTATTTCACCGGTGAAATAATAATAATCTTTATTTTTATATAGCGCTAACATATTCCGCAGCGCTTTACAGTTTGCACACATTGTCATCGCTGTCCCCGATGGGGCTCACAATCTAAATTCCCTATCAGTATGTCTTTGGAATGTGGAATGAAACCGGAGTACCCGGAGGAAACCCACGCAAACACGGAGAGAACATACAAACTCTTTGCAGATGTTGTCCTGAGTGGGATTAGAAATGGTGACATTAATGCAAAGTCCTTGGCCCTAGTATTATACTTTCTTCAGCTGTTCCCAGAGCCGCTTTCATAACGCATCCCTATCTTGTGGCGCACCTTTTAGCTGACCGGAAGTCAGAAGTAACAGTCATAAGTCTATGAGAGCTTTGTTCTGGTTCTCATACAATTAAAATTGAGTTATGACTTTTGGATCGCCCAGCAAGCACTGGAACAATAGGGCAGGTGTGACATCGATAACAGATAAAGACAACAGCTAGTAGGTATGAGAATAGTGGCAGTGAACATAGATTAGTGGAACCACTACAGTGTTAGAAAAATGCTGGAGTAGTGTTTTGATTCTGCTATATGGTGTAGATATATGAGCCTTTGCATTCAGAGATCATTTTTACACTCTTTACAAGGGGGATGTAGCTCAAACGATTTTCTTGGGTTGTGTATTTAGAATGTTCTGTTCCGCATTATTACCCTTTGAGCAACATCCCTTGATAAAAGCCATAAAAAATACTAAATAAAGGACCTATAACTTTGTAAATGTAAAATGGATTTAAAAAACATACAAAAAAGAAAACATATTCAGGAGAGCAGCAGTAATAAAATAAGAGCAAAAACTGGCCACTTTTGTCCTGGTGACAGATCTCTTCTATGTTTGTATGCAGTTTTCTGGACCGGAGAGCCAGAGAAAGACCTGCCATCCACTTACTATAATCTGTCTTGATGTCTCATCTGACAGAGAAGGATTATCCTTAATAACAGGCAGTCAAAATCAACTAACATAGAAAGGGTAAATGCAAATATGGTTGTTCACAGAGTAAGAAGAATCTATTAGAAATTAGATATGTGATTGTTTAGACAATGCCTTTTTAATAGATATAAAGCCATCCTTTCTAACTTTTTTTGTACAATTATTTTAAGAACAATAGAAATAGGAAGATTTTTTATTATTGATAACTGAAGTAAGAAAAAAATAAATGGCGTTTTTTGATTACATATTTTTCACTTCTCCCATGAGTCAAAACAGTAAGACTGAAAAGACAGAATAATCCTACAAGGGTCAAATAAGCAAGAGAGGACAAAAGCCCTTCAATCATATACAAACTCTCCTCGCTGACACAAAATAAATTAACTAAATAGATTAAACTATCAATCATCAGTGCATGATAAAAAGGATGGTTTTCTCATGTCAAATTGCAAACAGGAATAGGTAACTTTATGTTCAAAAACCAACAATTATCTAATACAAAAGTGAAATAACATTCCTTTTAACTTTACAACTTTACATTCTTCCTTTATGAACATATAATGTGTTGGAAATTTGATGCAAAAAGCCAAAATGTCCTTCTCAAGGACATGGAAAAGACAAAACACTCTATAAACTTTAGTTATATTAGTTATTCATTCTTTAAACAATAATTCATCTAAAAATAAATTACTTCAGAATGGGAATCTTAATTAATCTGTGACTATATTTAATTAACTTCAATATTCTTCTTGGGCATCAACTGTATTTTCAAATGCAATTACTCCTACAGAAAAACAAACGGCTCAGTTTTACTATGCACCTGCTATTTCCTGAGACTTCCTCACAAGAGACATGGTCACAGCTTAAATAGACAAAGCAAGCAGAATGGAGTTTCTTTATGCCATTCATCATTTTTTGAGTTTTATACACAAGAGACATGACCATTGTGTGAAAAGGACCCTTCCATAATTAAAGTATAACTTTTAGGGCAAAAGTATTATTCAGTCTAGCTTATTATAGCAAAATACCGAAGTCCTGAGTGACAAGCTATTTCTAAATAGTGGTCTGGAAATGTCAAGTTTTATATATGTTTTCAATGACAAAGTTAATAGGTGGAAGGCACACATTTCTGTACATTTATTGTTGTATTCATAATGCGGTTGTTATTATAAAATTGGATGTTCATCCACATTTTCGAAATATCAATGCACACATAACAGTAATATTAATATTTTGTATAACAATAGACTAAATTATTATTATGCAAAGAACAAAAGTTTACTACTTGTTAAGGTACCAGTATCTCTTTTATTGCCATCACTCATCACTTGCACGCTCAGTTTGAGCAGACAGACATGCGTTTTCATAGGGTAGAATGGAGTAACAAGCTGCCGGTCACCTCTGGCTGTTGCACAGCTCCAGCAAAAGACAAAACCATTGTGCATTGTAAATCACTATTCCTATTCCTTGCTTATTTTTTTCTTTCCTGGCTGGAGGCCAAATTCTGTGAGGCTACAATACATAGTAAAAAAACAAACGGTCCTGCCAAAACTGGAATTAAGGCTATGTTCACACGTTGCATTTTCAGTGTGTTTTTTTTTCCCACTGGCAAAACCTACTCTATTTGCAGTAAGAAACTTGCTTCAAAAAATCAGGTTATAATTAGTTTTTAGCTGTGTCTTTTGCTGCGTTCTTGATGCATTTTTTCCAGGCATTTTGTAATAGTACATTTGTCTCTTGTGCATGCTGATAAAGTTTTAGCGTATTAAACAAATCTGATCCTTTTTCATCAGGTTTTTGCTTCAAAAACACAGAAAAAAAATTATGTCTGCATTTTTTCAGCGTTTTTTTGCACCACCCATTGCTTTCTATGGGTGAAAAACATTGAAAAACGCTGAAAGACGTGACATGCTGGATTTTGCAAAAGCCAAGGTATTGCAAAAAATACTGAGTACAAAAAAAAACAACCTGAATTTGCGAATACTGCAAAACGCAGTTGAAAATTTGCTTAGAAAACGCATTAAAAAATGCTGAAAATACGCAACGTGTGAACATAGCCTTAGACCTCACAAACTAACTTTTTTTTACTCAAATCCATGTACTTGGGGCTAAGAATTATTTTTATGTCATTGCTTTTCAATGAAAATAATGCCCCTTTTTCCTTACATAGCCTCTGCATTGCACTGTCTGTTTCTGACGGTGAGATGAATGTGCAGGGTAGCTAAGAACCTGTAAAAGCCAGAGGGTGCAAAAATGTTTAATGGCACCCAATTATAAAATGAATCAGACCCAAATACATGCATTTAAAGCACCACTCCAGCATTTTTCTTTCTATTTTAGAGCTAAAGTTCCCTGACCCTAGTCTTTTACTAAGGCTAGGGTCACATTGCGTTAGTGCAACCCATTTAGCGCTAGCGCTAGCGGGTTGCGCTAATGCAATGTTTTTACTGTGGCCGCGTCCCGGGGTCGCAGTAACGTCCCCGCTCTCGCAGATCCCCGATCTGCGAGAGCGGGGAACGGACCGCGGGCGCGCCTCGGACGCTGCAAGCAGCGTCCGCGGCGCGCCAGGAAACACCGGCGCGTCGCTAGCGCGTGACGAACATGGCACGCGCTAGTGCTGCGCGTTCCCATTGCCGTGAATGGGCGTGCTAACGGACGCGTTGCACGGCGTTAATTTTGCCGTGCACCGCTGTCCGTTAAGCGCGTTCCCATAACGCAATGGGAACCCAGCCTTACAAGCCTCTGTCTTTAGCTCATCCAGGCGCTTCTGTGGTCCAACGCCGTTATCTTGTAACCCCAACTTTAGACTGACCATATGTTAAAGGAAAGTATAAGACTAGAGACAGGGAACTTAAATAGTAGCACCACTCCAACGCTGTAATAAAAACAAACCCAGTGGAGTGGTGCAGGAACGCTGTGGTTGAAAACCCCTCCCAAATTTTTTTTTTAATAACTATAGTTATTATTATTTATTAATTTCTTATAATTTGATTTTATATTGTTGATCATATTTCCCCATACATACTTTATTTGTGTGCTTATCAAAACAATTATTTTCCAATAATTGTTTGTGACTAAACTTGAGAACTGTCATGCATTGTTCACTTTTTATTGATGCTGTGTCTTCAATGCAGGAAAAATCAATATAAGGTGTCTGTTGTTCAGGGAAATCTGTTCTGTAAGCTCAAGTCAGAACAAATGTAAATGGAAAGACAAGAATGTTTAGGAATTCAAGGCAATAGCCAAGTAGATGTAGTAATTCCAGAATTAGTTAAGACTAGAACTTCCATTATAAAGTCAAATATGCCTATGTGCAATTGCTCTTGAGAGGTAAACTTTAACCTCACGCAAGCAAGTTAAGAGGCATTGCTGTAAAAATTTGTAAATGAGTAGATAGTGCTCTGCATGTAGCTGAATAGAAATAATGATGATCAGTCCAGAAAACATTCTGCAGAGGTCAATGAATTTATTAACTTACACACTTCGGCAGAAATCCTGTGCCATTAGGCAAATATCGCATTAGGAATGTTCATTTGCTGCCTGTCATGAATGCAGGGAAACATAGCAATTGGCACTGGATTAACAGAAATCCTTTGTAAGGCTAGGGCAGCATGTGGATAGTACATGTGTGACTTTCGCTGCATGTGATTTTAATAGTAGCATTATTAGTAATAAAAATGATAATAATAATTTTTTGTGTGCAGACTGTGCAAGATGAAACAGCAAACAATGTAGTCAGTTCATGGAAAAAAGCACAAACTGACAAATAATGACATAATACTTACAAAAATAATTTGTTGAAACATTTGTGAAAGTTCCCTACCGCCCACGATTAAGAACTGGTGGGAGTACACAGTGGAAAAAGCCAAAATTGAACATATGGAATATTGTTTGACTTTCATATACTGTATAAATGCTCAAAGCATTGGTCCACAAAACACTTTGCATAATAATTAATGAGAATAACACAATGTATATTATTGACATAGCAAGACCTAGAGATAGCAGGTTTGATGGGGAGAATTTGAAGAAAAAAATGGAAAAATATCAAAACCTGAACATCATATTTCTAAGATTAAAACATAATCCATTAGTAATTGGCACAATGTCCATTAGATTCAAGTGTACTTTAATTAACCCTTAACGACCAGAAGTGTTTTTGGTTTTGTATTCTCCCCTTCTTCCCAAATCCATACATTTTTTATTTTTTAGTCAAAATGGCCATGTGAGGGCATGTTTTTTGTCGGACGAGATATACTTTTGAAGGACACCATTGGTTTTACCATGTCGCATACTCGAAAGTGGGAAACATATTCCAAGTGCAGTGAAATTGAAAAAAAGTGCAATCCCACAGTTGTTTTTGTTTTGCTTTTAACTACGCTTACTACATGCTAAAACTGACTAGCCACTATGATTCTCCAGGTTATTACGAGTTCATAGACACCAAACATGTGTAGGTTCTTTTTTATCTAAATGCTGGAAAAAAAATCCAAACTTTGTTAAAAACAAAAAAGAATTGTGCCATTTTCCGATACCGATAGCGTATCCATTTTTCATGATCCCAGGTTGGGTGAGGGCTTATTTTATGCATGTTGTGCTGATGTTTTTAATGATACCATTTTGATGCAGATATGATCTTTTGATCGCCCATTATTGCATTTTAATGCAATATTGTGGAGACCAAAAAAACATAATTATAGTGTTTTGGCTTTTTTTCTCGCTACGCTGTTTAGCGATCACGTTAATATTTTTTAATGATAGATTGGACAATTCTGAACATGGCTATATCAAATATGTGTATGTTTGATTTTTTTTAATTGTTTTATTTTGAATAGGGAAAAAGGGGGGTGATTTGGACTTTTATATTTTTTATTTTTTTTATATTTTTAAAAACATTTTTTTTACTTTTTGCATGCTTCAATAGTCTCCATAGGAGACTAGAAGCTGCCATAACCCAATTGTCTTTGCTACATAGAGGCGAGGATCAGATCGCCTGTACTGTATGTAGCAGAATTATTCACTTGCTATGAGTGCATACCACCAGGCAGCACTCATAGCAATCAGGCATTGACAACCATAGAGGTCTGCAGGAGACCTCTGGATGTCATGCCAACCAATCGGTGACCCACGATCACCGATGGCCGGATTTCTGGCGTGCTTGTCCAAAGCACATGTTAATTACTGCTATCAGAGTTTGACAGCTGCATTTAACAGGTTAACAGTCGTGGGATGATCGTGATTCAAAACAGCTGACATGTGCCGGAAAAGATGTGGGTTCATCACCGGAGCCCACATCAAAGGAGGGTGTCCGACATCGGCGTACTATTACACTCGATGTCAGAAAGGGGTTAATGTGTGCATGCCATGTTGAAAATTGTGTCTGATCTGCAGTCAGGATGTTATAGAGCAGGAGGAGATGATCAGATTGATGCATATTTTAACGAGAAAAGTTTCAGTAAGCCTTGCATTTTTTTAATTGAAATTATTAATCTTTTTTAGGTACATGTGTGTAATATGCGGTGGAGAGTGGGGTGGAGAGTAGTGTTTTCACCACTAGCCTGTGTCAGTACCTGTTTGGGTCAGTTATGCTGTGTCTTCCTAATTAGGAGAGATTTTATTTTCTTTCTTTGGAGGTTTCCTTTTTGATTTATCAACAATATTTTCATGTACTTTTGCATTTTGTCATTATTTCTGGTTCAATGTGTTCATGCTCCTTGGCCTACATTTTAGTGTTTTACTTTTTGTCTAATTTTTTTATATTTTTAATATGTCAATAGATGGCTGAGTAATAAAGCATACAGTTTTTTAACCAAATGTTGGACATGGTCTATTCAATATAAATTTTTAGGTCTTATATATTTTTATCTGTATATGAGTCTACTGGGCGGTCCTATACAGAGATTGTCAGTCTTTCCCTGTATGACTGTACATTCAGAGATAGCTGTCAATCACTAGTAGGACAGTGCACTGTACCCGTATACATAAAACACAAAATATTTCAATAGATAAAGTATGTATTGCTGATTCTTTTCAAGCTAAGCTTCTGTATATGCAATATCTTTCTGTTCAGCTTCTCCTTCTCTACATTGAACAGTCCACAGATCAGACAGCCAATACAATGTGAATGGTTCACTTTATATATTTGGAATTACAGTTTCTCTTCCTGCTCCAAATATTTTGAACCAGGACACTATGTCCACAATGGAGAATTAGTGGTGACTTGGAAACCACAACAAGTGAAGCATGTTAAAGTCCATTACCATATATACTTGACTATAAGCCGACCCAAGTATAAACCGACCCCCCTAATTTTGCAACAAAAAACTGGGAAACTTATTGACTCGAGTATAAGCCTAGGGTGGAAAATGCAGCAGCTACCGGTAAATGTCAAAAATAAAAATAGATACCAATAAAAGTAAAATTATTTGAGACATCATTAGGTTAAGTGTTTTGAATATGCATATTGCATCAGGAGCCCCATATAATGCTTCATACTGTTCATTATGGCCCCATAAGATGCTCCATACAAAATAGGCCCCATATAATGCTCCATGCAGTTCTTTATGGCCCCATAAGATGCCCCATATAATGCTCCATTCAGTTCTTTATGGCCCCATAGATGCTCCATATAATGCTCCATGCCGTTATGGCCCCATAGATGCTCCATATAATGCTCCATGCAGTTCTTTATTGCCCCATATAATGCCCTATATAATGCTCCATGCAGTTATGGCCCCATAGATGTCCCATATAATGCTCCATGCAGTTCTTTATGGCCCCATTCACGCTCCATATAGCCACATGTAATGCTGCTACTGCTGCACTTAAAAAAAATTACATACTCACCTCTCATCGCTGCCCACTGTTCCTCAGTGTCCCGTCTCTCCACACTGACTGTTCAAGCAGAGGGCAACGCGCACACTAATACGTCATTGCACCCTCTGACCTGAACAGTCAGTGGAGATGACGCGGAAGATGAGGCGGCGGTGGAACGCGGAAAGGTGAATATGACATACTCACCTGCTCCCAGCGCTCCGGACGCGGTCCCTGCATGTCCCCGGCATCTTCTTCCTGTAGTGAGCGGTCACATGGCACCGCTCATTACAGTAATGAATATACGGCTCCACCCTTATGGGAGTGGAGTCCATATTCATAACTTTAATGAGCGGTACCAGTGACCGCTGAACAGGGGAAGAAGCTGCCGTGCCCGAACACCATGGGACATGTGGGGACCCCGTCAGGAGCACTGGGAGCAGGTGAGTATTTGACAGGCATCGCTCCCCCTCACCCGCCGACCCCCCCCCGCCTTCCATGACTCAAATATAAGCCGAGAGGGGCACTTTCAGTTAGGGTTGAGCGACCTTCACTTTTATAGGATCGGGTCGGGTTTCACGAAACCCGACTTTTGGAAAAGTCGGGTCGAGTGAAATCGGCCGATCCTATAAAAAAGTCGGGGTCGGGGTCGGCCGAAACTCGAAACCCAATGCAGTGCATTGGGTTTCCATGGTTCCCAGGGTCTGAAGGAGCGGAAACTCTCCTTCAGGCCCTGGGATCCATATTTAAGTGTAAAATATAGAATTAAAATAAAAAATATCCTTATACTTACCCTCTGACGCGCCCTGGTACTAACCGGGAACCTTCCTTCCTTAGAATCAGCCTTCCAGGACCTTCGGTGACGTCGCGGGTGACGTCGCGGCTTGTGATTGGCCGCGCGGCCGCCCATGTGACCGCTCGCGCGGCCAATCACAAGCCGCGACGTCACCCGCGACGTCACCGAAGGTCCTGGAAGGGCTGATTCTTAGGAAGGAAGGCTGTCGGAAGGAAGCAGGGCGCTTCCGAGGGTGAGTATATTCCTATTAGGTATATACTCACCCTCGGAAGCGCCCTGCTTCCTTCCGACAGCCTTCCTTCCTAAGAATCAGCCCTTCCAGGACCTTCGGTGACGTCGCGAGTGACGTCGCGGCTTGTGATTGGCCGCGCGAGCGGTCACATGGGCGGCCGCGCGGCCAATCACAAGCCGCGACGTCACCGCGACATCACGGCAAGGTCCTAGAAGCGCGGATTCGAAGGAGGAAGGCTGCCGGTTAGTACCAGGGCGCGTCAGAGGGTAAGTATTGCAATATTTTTTATTTTAATTCTATATTTTACACTTTAATCTGAATTCCGATACCAATTCCCGATATCTTAAACATATCGGGAATCGGGATCGGAATTCCGATTCCAGATTCAAAAGATCGCCGACTTCATGGCCGACACCCCACTGGGGTCGGGTCGGGTTTCATGAAACCCGACCTTGCCAAAAGTCGGCGACTTTTGAACAATTTCGACCCGTTTCGCTCAACCCTACTTTCAGCCCATTTTTTGGGGCTGAAAATCTCGGCTTATACTCAAGTATATACAGTAATTATTTCCAAAACTATTGTTCAATGTTATATTCATACTGGTGACAGGTGCTGCAATCCTATGCACATTCATATTTCAAGTCTTCAATATTCTGTTCAGAGAGGTCTCTTTTATCAGCACCATATGAAGATTAATTTGTTTTCCAAGCATATTTCTGTTATATGATCCAACAGGAAAGAGAGCAATTAATCAAAGAGAAAACTTGAGTGGCAAACAAACAACATTAAATAGCATTTAAGATGTTTGATCCATAGCCAATAGTTATAATATTTTTTCATAATGATTTAGATTTATGCATGCAAATTGTTGTATATTTCTAGTGGGATAATGCATTCTCAAAATCAATGAAAAAATGATACATTAATTTTATATATACAAAAAGCAGTCTGTATACAATATTAGTACCCCCAAAGTACAATTAGGGCATTATGGTTAGTATAAAGAATTGTTAGATCTTTAAATGAGATTTTTAATTTGCCAAAAGAACATTATGTAATGACGTACTTATTTTACCTTGCCTCTACTATTGACATTTTCATTTGGGAACCACCCTGTATACTCAGTCCCATAATCGAAGAATCATACACTAAGAATTATTCATACTACAGTATTGTACATTTGGGAGCCTTGACTGCCTCCAGAATTGGCTAAGCACTGCTCCCATCAATCTAAGGCTGTTTACAATTACTACATCATCATACTTGCTCTTTGTTTGCACTGTCAAAGATGCATTGTTTTGGAAAATCTTTACTTATATTTGTTCCATTCTATATCCCATAGACTCATCATGTGCATCTGTAGTCCCCTGTTTTTAACAACCTGTCAAGCAAAAGCAGACAGCTGTGAGCAGATATTATTGTGCTGGGAGAGACCAATACCCATAGATATTCACAGCCCATTAATATGAGCCCCCAGCTGTCTGTTTGCCTTTGCTGGTTATTAAAAATGAGGGGACCCTAAAACATCATGTGGGTTCCCCTGTTTTTAATACCCAGCTAAGGCAAAGCAGATAGCTGGGGGCTGATATTAATAGGCCAGTAAGGGCCATGGATATTGGCCCCTTCTCAGCATAATAAGACTCGCCCTCAGCCACTCAAGAAATGGTGCATCCATTAGATGTGCCAATTCTGGTGCTTAGCCTCTTCTCTTCCTGGTTGCCTGGTGTGTGGCAATTGGGGTAATGGGATTGTTGGGTTGATGCCAGCAGCAGGCACTAACATCAAGCCTACGGGTCAAAAATAGAGAAGCAGCTATCTGACACCCCCCATTGTTAGCCCAATAATCAAAAAGAATTAAACACACACACACAAAAAAATCTTTATTTGGAATAAATTCCCCAATAATTTCCCTCTTTCACACATACATAAAAAAAACCACCAGTCCACCAGCAATGAGTCTGGATTTAAATCCCATTGTAAAGCTGTGGAGAAATCTCTATATTGCTGTTGGGAGAAGACATCCTTCAAATATGTAAGACCTGGAGCAGTTTGCAAAAGAAGAATGGTCCTAAATTCCAGCTTAGAGGTGTAAGAAGCTTGTTGATGGTAATAGGAAATGGTTGATTGCAGTTATTTATTCTAAAGCACATATTAAGTTGTGGGTGCTTCCAATTTGGGGCCATTTTGGGGATTTTATGTGAAAATATGTAAAATTTGCTTTTTTTTTCTCTTTTTTTGTTGTTGTTCCAATACACACAAAGGAAATAAACATGTGCATAATAAATTATGTGTAATTGCAATAATTTTTTGAAACAATTTAAAGGGTGTCAACACACTTTTGGCCATAAGTGTGTATACAGTGGGGCAAAAAAGTATTTAGTCAGTCAGCAATAGTGCAAGTTCCACCACTTAAAAAGATGAGAGGCGTCTGTAATTTACATCATAGGTAGACCTCAACTATGGGAGACAAACTGAGAAAAAAAAATCCAGAAAATCACATTGTCTGTTTTTTTATCATTTTTTTTGCATATTATGGTGGAAAATAAGTATTTGGTCAGAAACAAACAATCAAGATTTCTGGCTCTCACAGACCTGTAACTTCTTCTTTAAGAGTCTCCTCTTTCCTCCACTCATTACCTGTAGTAATGGCACCTGTTTAAACTTGTTATCAGTATAAAAAGACACCTGTGCACACCCTCAAACAGTCTGACTCCAAACTCCACTATGGTGAAGACCAAAGAGCTGTCAAAGGACACCAGAAACAAAATTGTAGCCCTGCACCAGGCTGGGAAGACTGAATCTGCAATAGCCAACCAGCTTGGAGTGAAGAAATCAACAGTGGGATCAATAATTAGAAAATGGAAGACATACAAGACCACTGATAATCTCCCTCGATCTGGGGCTCCACGCAAAATCCCACCCCGTGGGGTCAGAATGATCACAAGAACGGTGAGCAAAAATCCCAGAACCATGCGGGGAAACCAAGAGAATGAACTGCAGAGAGCTGGGACCAATGTAACAAGGCCTACCATAAGTAACACACTACGCAACCATGGACTCAGATCCTGCAGTGCCAGATGTGTCCTACTGCTTAAGCCAGTACATGTCTGGGCCCATCTGAAGTTTGCTAGAGAGCATTTGGATGATCCAGAGGAGTTTTGGGAGAATGTCCTATGGTCTGATGAAACCAAACTGGAACTGTTTGGTAGAAACACAACTTGTCGTGTTTGGAGGAAAAAGAATACTGAGTTGCATCCATCAAACACCATACCTACTGTAAAGCATGGTGGTGGAAACATCATGCTTTGGGGCTGTTTCTCTGCAAAGGGGCCAGGACGACTGATCCGGGTACATGAAAGAATGAATGGGGCCATGTATCGTGAGATTTTGAGTGCAAACCTCCTTCCATCAGCAAGGGCATTGAAGATCAAACGTGGCTGGGTCTTTCAACATGACAATGATCCAAAGCACACCACCAGGGCAACGAAGGAGTGGCTTCGTAAGAAGCATTTCAAGGTCCTGGAGTGGCCTAGCCAGTCTCCAGATCTCAACCCTATAGAAAACCTTTGGAGGGAGTTGAAAGTCCGTGTTGCCAAGTGAAAAGCCAAAAACATCACTGCTCTAGAGGAGATCTGCATGGAGGAATGGGCCAACATACCAACAACAGTGTGTGGCAACCTTGTGAAGACTTACAGAAAACGTTTGACCTCTGTCATTGCCAACAAAGGATATATTACAAAGTATTGAGATGAAATTTTGTTTCTGACCAAAAACTTATTTTCCACCATAATATGCAAATAAAATGTTAAAAAAACAGACAATGTGATTTTCTGGATTTTTTTTTCTCAGTTTGTCTCCCATAGTTGAGGTCAACCTATGATGTAAATTACAGACGCCTCTCATCTTTTTAAGTGGTGGAACTTGCACTATTGCTGACTGACTAAATACTTTTTTGCCCCACTGTATATATATACATATATATATATATATATATATATATATATATATATATATTATGTATGTAAACTTTTGGTTCCAGCTGTATATACGGCTCTGGCAAAAATTAAGAGACCACCACATCAAAACCCTGTCCTGGGCAGCCCAATCTTCAGATCTGAAACCCATTGAAAACATCTGAAATGTGATCAAAAGGATGATGGATAGTCACAAGCCATCAAACAAAGAAGAACGGCTTAAATTTTTGAGCCAAAAGCAGTGTGAAAGACTGGTGGAAAGCATGCCAAGACGCATGAAAGCTGTGATTAAAAATCATGGTTATTCCACAAAATATTGATTTCTGAACTCTTCCTGAGTTAAAACATTAGTATTGTTGTTTCTAAATGATTATGAACTTGTTTTGTTTACATTATTTGAGGTCTGAAAGCACTGTTTTTTTTATTTTGACCATTTCTCCTTTTCAGAAAAAAGCTTTGAAATTCGGAGACATGTTGTCGGAAGATTATAGAATAAATGTACAATTTACATTTTACTCAAAAATATACCTATAAAGAGAAAAATCAGACAAACTGAACATTTTGCAGTGGTTGAAACCTGAAGTTTACTTGCACTATTTAAAAAGACACATATACATGCTTTTCTCAATATCTGACATGAAATCAGTATAAACCTTCTACAAGCTTCTAACAATAGTTGGTCAGAATTTGGGCCCATTCCTCCTTACAAAACTGGTGTAACTGTTCCAGGTTTGTAGGTCGCCTTGCTCACACCTGCTTTTTCAGCTTTGCCCATACATTTTCAATAGGATTGAGATCAGAGCTTTGTGATGGCCACTCCAAAGCATTGACATTGTGATAGCCACTTGTCATGGATGTGGAATGTGGAACTACTGTGCCACAGACCGTGGAGAGCCTGGAGGGGCATGACTAAGTGAACACCTGACTGTTCACTAGAGCTTCTGATTGTGAGGTTAGACTTGGCTACCGATGAACACCAGGTGCCACTCCAAGACAGACCAATGGTTGCGCAGCAGCCTCTGGACCCAGAAGAGAGACTGGAGGGAGCAGCTGGCTGAGTTTGTATTAGTATGCATCAGATAGTTTGCATCCGAGTGCAGCAGAGTTCGCATCAGAGTGCAGCAGGCAGTGTTTGTATCAGAGTGCAGCAGGCAGTGTTTGTATCTGAATCTGAGTGTAGCTGAAAGGATCTACAGTTGTGTGCAGCAGACAGGATCTGCAGTAGAGTGCAGCAGCCAGGATCTGCAGTTGTGTGCAGCAGACAGGATCAGCAGTTGAGTGCAGCAGGCAGAATCTGGATTAGAGTGCAGCAAGCAGGGTATGCAGGTGAGTGCAGCAGGGACTAGTATGCAACCTTACACAATTTAGACTGCAAAACTGTAAGGTGGCTCAGGCACATCCACAGTGGGGAGGAAGCAATATATGCATAATAACACACAGCCATTGGCTAGGGAGGAAATAGAAAGTGCATGCACTGGCCCTTTAAGAGGGCGGGAGCGCATGTGCGCATACCCTAAAGGCATGGCTTGTGGACCGGCTGGAAGCATGCAGAGCATGGGGAAGGGAAGAACTGTCTGCAGCATGGGTGAGTGAAGAGAAACTGCCTGTCAGAGCAAGACTCCGGCGTGGTGCTAACACTACTCCTTAACATTGTTATCCTTAAGCCACTTTGTTACCATTTTGGCAGTATGCTTCAGGTTATTGTCTATATGGAAGACCCATTTCCGCCCTAGTTTGAACTTCTTGACTGATGTCTTGAGATGTTGCTTCAGTATTGCCACATAATCTTCTTTTCTCATGATGCCATCTATTTTGTGAAGTTCACCACTCCCTCCTGCAGCAAAACAACCCCACAAAATGATATTTTCACCCCCGTGTTTCACAGTTGGGATGATGCTTTTAGGCTCCCAGGAGTCTCCCTTTTTCCTCCAAATGTAACTATGGTCATTATGCCCAAAAAGTTAAATTTTAGTTTCATCAGACCACAGGACATGTCTCCAAAAATTAAGGTCTGTGTTATTGTGTGCATTTGCAAACATTAATATTGTTTTTTTACATTTCTTTTGGAGTAATGGCTTCTTCCTGCAGAGTGTATCAGCCCATGTTGATACAGTACTAGTTTCACTGTGGATAGTGACACAATCTTACCATCTTCACAAGAACGTTTGTTTTTATCCTTGGATTGATGTGAACATGTTGGACTAATACACATTCACCTCTGGTATAGATAACCTGAGCGGTGTGATGGCTGGACATTCCCATGTTGTTTGTACTTGTATAATTGTTTGTACAGATGAACAAGGCACCTTCAGGAATCTTGAAATTGTACCCAAGGATGAGCCAGACTTGTACAAGTCCACAATTCTCTTCCTGATGTCTTGGCTGATCTCTTTCGACTTTCCCATGATGCTACAGAAAAATGCATTGTGTTTCAGGTGTGCATTAAAATACATCCACAGGTGTGTCTCCAATTAACTCAGACATTGAAGAAAAACAGAAGCTTCCAAACACATGACAGCATCATATGGGCAGTACAGAGTTGTTTAAAGGCATAGTAATCGTAGTGTATGTAAACTTTTGACTTTACAGTAAGTCATAAAAATGCCTTAAAACATTCTCTCTCTCATTATTCTTGCATTTGGAAAATACTATTAATTATTGTAATCCCAATTGATCTAAAATGGGAAATAATTATTCTGATTTCTTCTCAGATATTGAGAAAAACATGCATATGTGTCATTTTATATAGTTTATGCAAACTTCTGGTTTCAATTGTATATACAGGTGCTTCCACAAAATTAGAATATCATCAAAAAGTTAATTTATTTCAGTTCTTCAATGCATAAAGTGAAACTCATATATAGAGTCATTACAGAGTGAAAAATGATTTTAAAGTCAGAAATGTTGGCCCACTGTAATGTATGTTCATTAAATTCACTCAATACTTGGCCGGGGCTCCTTTTGCATCAATTACTGCATCAATACAGTGTGCTATCGAGGCGATCAGCCTGAGGCACTGCTGAGATGTTATGGAAGCTCAGCTTAATTTGATAGCAGCCTTCAGCTCATCTGCATTGTTGAGTCTGGTGTCTCTCATTTTCCTCTTGACAATACTCCATAGATTATCTACAGGGCTAAGGTCAGGTGAGTTTGCTGGCCAATCAAGCACAATGATACTGTTGTTTTTAAACCAGCTATTGGAATTTTTGGCAGTGTGGACAGGTGCCAAGTCCTGCTGGAGAATGAAATTTCCATCTCCAAAAAGCTTTACAGCAGAGGAAAGCATAAAGTGCTCTAAAATTTCCTTGTATATGGCTGCCCTGACTTCGAACTTGATAACACAAAGTGGACCTACACCAGCCGATGAGATGGCTCCTCAAACCATCACTGATCATAGAAACTTCACATTAGACCTCAAGCAGCTTGGATTGTGTGCCTCTCCACTCTTCCTCTGGACTCTGGGACCTTGATTTACAAATGAAATGAGAAATGTACTTTCATCTGAAATAACACCTTGGACCACCGAGCAACAGTCCAGCTATTTTTCTCCTTGGCCCAGGTAAGACGGTTCTGGCATTGTCTATTGGTCATGAGTGGCTTGATACAAGGAATGCAACACTTGTAGCCCATGTTCTGGATACGTCTATGTGTGGTGACTCTTGAAGCAATGACTCCAGCAGCAGTCTACTCCTTGTGAATCTTTTTTACTAAGATTTCTTTCAAGTCTGCAGTTATCTTGGTTGACTGTGCACCTTTTTTAACACACAATTTCCTTCCACTCAACTTTCCATTAATATGCTTGGATACAGCACTATGTGAACAGAACAGCCAGCTTCTTTAGCAACGACTTTTGTGGTTTACCCTCATGTGGATTGTGTCAATGACTGCCTTCTGGACATCTGTCAAGTCAGCAGCCTTCCCCATGATTGTGGAGCCTACTGAAACAGACTAAGGGACCTTTTTGAACTCTTAGGAAGAATTCTTTGCAGGTGTTTTTGTTAATTGTTCTAATTTACTGAGATAATGACTTTTGGGTTTTCATTAGCTGTAATCCATAATTATCAACATTAACAGAAATAAACACTTGAAATAGATCACTCTGTTTGTAATGACTGTTAGGGCTAGCGGAACGCACCAAATAATAAGATAGATTAAGGTGCGTTCACAGCCCGGGGTCCACCGTGCAGAGATGGAACCTGCTGCCAGGTAATGACGGACTATATGGCGGTACAATGTGAATACACACACGGTTAACTTCACCCTGTTTGAAGGAAACAAACCCTGTTATGTCACAGGGTCGCGGTACCGCACACATAAGCGCAAGCAAGCAGTCACTGAGCTCAGTCCCAAGACTTGGGATCCGAGTCCGTATAGACTACTTGCGCTCGACACCGCTAATGGGGTGTCAGCTTAACAAAATAATAATTAAAGATGCATGAGAGTGCATGCGGTGCCGCACTGGCGGACGCCACTAACCACCCAGGCTTGGGTCAGGAAAGCGCTGTGAAAGCGCACGGCGCGCACTGGCGGTCACAGCAATTAGACGCTGTATGGTGTGTAACGTGCTGGTAGCTAAGTCGGGCGCTAGATAGCAATCACCCACCTTCCGCGAACAGTCATCCAATAGGGAGGGGATTTTAATGAACGACTTTCACTCACAACACACACGTTTACAAAAGTACACTAGCGCATGGCCGTGCGGTCATGCGCAGCTTATATAGCTGCAGCACGTTCAGGACCTTCCAATAAAGGACCAATGGGAACCGCTGCAGCATCTGAGCATGTGACCCTCGATCTCCAATGGGAGATCTCACCCTGGGCATGCTCAGAAGGGAAAAAGCAGGACTTAGATCCCAAAAGAGTCTGCTCGCCACTGCCCAGCACTGGCTTCAATGGCAGAAGCAGGCAAAGCAGCAGTAATCCTATGCAAATAGTGAGACTGAGCAAGACGCTGGGAATGATGTCTCCGCTGAGCAGACTCCACTGCGGCTGGAGAAGAATGGGAGATCGCAGCAGAGATGGTTCGAGATTCCCCCTGTGTAGAGGCGGGAACTCGACATCTAACAATGACTCTATATAATATATGAGTTTCACTTTTTGTATTGAAGAACTGAAAAAAATTAACTTTTTGATATATATTTATATATGCACCATGATTATTAAATCGATCAGATTACTTATTGTAGAATGTGAGATAAAATAATAAGGAACAATATTATACTGCTGTTAAAAGTATTATGACATAGACCTACAATTTCAGAAGTAAAATGGACGAGAGCAGCATTTTTTTGAAAACTTTTATAGAGCTAAATGTTTCTTGTCTTTAATTTAAAAGGTTAAGGAAAAGCCTTATACACATTTTCGCCACTGATAATTACAGCTATTATAATTAATGAGTTCATGCAGAGCTTAGAAATAGAAGTTCTGAACGGTGATTGCATTCAAGAATGGAATTGATGATTCAATTTCAAAGAAAAGATCTTTTATTTCAATTTACTTTAGTTGATCAAAAACAACAAATAATTTAGGAAATATAATCAGTGTTACCATACAATTTTTATACATGGGAGAATGTGAACATTCATATACATTTTGTATACCTAAAATATGTAAAGGATATTCAAAAAGTAAAGTAAAAGGTTCAGCTCAACGTAGTAGATTTTCTACAATGCTAGGTTGCAAAGAGCATGATTATGAGCACAAATGAATTGAAGCACCTTTCAACAGGTTTATTTTTTATCAAATATGTTTTCTCTGCTAATATTTGTAGTCAAATGTCACTACGCCCAGTGACCTGAAAACTGCTTTAGCTTTAATGTCTATTACAGTTATAAAGAAACATTTAAAGGGAACCTGTCAGCAGGATTGTGCACAGTAACCTACAGACAGTGTCAGGTCAGTGTCATTATACTGATTAACTCATTTCCCCAAAGGGTGGTTTGCACGCTAATGACCGGGCCAATTTTTACAATTCTTACCACTGTCAATTTATGAGGTTATAACTCTGGAACACTTCAACATATCCCTGTGATTCTGAGACTATTTTTGTGACATATTGTACTTCATGATTGTTAAGGACTGGCGGAATGCACCAAGTATAGATAGTAAGAAACTAGGTGCGTTCGCAGTCCGAGGTCCACCGTGCAGGTAAAAGAGCCTGCTGCTAGTAAGACGGACTATATGGCGGTACTAAGTATACACACATGGGTTAACTTCACCCTGCGTGAAGGAAGCGATCCTGTTGCGTCACAGGACCGCAGTACCACACATAAAGCGCGAGCAAGAAGTCAGCGGACTCAACCCCTACACAGGATTGAAGTCCGATTAGACACTTGCTGGCACAACACCGCAACTGGGTGTGTCAGAGGAACATAAATAATAATATAAAGGCACAAGAGTGCGTGCGGTGCCGCACTGACGGATGCCGCTAACCACCCAGGCTTGGGTCAGGAAAGTGCAGAACAAGCGCACGGCGCCATACTGGCGGACACAGCAACTGGTAGCTGTAATGTGTGTTTCGTGCTGTTGGATAAGTCGGGCGCTAGAAAGCAAACATACACCTTCCGCGAACAGACATTCATTAGGGAGGGTTATTTAAAGAGCGACTTTCACTCACAACACACACACATATTTACAAGACAATACTAGCGCATGGCCGTGCGGTCATGCGCAGTTTATATAGTAGCAGCACAGGAAGCAGCTCCAGAAGTTTTGCCCTTCCAGGACCTGCCAAGAGGACCAATGGGATGTGCTGCAATACCTGAGCATGTGACCCTCGATCTCCAACGGGAGATCCTGCCCTGGGCATGCTCAGACAGAGAAAAGCAGGACTTAGATCCAGAAACGTCCACTCGTCGCTGCCCAGCACTGGCTTCAATAGCAGAAGCAGGAAAAGCAGCAGTAACTCTTCGCACAGAGTCAGACTGAGCGAGACGCTGGGATCGACGTCCCTGCTGAGCAGACTCCACCGCGGCTGGAGAAGAATGGGAGACCGCAGCGGAGACGGATCGAGATTCCCCCAGTGCAGCAGAGGAAACTCGACTCCTAACATTACCCCCCCTTCTAGGGCCCCCCCCCTTGGGCCTCGCCATGTTCGAAGGCAGCAATGAGCTGCGGGGCCCGAATGTGCTCAACAGGCACCCAGGACCTGTCCTCGGGGCCATAACCCTTCCAGTCCACCAAATAAAATTTTTTGCCACGTACCACCTTGCACCCCAAAATAGCGTTCACCTCATAATCGTCCGTAGATGAACCTGATGTCCCAGCAGATGACTCGGAAAACCGGGACATATACACAGGTTTCAAGAGGGACACATGAAAGGTGTTGGTGATACCCAGGCGTGGCGGAAGGGCCAAACGATAGACCACAGGATTAACCTGCTCAAGGACCTTGAACGGACCCAAGTAGCGAGGAGCAAATTTAGTGGACTCAACTCGCAGCCTGATGTTACGGGCGGAGAGCCACACCAAGTCGCCAGGAGAAAAGGTCGGAGCGGGGCGCCGATGAGCATCGGCGGAGGACCTCATTCTCTCCTTAGAGGCCCGAATGGCATCCTGAGTGCGGTCCCAAATATCCCGTGCCTCCACAGCCCAGTCTGCCACCCTGGAGTCGGCGGAAGACACGGGCATAGGCACAGGTACCCGTGGATGCTGACCATAGTTGAGGAGGAATGGGGTTTGTCCAGAGGAGTCGGCTATGGCGTTGTTCAGTGCAAACTCTGCCCATGATAGCAAGGATGCCCAGTCATCCTGCCTGGCTGAAACAAAATGTCGCAGGTATGTGACCAAGGTCTGGTTGGCCCTCTCTACCAACCCATTCGTCTCGGGATGACAAGCGGAAGAGAGATTCAACTCAATACTGAGAAGACGACAAAGCTCTCTCCAGAACCGAGACGCAAACTGGGGACCCCGGTCACTGACAATTTTGTCAGGCATACCATGTAGGCGGAAGATGTGTTTTTATGAACAACGCTGCCAAGGCCCGTGCAGAAGGTAACCGTGGTAGCGGCACCAAATGCACCATTTTTGAGAAATGATCGGTGATGACCCAAATGATGGTACAGCCGCGAGACTTGGGTAAACCCACAACAAAGTCCATCCCGACCATCTCCCAGGGCCTATCTGCCACCGGCAAGGGATAGAGCAACCCAGCTGGCCTTTGATGCGGAGATTTATTTTTGGCGCAGGAGATACACGCCAGAATATAATCCCTGACATCCCGGACCATATGCGGCCACCAGTACGTCCTCGCCAGTAGCTCAGATGTCCTCTTTGTCCCAAAGTGTCCACCCACCCTGGACGAATGAGCCCAAGAGAGAACCTCCGGTCGCAAATTAATGGGCACAAAAGTCTTGCCCGGAGGCACAGGCTCTAGCGAAACTGGCGCTACGGTTCTCAGGCTCTCGGAAGGGACAATAAGCCGAGGCTCCTCTTCCTCCTCCTCAGTTGACATAAGGGAGCGAGAGAGAGCGTCATCACGGATATTCTTCTCCCCGGCGAGATAATGAAGGGAAAAGTGGAACCGGGAGAAGAACAGGGACCATCTGGCCTGGCGAGAATTTAGCCGCTGGGCTGTTTGTAAATAGACCAAATTTTTGTGGTCCGTGTAAACTTGGAAGGGAAACCGCACACCCTCCAGAAGGTGTCTCCACTCCGAAAAGGCCAATTTCATTGCTAGCAACTCCCTGTCCCCGATGGAGTAGTTTCTCTCCGCTGGAGTGAAGGTCTTAGAGAAGAAGAAGCATGGATGCTTCCGACCTTGAGCATCCTTTTGATAGAGGACTGCTCCAGCACCAACGGACGAGGCATCCACCTCCATTAGGAATGGCTTATCCACGTCGGGACGATGTAAGATGGGAGCGCTAGCAAAGTGGGACTTAATAGAAGTGAAGGCCTTGGAGACCTCTTCCGACCACAATTTGGGATTCGCTCCCTTCTTGGTGAGGGCCACCAAGGGAGCTACCAGAGTTGAGAAGTGGGGAATGAACTGGCGGTAATAGTTTATGAACCCCATAAAGCGCTGCACCGCTTTAAGAGAATGGGGCTCTTGCCAGTCCATCACAGCCTGTAGCTTGGCAGGATCCATAGCCAATCCCTGGGCGGAGATGATATTGCCCAGGAAAGATAAGGACTCCTGCTCAAACACACACTTCTCCAACTTCGCATAAAGAGAGTTTGCCCGTAGGAGGTCGAAGACTCTGCCAACATATCTCCGGTGGGAGTCAATATCTGGAGAAAAGATGAGGATATCATCCAGATAGACTACAACCGAGGTGGAAAACATATCCCGGAAGATGTCGTTGACAAAGTCTTGGAAAACGGCAGGTGCATTACAGAGCCCGAAGGGCATCACCAGATACTCATAGTGCCCATCTCTGGTGTTAAACGCCGTTTTCCATTCGTCCCCCTCACGGATGCGAATCAGGTTATAAGCACCCCGCAGATCTAGTTTAGTAAACACTCTAGCTCCCCGAAGCCTATCGAAAAGCTCAGATATCAAAAGCAAAGGGTACTTGTTCTTAACTGTGATAGCATTAAGACCCCTGTAGTCTATGCATGGACGTAGTTCTCCACTCTTTTTCTGCACGAAAAAGAACCCTGCCCCAGCAGGTGACACTGACTTCCTGATGAACCCTCTTGCCAAATTCTCTTGAATGTACTGAGACATTGCCTCCGTTTCCGGGAGAGATAATGGATAGACTCAACCCCGGGGAGGCTCAGCACCAGGCAAGAGATCAATAGGACAGTCAGAGGGGCGATGGGGCGGAAGGGTCTCCGCTGCCTTTTTGGAGAACACGTCTGCATAAGACTAATATTGCTTGGGGAGAGAGGAAAGATCTGCGGGTACCTCTGTGGTAGCAACCTGAACGCACTCTCGATGACACCTGTTCCCACAAGATTCACCCCATCCCAGAATTCTGCCTGAGGACCACTCGATGTGAGGAGAGTGGTACCGTAACCAAGGTATCCCTAAGAGAACCTCATCAATTCCCTCAGGAATGACGAGTAGAGATATAACCTCCTGATGAGATGGTGACATGGACAGAGTAAAAGGGATAGTTTGATGTGTAATCTGTGCGGGCAGTGTCGACCCATTCACCACTCGTACCGTTACTGGTTGAGATAGCATGACCAGAGGAATTGCGTGACGTTGGGCGAAGGCTGAAGACATAAAATTGCCCTCCGCCCCAGAATCCACGCAGAGTTCTACTGAGTGAGAGGATGAGCCCAATGTTATTGTCCCCTTGAAGGACAATTTGGAGGCAAACGTCGCCGTGTCTAGTGCACCTCCACCAACTACCACTTGACGCTGACGTTTCCTCGACCGCTGGAGACATCTGGAGGCAAGATGTCCTGACTGTTGGCAAAGATGACAAATCTGGAGTGCACGAGCGGTCCGGGACTTAGATCCCGCTCGTGACTCTACCACAGGCTCATGGCGCTCAGGAGCCTGGTCTGGAGATTCCAAAGGTTTGGCGAAGGTGGGAGCCAGCCGAAACCTCTGCCTACACTGGGCTCGTTCTAACCTCCGCTCGTTAAAACGGAGATCAATACGAGTGGATAGAGTTATTAATTCATCCAGTGTGGCGGGAATCTCCCTAGTGGCCAGGGCGTCCTTAACGTGGTTAGCCAGCCCCCTCCAAAATATTGGAATGAGAGCTTTATCCGACCACTCCAGCTCAGATGCTAAGGTGCGGAAGTGGACGGCAAAATGACTGACCAAGGACGAGCCCTGAGTCAATGCCAACAATTGGAGCGCCGTATCATGGGTGACACGAGGTCCTAAAAAGACCTGTTTCAGAGTGCTCAGAAACAACGGAGCACTCTGTTCCACATGATCGTTACGCTCCCATAGCGGCGTAGCCAATGCAACGCCCTGTCCGATAGAAGAGACACTATAAATCCCACCTTAGCCCGCTCTGTAGGGAAACGAGAGGCCAGAAGCTCGAGATGGATAGAGCACTGACTCACGAAACCCCTACAAGACTTACTGTCACCAGAGAATTTCTCTGGAAGCGGGAGGCGAGTTAGAGTAGGGACAGGAGCGGCAGTGGACAAGGTGGCAGCAGCAACACTAGCAGCCTGAACAGCGACAGCAGTGACATCCACAGCTGAGGTTGAACGCTCAAGAGCCGCCAACCTTCCCTCCAGCTGCTGGATGTACCGCTGTGAACGCTGATCGTCCATCATTTACTAGCCAGACCTTGGCGCTAGTATTATGTTAAGGACCGGCGAAACGCACCAAGTATAGATAGTAAGAAACTAGGTGCGTTCGCAGTCCGAGGTCCACCGTGCAGGTAAAAGACCCTGCTGCTAGTAAGACGGACTATATGGCGGTACTAAGTATACACACATGGGTTAACTTCACCCTGCGTGAAGGAAGCGATCCTGTTGCGTCACAGGACTGCAGTACTGCACAAAAAGCGCGAGCAAGAAGTCAGCGAACTCAACCCCTACACAGGATTGAAGTCCGATTAGACACTTGCTGGCACAACACCGCAACTGGGTGTGTCAGAGGAATATAAATAATAATATAAAGGCACAAGAGTGCGTGCGGTGCCACACTGACGGATGCCACTAACCACCCAGGCTTGGGTCAGGAAAGCGCAGAGCAAGCGCACGGCGCCGTACTGGCGGACACAGCAACTGGTAGCTGTAATGTGTGTTTCGTGCTGTTGGATAAGTCGGGCGCTATATAGCAAACATACACCTTCCGTGAACAGACATTCATTAGGGAGGGTTATTTAAAGAGCGACTTTCACTCACAACACACACACATATTTACAAGACAATACTAGCGCATGGCCGTGCGGTCATGCGCAGTTTATATAGTAGCAGCACAGGAAGCAGCTCCAGAAGTTTTGCCCTTCCAGGACCTGCCAAGAGGACCAATGGGATGTGCTGCAATACCTGAGCATGTGACCCTCGATCTCCAACGGGAGATCCTGCCCTGGGCATGCTCAGACAGAGAAAAGCAGGACTTAGATCCAGAAACGTCCACTCGTCGCTGCCCAGCACTGGCTTCAATAGCAGAAGCAGGAAAAGCAGCAGTAACTCTTCGCACAGAGTCAGACTGAGCGAGACGCTGGGATCGACGTCCCTGCTGAGCAGACTCCACCGCGGCTGGAGAAGAATGGGAGACCGCAGCGGAGACGGATCGAGATTCCCCCAGTGCAGCAGAGGAAACTCGACTCCTAACAAAGATAGTGGTAAAATTTCTTTGGTATGACTTGTGTTTATTTGTGAAAAAAATGGAAATTTGGTGAAAATTTCGCAATTTCCAGCTTTGAATTTTCATGCTCTTGAATCACAGAATTAGGTCACACAATCTCATTAATAAATAACATTTCCCACATGTCTACTTTACAGCAGCACAATTTTGTAACCAAAATTTTTTAAGGAAGTTGTAAGGGTTGAAAGTTGACCAGCAATTTTTCATTTTTCCAACATAATTTACAAAACCATTATTTTAGGGACCACATCACATTTGAAGTCACTTGGAGGGGTATATATGAAAGATGATACCCAAAACTGACACCATTCTAAAAACTGCACCCCTCAAGATTCCCAAAACCACATTCAAGAAGTTTATTAAACCTTCAGGTGCTTCACAGGAATTTTTTGAAAAGAGAATTAAGATTTAACTTTTTTCTCACAAAAAGATGAATTCAGATCAAATTTTATTTTATTTTTTCAATGGCAACAGGAAAAATGGAACCCAAAATTTGTTGTGTAATTTCTCCTGAGCATGCTGATGCCCTATATGATGGAGAAAACTGCTGTTTTGGTGCACGGGAGGGCTTGGAAGGGAAGAAGCGACATTTGACTTTTTGACTGCAAAATTTGCTGTAACTATTGGCTAATGCCAAGTCGCATTTGGAGAGCCTCTGATGTGCCTAAACAGTGAAAATTCTCCAAAAGTGACACTATTTTGTAAACTAGAGGCCTCAGGGAGCTGATCTAGATCTGTGATAAGCAGATTGAACCCGCATGGTATTCACAGAAGTTTACAGCATTGAAAATAAAAAAAGAAAATTCCCTACAAATATGTTTTCAGCACAAAATATTGCATTTTCATAAAGGCAACAGGAAAAATTGCAACACTCAATTTGTTGTGCAATTTCTCTTGAGTACGCTGATACCCACTATGAGGGATAAAACCACTGTTTGCATGGCAGAGCTTGGAAGGGAAGGAGTGCCATTAGGCTGATTGACTGCAAAATTTGCATAAAATTCATGGACGCCATGTCGCCTTTGAAGAACCTCTGATGTGCCTAAACAGTGAAAATCCCCCACAAGTGACACCATTTTGAAAACTAGACCCCTCTGGGAACTTATCTAAATGTGTGATGAGCATATTGAAACCTCAGGTGCTTCACAGAAGTTTATAAAGTTGAACCATAAAAATAAACAAAACTAATTTTCCCCACAAATATGTTTTCATCACAAAATATTGCATTTTCATAAGAGTAACAGGAGAAATTGCCCCCTGCAATTTGTTGTGCAATTTCTCCTAAGTATGCCAATAGCTCATATGTGGGGAGAATACTACTTTTGAGGCACAGTGCAAAGCTCAGAAGCAAAGAGGCACCATGTTGGAGTTCAGATTTTGCTGGAATGGTTTGAGGATGTCAAGTCACACTGAGGTGCCAGAACAATAAAAAAGCCCTATATGTGAATTCATTTTACAAACTACACTCCTCAATTAATTCATCTAGTGCAGTGATCATATTGACAGAACATGTGCCTCCCAGTGTTTTATACCACTGAGCGGTAAAGAAAGAATAAATTAAATTTTTACCGCTAAAATGTTGTTTAAGCCCCAAGATTTTAATTTTTCTAAGGGCTAATAGGAAATTTATTTTATAACATACTGAGATCCATTTTTTCCTAAGTGGGCCAACGTGATCGGGAAATATTTTTCAGGCACAGTGCAAAGCTCAGAAGGCAAGGAGCGCCAGAATTTACTGTTATGGTTTGCAGGTGCTATGACCCACTTGAAGAGCCCATAAGGTGCCAGAACAGAAAAAAAAACCTATAAGTTACCCCATTTTGCAAAATAAATCAACCAATTGATAGGTCTCGAGTTCCCGCTTCTGCACAGGGGGAAACTCGAGCCATCTCCGCTGCGGTCTCCCATTCTTATCCAGCCGCAGTGGAGTCTGCTCAGCAGGGACGTCGGTCCCATCGTCTTGCTCACTCTCACTCTGTACAGAGAGTTACTGCTGCTTCTTCAGCTTCTGCCATTAAAGCCAGTGCTGGTCAGCAGCAAGCGGACTTCTCTGGGACTAAGTCCTTGTCTGCACACACTGAGCATGCCCAGGGCAAGATCTCCCGTTGGAGATCGAGGGTCATGTGCTCAGGCCCTGCAGCACATTCCATTGGTCCTCTTGGCAGGTCTTGGAAGGGCAAAGTTTCTGTGGCCACTTCCTGTGCTGCAACTATATAAACTGCGCATGACCGCATGGCCATGCACTAGTGTACATTTGCATATGTGTGTTTGTTGTGAGTGCAAGTCGTCCTTGGATACCCCTACCCTATTGAATGTCTGTTCGCGGAAGGTGTATGGTTGCTATCTAGCGCCCGACTTATCCTACAGCACGAATCACACATTACAGCGTCCAGTTGCTGTGACCGCCAGTACGGCGCCGTGCACTTCCTCTGTGCTTTCCTTACCCAAGCCTGGGTGGTTAGTGGCGTTCATCAGTGCGGCACCGCATGCACTCTTGTGCCCTAAGATTGTTATTTAGCTTCCTTACACACCCAGTTGCGGTGTTGTGCCAGCAAGGGTCTAATCGGACTTCAATCCTAGTTGGGGTTGAGTTCGATGACTACTTGCTCGCGCTCTATGTGCGGTACCGCGATCCTGTGACGCAACAGGATCGCTTCCTTCACGCTGGGTGAAGTTTAACCCACGTGTGTATACTTATGAGTACCGCCATATTGTCCGTCATTACTTGGCAGCAGGTTCCATCTCTGCACGGTGGACACCGGGCTGCGAACGCACCATACTCTATCTGTCTTATTATTTGGTGCGTTCCGCTAGCCCTAACACCAATGAATTTATCTATGGGTGCAGTGATCACATTGACGTCATAGGTGTATCACAGAATTTTATACCATTGGGCAGTGAAGACAAAACAACTACATTTTTACCACCAACAATTTGTTTTGGCCCCAGATTTTACATTTTCACACAAGAAGTGGGTAAATATGACACCAAAATTTGTCCCACAATTTCTACTGAAAGTGGCAATACCCCATATGTGGCTGTACATTACTACATAGCCATGTGGAGAGACTCGGGAGAAACATAGCGCTATTTGCCTCCTTTGTCACCTGCACTATTGCTTGCTCCCACATAGGAGGTGGGGAACCCCAAGTATAGCCTGGGTTTCTGCCTTGGTGGTTTAGGGAAAGCAACCAGTTCCAGACAACAGCCTGCTGCCACCTTCAGTGTTGTGCCAGCTTCCTCTGGCTCCATATTCCTCCTGTCACTCACTCGGGATTCGTGTGTGATTCTGATATTCTTGTCACCCACAGTGCACCCAATACTCCATGGATAAAGAATTGAATACAAAACAAAATTTTAATGCTATTTTGGACTGTTATTACACACTGAAATGTACCACAGACCATGCAATAGTATATGAATGAGTAGTTGACTCTAGAAAAATGTTTCAATGACTTTTTGGACTGTTACATAACGCCAAAATATAACACAGATCACACAATAGTATGTGTAAGAGAAAGTGAATGCAGGAAAATGTTTCATTGCTTTTTTGGACTGTTGTGTAACACCGAAATGTACAAAAGACCATGTTATAGTATATGATTACATAGTATAATGGCATAAGATTAGTATAAGATTAATAGTATAAGAGTAAGGCCGGCGTCACACTAGCGAGTTTTACGAACGTATGAGTGCAGAAAATACGTCCAGAAAATACGCATTGCACATGGCCCAATGATTCTCTATGGGGCAGCTCCTATCTGGCGTATATTCCACATCTGTGATATACGGTTTGTTTCGGGCGTAGAAAATCGCAGCATGCTGCGTTTGTCAGCGTATTGCGCCAAAAATATGCCAATGAAAGTCTATGGGGGCAGCGGTGTTCTATAGAAAAGCCAGCAATTCAGCGCGGTGTACAGTAAAATCATACTGACAGAATAGAATAGAATAGGTAGAATAAATGTGTGCACATAGTTTTTATATATATATATATGTCAGTGAGACACATATATATATTTATATTTAATTCAGCGCTAGATGGCAGAAAAGCTGGTAATTCAATTGCATATAACTGTAGTTACCTCGAGTCGCGGTGATGTGCCCTCTGCTAGATGAACTCATATGTACTCGAGCCTGGGAACTTTTCAGAATATTTTCCCACGCTCGAGTTCATATGAGTTCATCCAGCAGAGGGTGCATCACCGTGACTCGAGGTAACTACAGTACATTCCCCTGCATTCCATTCATTCACCAAGTTTTACAGTCAGGAGCACAGCTGCATTAGCAGAGCTCCTGGGTGTAAAATGATTTAACCCCTTCAGATGGATTTACAGCATGGGACAAGACTGTAACGACGGAAAGTATGGAATATTGTTGTTTGTTTTTTTAACTTTATTTCAGTTGACAAGGGTCTTCAGGTGGATTAAGAGTATAATAAAATATTAAAGCACCCTGTGTCTTTATTTCATTAAAATACTTTTTAACAATGTGTGTGGGTGTGTTTTATTAACCATTTCGTACTATTGGATTAATAATGGATAGGTGTCATAATTGATGCCTCTCCATTATTAACCTGGCTTAATGTCCCCTTACAATAGCAAGGTGACATTAACCCTTCATTACCCCATATCCCATCGCTACAGGGGAATGGGAAGAGAGAGGCTAAGTGCCAGAATAGGTGCATCTTAAAGATGTGCCTTTTCTGGGGTAGCTGGGGGCAGATGTTTTTAGCCAGGGGGGTCCTATAACCATGGTCCCTCTCTGGGCTATTAATATCTGCCCTCAGTCACTGGCTTTCCCACTCTGGCGGAGAAAATGGTGCGGGAGCCCACATCAATTTTATCTGGGATTTAACCCTTTAATAGCTAGAGACCCCAAATTTGACACAAAGACACTTCTTCCATTACTAAAGAGGAATGTGTAATAAAAAAGGGATATGAGATGGTTTACTGTATGTAAACCATGTCTCATATCCTGTCGGGTTTGTGAAGGAGATAGGAAAAGCCGACAATTGAATTAACGACTTTTCTGCTATCTAGCGCTGAATTAAATAAATACTGTATATATATATATATATATATATATATATGTGTGTGTGTGTCTCACTGACATATATGTATATAGACTGCGTATATGTTTTTGAGAATATTCGAGCCGATGGATCCATGATATGTCCATTTTGCATGCCTGCGAGAAAAAAATTGCTGTACAGAAGCCATACAGATGCCATACGGATGACACACGTATAAATTTGTGCGTAAAAATTGCATCCTTGTATTGAATACGGAACAGTGTTTTGGGACAATTATGGCCGTAAAAAACGGACCGTATTTACTTACGCCTAGTTTTACGCCGGCCTAATTGAATACAGAAAAATGTTTCAAGGCTTTTTTGGAGTTTTATGTAGCACATCAATGTTCTACAAAGCACCTAATACTCTTTGGATCAGGGGTGTCAAACTGCATTCCTGGAGGGCTGCAAACAGGTCATGTTTTCAGGATTTCCTTGTACTGCACAGGTGATAATTTAATCTCCAACTCATTATTTGTGTAGGTGATTAAATTATCACCTGTGCAGTACAAGGAAATCCTGGAAACATGACCTGTTTGCAGCTCTCGAGGAATGCAGTTTGACACCCCTGCTTTGGATGACAATAGAGACATTTTTTTCACACAAAAATTTAAAATGGGGTCAACTGCCGCAGCTACTGTATATATTTAGCAACAGACTGCAAAGACCTAAATCCTGCTTAAAGACTGTAGTCAGCCACTCTTTCTGCTCCTTCAGCTCTCTCTGCTTCCCTAGCCTAAATGCAAATTGTATCTGATACAAACATCAAAGCAGAAAATTAGCCCTTACAAGGACTGTTAGTATGATGGTTCACACGCCTGGACAAGCACACTCTCCCTCCAATAACAACCATCACAGAGCTGTGCAATGGCATTTGTTTGCCAAGACTGGTGGCGCCTGTCCTTTTATAAGCCATGATGATGTCAATGCCAGTCAGTCAAAAAAATGCCACTGCCAAAATGGATACAGCATTACAGTAATGCGCTGGCATTGAAATTTGAAATTGAACAACCGACTAATTCTCACTGAATATCGAACACATCTGAGCACCCAGATACTCGAGTGATATCTGAGTATAACCAAGCATGTTCACTTATCCTTGTTATTGAGTTATGAATTCTAGAGATAAAATAAGACTAACGTAATTAAAACAATAGTTATTTGTAACATAGAAACTGAAATGGAAAAAAGTGACGTTTTTGTTTTGCTTTATAAGGTTTAATTAGTTTTTTTACCACTTATATAAAAAAGAATCTAGACATGCTTGGTGTCAATGAACTTATAATGACCTGGAGCATCATAGTGGCAAGTCAGTTTTAGAATTTCGTTATTATGGTAATAAAAAATGAAAAAAAAATGCGTGATATTGCAATTTTTTTGCAATTTCACTGCACTTGGAAGTTTTTCCCCATTTTTTTAAATTGATTTACACCAATCATGACATTCGAAAGTACAACTTGTTCGGCAAAAAACATGCCCTTACATGGTCATTTTAACCAAAAAATAAAAAAGTTATCGTTCTGGGAAGAATGAGAGCAAAAAAAATGAAAACGGAAAATTGCCCGGGGGTTAAGGTGTTAAAAGGAACCAGTTACTAGATTTTAGTACATTAAACTACTAAAATCTTGTTTCACCATTGTTGTCTTGCACAGTAAGTAAGACCCTCTCAATATTGTTAAACTTAGCTTTTTTTAGCTGAAAAGAAATTATTGTACAGAGAAATTACCAGAGGCAAGGTTGAAGAGGAGTTCATTGGCACTGTTAGGGTATGTGCACACGTTGCAGATTCTCTGCGCATCCGCAGCGTTTTTGAGGTGCAGAAATACTGCAGATCCGCAATTGATTTACAGTACAATGTAAATCAGTGAGAAAAAAAAATGCTGTGCACACTTTGCGGAAAATCCGCTGCGGAAAATCCGCTGCGGAAACGCTGCGGTTTAAAAGAAGTAGCATGTCACTTCTTTTTTGCAAATCTGCAGCGTTTTTGTACCCATTCCATTATAGAAAACCACAGGGGTAAAAAACTCAGCAAATCTGCAAGAAAACCGCACATAAACGCACAAAAACGCTGCGGAACCGCACAAAGAATGCGACAAATTCGCAGGTGTGTTTTCTGCCAGGAGAGGCAGAATCTGCACCAGAAATTCCTAAGCCTAATCTGCAACGTGTGCACATGGCCTTATATGCACAGTACACTGATGAAGCATGTCTCACTTTTCCTAGGTGTATTTAACATAGTAACATAGTTATTAAGGTTGAAGGAAGACTTTAAGTCCATCTAGTTCAACCCATAGCCTAACCTAACATGCCCTAACATGTTGATCCAGAGGAAGGCAAAACAAACCCATGTGGCAAATAGTAAGCTCCACCTTGGGGAAAAAACATTCCTTCCCGACTCCACATATGGCAATCAGACTAGTTCCCTGGATCAACGCCCTATCAAGGAATTTAGTGTATATATCCTGCAACATTATGCTTTTCAAGAAAAGTATCCAATCCCCTCTTAAATTTAAATAATGAATCACTCATTACAACATCATATGGCAGAGAGTTCCATAGTCTCACTGCTCTTACAGTAAAGAACCCGCGTCTATTATTAAGCCTAAACCTTCTTTCCCCCAGACGTAGAGGATGCCCCCTTGTCCCTGTCTCAGGTCTATGATTAAAAAGATCATCAGAAAGGTTTTTGTATTTTCCCCTCATATATTTATACATTAAAATAAGATCACCCCTTAGTCTTCGTTTTTCTAAACTAAATAGCCCCAAGTGTAATAACCTATCTTGGTATTGCAGACCCCCCAGTCCTCTAATAACCTTGGTTGCTCTTCTCTGCACCCGCTCTAGTTCAGCTATGTCTTTCTTATACACCGGAGACCAGAACTGTGCACAGTATTCTAAGTGTGGTCGAACTAGTCACTTGTATAGAGGTAAAATTATGTTCTCCTCATGATCATCTATGCCTCTTTTAATGCATCCCATTATTTTATTTGCCTTTGTAGCAGCTGCCTGACACTGGCCAATGAACATGAGTTTGTCATCCACCCATACACCCAGGTCTTTTTCATTGACGGTTTTTCCCAGAGTTTTAGAATTAAGCGCATAGTTATACATCTTATTACTTCTACCCAAGTGCATGACCTTACATTTATCCCCATTAAAGCTCATTTGCCATTTATCAGCCCAAGCTTCTAGTTTACATAAATCATCCTGTAATATAAAATTGTCCTCCTCTGTATTGATTACCCTGCAGAGTTTAGTGTCATCTGCAAATATTGAAATTCTGCTCTGAATGCCGCCTACAAGGTCATTAATAAATATGTTAAAAAGAAGAGGGCCCAATACTTACCCCTGTGGTACCCCACTGCTAACCGCGACCCAGTCCGAGTGTGCTTCATTAATAACTACCCTTTGTTTCCTATCCCTGAGCCAGCTCTTAACCCACTTACACATATTTTCCCCTATCCCCATTATTCTCATTTTATGTATCAACCTTTTGTGTGGCACCGTATCAAAAGCTTTTGAAAAGTCCATATGCACTCCGTCCACTGGGTTCCCTTGGTCCAGTCCGGAACGTACCTCTTCATAGAAGCTGATCAGATTAGTCTGACATGAACGGTCCCTAGTAAAACCCGTGCTGATACTGGGTCATGAGGTTATTCCTCTTCAGATACTCCAGTATAGCATCCCTTAGAATGCCCTACAGGATTTTACCCACAGTAGAGGTTAAGCTTACTGGCCTATAATTACCGAGTTCAGTTTTTTCCCCTTTTTTAATATTGGCACCACATTTGCTATACGCCAGTCCTGTGGTACAGACCTTGTTATTACGGAGTCTTTAAAGATTAAAAATAATGGCCTATCAATGACTGTACTTAATTCCTGCAGTACTCGGGGGTGTATCCCATCCGGGCCTGGAGATTTGTCAATTTTAGTGATTTTTAGATGCTGACGTACTTCCTGCTGGGTTAAGCAGGTGACATTTAATTGGGAATTTTTATCACTAGACATTTTGTCTGCCATGGGATTTTCTTGTGTAAATACTGATGAAAAAAGTCATTTAGCATATTGGCTTTTTCCTCATCCTCATCCACCATTTCACGCAGACTATTTTTAAGGAGGCCAACACTATCATTTTTTAGTTTCTTACTATTTATATAGTTAAATAATATTTTGGGATTATTTTTACTCTCTCTGGCAATAAGTCTCTCTGTCTCAATCTTTGCTGCCTTGATTTGCTTTTTACAGAATTTATTTAAATTTTTGTATTTATTTAATGCCTCCTCACTACCTACCTCCTTTAATTCTCTAAATGCTTTCTTTTTGTCACTGACTGCGCCTCTTACAGCTCTATTAAGCCATATTGGTTTCCTCCTATTTCCAGTATGTTTATTCCCATATGGTCGGTATATACTGTGCACACATCTTATCCAGGATGCTAATAAATGTCTCCCATTTTCTTTGTGTATTTTTATATCTCAGGATATCGTCCCAGTTAATTGCACTAAGATTCTCTCTCATCCATTGGAAATTTGCCCTCCTGAAGTTTACTGTCCTTGTATCCCCTCTACTACACATCTTATTAAAGGATACATGAAAAGTTATAATTTTTTAATCACTATTCCCCAAGTGACCCCAACCCTTATATTTGATATGCGGTCTGGCCTGTTGGTTAATATTAGGTCTAGCAGTGCCCCCCTCCAGGGTCTCCAGGCAGTGGCCTCTCCAGGCTTTTCTACAGTAATTCTGACACATCACTGGGGCCCTGGGTTCAAATCCCACCAAGGACAACATCTGCAAGGAGTTTGTATGTTCTCTATGTGTTTGTGTGCGTTTCCTCTGGGTTCTCTGGTTTCCTCCCATACTTCAAAGACATACTGATATTGAATCTAGATCATGAGTGAGCTCCAATTGGGACAGAGATGATATCTGTAAGGCGCTGTGGAATTAATGGTGCTATATAAGTGAGCAAAACAAATAAATCATATTGTATTGTAACAGTATTTAAAAAAAAAATATAAAAGAAAAAAAAGTTTTGAGGGTTAAATGTATAGAATGCTAAACCCAAACAATAAAACTACAGATTGGGGGTTTAGTGTTATAATTAAGCAATAGTTTCCCTTTGATTTGGTTAACTTTCAGCATGATTCTCTCTTAATTATATTACTAATAAATCTACCAGTTCCTTATTTTTATTAAATGTCTTTTTGAATTGAAAGCAATTAGTTTTGCCTTATAGAGGATTTAGCATTAGTGAAGATCTTGCTCTTGAAGTTTGAAAACTTTTCTAAAGTTGCAACATTTTGAAAAAAAGACAATGACTAAATAGTTTAGCATTTCTAAATTGGTTATATAATAAAAAAAAATTGCCATTTAGAGAATGAAATGAATGCTGAGAACATACACTTGCAATCATCTCTTTTTCAATTCTGCATGTAACTGAGTTATGTTGAAATAAAGCTTTTTCAAGTTTCAGTTCAATCTGCCATTCACATATCGCTTCACATTACATTAGGGATTGACTGAAAAGAGCCAAATAAAGTATGATTAATACTCATCCCACTGACAATAATGTATAATATGTCAGCGCAATGGCTTGTCTTCCATCACTTTCCACTTTTACAAGCTGAAAGAAACTTGTCCTTTGCCCCTGAAAGTGTGACCTCTGATCTGTGTTTGACAGAAAGCAGCTGAATAAATTTCCCTAATTCTGCCAAAGACAATGCAGCCAAGTAATTTGAAAATCCAAGGGACATGATAACGTGATACTTTTTGCTACTGACATAAGACAATAAAGAATATACTTTGTGAACAATCATTTCCAATTTATCAGCTAATTATTGCTAGTTTAGCGTTATATTAAAAGATGAATAAAAGTATCATGCCCTATACACTGTAACTCTTTGCTATAGTACTCTTTATAAATTTACGTGGAAGCTGCTGTAAATAAAATACAGTATGGCATCAGTGTATCCTGCCATAAATTTAAGAATGACATAAACTGGGGTATATTCCAAGTGTAATCTATTTCTACATATTTATGCAATGCATTTGTTATTCACAGCACAGGAATAGTGCAGCATTTATTTACCATACAATGCAGTTTTCCTACTAAGCACTAGATATATAGTGATAGTTATTCTTTGGAATAGGTTAGAAGAAACAGTATCCATATCATAAGCAAAGTAATAAATCCTATCAAACACCATATTTGCATGCATAATGCTTGTTTGTTAAAATCTGGTAAGTGGTGGTAGATTTATTGACTCTCAGCAAATTTGTCTGAAAAGGAATGAGGAATGCAACATTTTCAATAATGCAAGTACTTGCTTCTGTATCCAAGAAAGCATATTTAAGAGCAAGACAGTGAAATTGTAAAATAAAAGAATCTGGTGTCTGAAATATAGCCATAACTTTGTGGTGGAAGAAGACCGTAAACATTTCAATAGAAGCTTTTAGCTGGTAAAATTCCTTGATATCTAGCATTGTTTTTCTAAATAAAAATATACATTTAGCAGATTCATTTTACAGTGTAAACATAAATGTATTATTTGCTTTAGTGTGCTGTACAAATTAGGTAATAACACATCAACTTAATTTTCAGTTTCTTGGTAACATTTATATGTCTTGGGCCATTGTAGGCAAAGTTCTTTTCCGCCTCATGGTGATTAGTTGTGGCTTTGTTATCATGTTTGCACATTTTCTAATAAGAATCCATATGTCTTTCCATGGTACATACATACAATGGGGGAAATAAGTATTTGATCTCTTACTGATTTTGTAAGTTTGCCCACTAACAAAGACATGAACAGTCTATCATTTTTAAGGGTAGATTAATTTTAAGATTGAGATATAGAATATCAAAAATAAAATACAGAAAATCACATTGTATAAATGACATCAATTTATTTGCATTTGCAGTGAGAAATAAGTATTTTATCGCTCAGGCAGACAAGATTTAATTCTTGGTGGCAAAACCCTTTTGGCAAGCACAGCAGTCAAATGTTTTTTTGTAGTTGATGATGAGGTTTTCACACACATGTCAGGAGGAATTTTGGTCCACTCCTCTTTGCAGATCATCTCTAAATCATTAAGATTTTGGGGCTGCCGCTTGGCAACTCGGAGCTTCAACTCCCTCCATAAGTTTTCTATGGGATTAAGGTCTGGAGACTGGCTAGGCCACTCCATGACCTTAATGTGCTTCTTTTTGAGCCAATCATATGTTGCCTTGGCTGTATTTTGTGAGTCATTGTCTGGCTGGAAGACCCAGCCACGATCCATTTTTAATGTCCTGGCGGTGGGAAGGAGGTTGTCATTCAGGATTTTACGGTACATGGCTCCATCCATTCTCCCATTGATGTGGTGAACTAGTCTTGTGCCCTTAGCAGAGAAAGACCCCCAAAGCATAATGTTTCCATCGCCATGCGTGACAGTGGAGATGGTGTTCTTTGGATCATAGGCAGCATTTCTCTTCCTCCAAACAGGGCGAGTCGAGTTAATGCCAAAGACCTCAATTTTTATCTCATATGACCACAGTACCTTTCCTCAATCTCTCACAGAATCATGCAGGTGTTCATTAGAAAACTTCAGATGGGTCTGCACATGTGACTTCTCCAGCAGGGGACCATGGTTTTTTTGGTGACTGTGATCTTGAGATCATTATCAAGTTCCCTTTGTGTAGTTCTTTGTAGTTTTAGGCTGATCTCTCACCTTCCTCATGATCAAGGATACCCCACGAGGTGAGATTTTGCATGGTGCCCCAGATTGGTGTCAATTGAAAGTAATTTTGCATTTCTTCCATTTTCTTACTATTGCACCAACAGTTGTCTCTTTCTCACCCAGCATATTACTTATGGTTTTGTAGCCCATTCCAGTTTTGTACAGGTCTATGATCTTGTTCCTGACATCCTCATAAAGCTCTTTGGTCTTGCCCATGTTGTAGAGTTTAGAGTCTGGCTGATTAATTGAGTCTGTGGACAGGAGTCTTTTATAAAGGTGACTATTTAAGACAGCTGTCTTTAATGTAGGTAACGAGTTGATTAGGAGTGTCTAACTGGTCTGTAGGAACCAGAACTCTTAAGGTACCTTCACACTGAACAACTTTACAATGATAACGAGAGCGATCCGTGACGTTGCAGCGTCCTGGATAGTGATATCGTTGTGTTTGACATGCAGCAGCGATCAGGATCCTGCTGTGACATCGCTGGTCGGAGCTAGAAGGCCAGAACTTTATTTCGTCGCTGGATCACCCGCTGATATCGCTGAATCAGCGTGTGTGATGCCGATCCAGCAATGTGTTCACTGGTAACCAGGGTAAACATCGGGTTACTAAGCGCAGGGCCGTGCTTAGTAACTCGATATTTACCCTGGTTACCATTGTAAATGTAAAAAAAAAAACCACTACATACTTACATTCTGGTGTCTGTCGCGTCCCTCGCCGTCAGCTACCCGCACTGACTGTGAGCGCCGGCCGTAAAGCACAGCGGTGATGTCACCACTGTGCTCTGCTTTACGGCCGGCCCTCACAGTCAGTGCGGGAAGCTGACGGCGAGGGACGCGACAGACACCGGAATGTAAGTATGTAGTGTTTGTTTTTTTTACATTTACAATGGTAACCAGGGTAAATATCGGGTTACTAAGCGCGGCCCTGTGCTTAGTAACCCGATGTTTACCCTGGTTACCCGGGGACTTCAGCATCATTGGTCGCTGGAGAGCTGTCTGTGTGACAGCTCTCCAGCGACCACACAACGACTAAACAGTGACGCTGCAGCGATCGGCATCGTTGTCTATATCGCTGCAGTGTCGCTTAATGTGACAGTACCTTTAATGGTTTGTAGGGGATCAAATACTTATTTCTCACTGCAAAATGCAAATAAATTTATATAATTTATACAATGTGATTTTCTGGATTTTATTTTTGATATTCTATCTCTCAATGTTAAAATTAACCTACCCTTAACATTATTGACTGTTCATATCTTTGTCAGTGGGCAAACTTACAAAATTAGCAAGGGATAAAATATTTCCTCCCCCACTGCAATACAAAGAAACCTGAAATAATAATGGGCATTATAGCATCTAAGGCTCTACTGTGTATTCTGTAAAAAAAAATTGCTATTATAGGAAATTTGTTTGGAAATAAATTGTCTCCTAACATATTTATAATGTGTATAGGTTTTACTGGAAACAAAAGAACAGATCCCATTGTTTGCAAAGAATCATTCCTATGTGTTTCATGCAATATTCTTCCAGACAGCTGCGGCTGCCCTTTCTGGACCAATCTGGCACCATTGTGAGTGAACTGGGTTCAAACCAGCACCTGAGAGAATATGGTACAAGCTTGAGAACAACTGAGGTATTTTTACCAGATATTCTACATCAAATTTGATCCAATGAGTTTCATCTGAACCCTATGGAATTGTTACATCTGATCCCAGCCTGATATAGTAGAAACAAATGATCTGTCAAGTCATAGCTAGGTTTTCTTTAACCCCTGCACCACCTTGGGTTATTCCATTTTTGAGTTTCCGTTTCTTGCTCCCCTTCTTCCCAGAGTCATAACTTTTTTATTGTTCTGTCAATACAGCCATATGAGTGCTTGTTTTTTTGTGAGATGGATTGTACTTTTGAACTACACCACTGGTGTACCTATTCATTCAAGGTCATGAAGGGGTTAACCCTGGATAATGTTTCATTATGCAGTGTTAGGCATGTCATAATGGCTTGTTTGTGCCCCACATATAATAAGAACTTGAGCATAATAATAATAATAATAATAATAATAATGATGTGACAGATTCTCCATGTGAGATTATATATACAGGTTGGGCCCTTTATATGGATACACCTAAATAAAATGGGAATGGTTGGTGATATCAACTTCCTGTTTGTGGCCCATTAGTATATGGGAGAGGTAAAACTTTTTAAGATGGGTGGTGACCATGGCGGACAATTTGAAGTTGACCATTTTGGAAACAACTTTATTTTTTACTAAGGGAAGAGGGTCATGTGACACATCTAACGTATTGGGAATTTCACAAGAAAAACAATGGTGTGCTTTTTTTTAGTGTAACTTTATTCTTTCATGAGTTATTTACAAGTTTATGAACACTTATAAAATGTGTTCAAGGTGCTGCCCATTGTTTTGGATTGTTAATGCCACCTCTTCGTCCACTCTTGACACACTGATAGCAACACCTCAGAAGAAATGCTAGCACAGGCTTCCAGTATCCATTGTTTCAGATGTTGCACATCTCGTATCGTCACAGCATTGACAATTGCCTTCAGATGACCCCAAGGATATTCGTTCCTACATGAACAGTTTACTGGAAAGTGGATTAGTTGTTGTGGGCCAGTTAAATGATCACCAATGTCTGTCGATCTGACCCCCTCAGACTTTTATCTTTTGGGTCATCTGATGTAGGTCCTCTTATAAAAACATCTATTACAGGGAAACAAAGGAGAGGGTGTTTTCCGTGCCTCTCATGTGTCAACTGTTCACTGATGCTAAAAGGCCCTTCCTTCCCCAATCCAGCAACAGAAGAAATTAAGATTAAACACTTCCTGTGCTCATCGGAGAATGTGATTTATATCCTACAATGCCCTTGTCCACAGTACTATGTTGGTGAGACGACATGCGATCTTAAAACATGTCTCAACCAACATATGTGCGCCGACCACAGGGGGGCGCTCACAGCAGACCTGCATCAGTAACCATAGAGGTCTCAAGGACCTCTATGGTTACCTTCCTGATGCATCGCCGACCCCCGATCATGTGATGGGGGTCGGGGATGACGTCATATCCGTCCGCCCGGCCGGATGCGGTAGTTAAATGCCGCTGTCTGTGTTTGACAGCGGCATTTAACAGGTTAATAGCGGCGGGTGAATAGCTATTTCACCCGTCGCTATTGCGCGCACATGTCAGCTGTACAAAACAGCTGACATGTCGCGACTTTGATGTGGGCTCACCGCCGGAGCCCACATCAAAGGGGGAGACACGATATGAGCAGTACATGTACTGCTCATGTCATGAAGGGGTTAAGATTTTTCTGTAATGTGACTGTTTTTAGTACCCCCATATCGATATGGTATCTTTCTTTATATGAGCTCATTGGCACGTTATTACACTGCTGCACTTTAGAAACAGATGTATATCAACTGGGTGATTTGTTCACATGTATCACTGAATGTGCTGTATGAGCACCTGATGTATTAATTAACACTATTTTTTACATAACTGATGGATGGTATACTGTAGAAACACTATTTAAATGTTTAAACCGTTTAAACGTTTTTTCATTTTGATTTTTTGAAGTGCTGCCTGTTTTTTTCTGATTTTATAAGTATATATATATATATATAAATATATATATATATATATATACATATGTTTATTTATATATAATATAAATAGGGGCTGACATCTGTCCTTGGGGTGACCACCTCTCTATCTCACAGACCTGGCACTTTTTGTCCCCTTGCACTTTTTAGGTATTATCCTGTGTGATGTGTCTTTTTTTAATTAATATGGGGGCATCCTTTTTCCGTGGTCTTGTTTTTGCATCATGACTATTATATAATTCCTGATACCTTGCACTGCTGAGGTGGTTACCTCTCCTCCTGTCTGTACCTCCGTGGAGTAGGGGTTACTTTATTTAATGTGGTTTATTTATTCTTTTTGATATTTAATAAAGATTTATACTGTTTTTTAGTAAAATGATCAACTGGTACTGCTTATTCTCCTATTTTGCTATATGTTTACAGTATATGTATATACCGTATTTTTCGCTTTGTAAGACGCTCCGGATTATAAGATGCACCCCAAATTTTGAGGAGAAAAATAGGAAAAAAACTTTTTTAATAAATTCGTGGGGCGTCTTATAATCCATGCGTCTTATTACTCACCAGGGGTTGTAGCTGCAGCGGATCAGGATCCCAGGGTCGGTGCTGGAGGCAGGAGTGGTGCATTGCTGCAGGCTGGGATGAGGGGGTCTGCAGGGAAACTCCTGTGCTGCAGGCTGAGATGAGGGGGTCTGCAGGGGGGCTCCTGTGCTGCAGGGGGGCTCCTGTGCTGCAGGGCTGTCTCCGGGGCTGCAGGGCTGTCTCCGGGGCTGCAGGGCGTTCTCAAGGGCTGCAGGGCTGTCTCCGGGGCTGCGGGGGGCTCTGGCGACATTTTGTGAAAGACCAGAGCCCCCCGGCAGTTCATCCATGCATTCCTGTATGACTGACTCTGGGAAAATGGCCGCCGGAATCTCGAGAGATGAGATCTCAGCGCTGAAATCTCATCTGCCGAGATTCCGGCGGCCATTTTCCCGAAGTCAGTCATACTGGAACTAACTCCGGGAAAATGGCCACCGGAATCTCGAGAGATGAGATCTCAGCACTGAGATCTCATCTCTCGAGATTCCGGCAGCCATTTTCCCAAAGTCAGTCATACAGGGACGCATGGACGAACTGCCGGGGGGCTGTGGTCTTTCACAAAATGTCGCCAGAGCCCCCCGCAGCACCGGAGTTTCCAGGATCTCCCAGGAAAGCAGCGGGCAGCAGCAAACAACTGCGGCAGTGGTGGCGGGCGATAGCGGCGGCGGGCAGCGGCGGGCAGCAGTGGACACCCTCTTATACCAGCCTGTAACGGTAAGCGGTATATCCGCTTTGTAAGACGCACCCCCATTTCCCCCCCAAATTTGGGGGAAATAAAGTGCGTCTTACAAAGCGGAAAATACGGTATATCACGTGTGTGTGTTTAACTAAGTAACTAATTTATTAAAACATTTACTTATTTTGCTCACTTACATACCACCATTAATTCCACAGTGCTTTACAGGCATCATTACCATTGCTGTGGGTTTCCTCTGGGCAGTCTGGTTTTCTCCCACATTACAAAGACATACGGAAAGGGAATTTAGCGTAATGGGGCTGAAACTCTAAATTCCCTTTCTGTAAGTCTTTGTAATGTGGGAGAAAACCAGACTGCCCAGAGGAAACCCACGGAAAGACAAGAACATACAAACTCATTGCAGATCTTCTCAATTGGGAGATCTGAACCCTTAACACTAGGACTACTGGACTCGTGACCCCGCCTAGAACTACTGAAAGGAGTCATTTTGACTCCTTGCTTGTTTTCGTTTATTTTTAGAGTTTCATTTGTGGTTATTTATTAATAATTATATTTTTTGTAATGTATTATTATTGTGAGATCCAACAGTAATGCTTTTGATTGTTTTTTTTCTGCTTTTCTTATTTTTCTACAGAAAATAACAATAATTATAATAGACGTTTTTCAAACATTTTTTTTATTCAAGTGCACACATATAAACAACAACTGAAGAACAAAAAGCAGAGAAAATGTAGGTGGAGGAGCATAAAAATGAAAATATGGCGCAGAATTCACCTTCTAAACATTTGGTGTTTCGCATTTTAGGCATTGCCTTTGATTTATGGCAGTACATTGCCCACACAAAGACTTACCACAAGTCTTACAATTGCCGACAGATCTATTTTTCTTGCACTTTTCTTTGATCTGGCAAAATTTTGTTTGAACCATCACTTCTGAAAATGTAGAAACTTGGGACGTGGAACCCTTTTCCCTATCTGTGACATAAGGACCACTCAACTCTCTCACAAGCGTTTGCAAAAATGCCTTGCGTGACATTTTTTGGTGGGTAATCTCCTTGAATATTATACATGCATTTATACCCGCAAAGTCTAAGGCATTTTCAAATGCATGAACAGGCCATCTCCTTGTGGATGTTCGTGTGGTATATTTTCGTGCCATCTGATCCACTACATCTACTCCATATTTTGTTTCATTGTAAAACTTTACCGTTTCTGGAGTTTTTTTAGCGGAATCAGACGCAACAACAACATCTGGATGGACGGAACTCAAAATGACAACATTTTTGTTGGGCTTTCCTTGATATACTGTAAGTGTAAAATTGTCTTCATTTCTAAACACTTTAGTGTTGTACAATTCCTCTTTCATGGATTTTATTTCTTTAGGCACTTCTCGCCTTATCTTATTCAGTGTTCCCACGATGGTTGTTCCTTTGCTTTTTAGCTGTTTAGCTAATTTTAATGAAGTAAAATAATTATCGGTTGTAACATTGCGACCTTTTTTCAAAAACGGGTCCAATAACTTCATTACCACATGGTCAGCTAAACGGTCCTCAGCACGGCGTGTGTCATCTTTGCCTAGATAAGGGAAGCCATTTGCCAGATATTTGCTCTCCTTATCAACAGCTAGCCAATATTTGTGGCCATACTTATCTGGTTTGGAAGGCATGTACTGCGTAAATGGACACCTAGTTTTGCTTGGGAAAAGTTGCTCATCCACCGTTATGTATGGGCCAGGTTTGTAACACGCAATACAATTTTCAATAAACCTGTCCCACACAGTAGAAAATAGAGCAAACTTGTCTGTTTGCAGTCTCTCCGATCGAGTAGATTTCTCATCAAATCTGAGAAACCTCATAATTTCAACAAAGCGGTCCCTAGACATTGTCGCTTTGCAAAACGGTATTCCCCAGTCATTACACCAAATACTGCTAATCGAGTGACGGTTCGTGCCAGATATTCCACGAGCATAGAATATCGCAATGAATGCATCTAGCTCCTCATCAGATAGAGTAAACTGTAAATTATTGTTCCTGCATGCTTCTGCAAGCGTACAGTTCTTTATATGTGTCAATATATATGAATCAAAAAATAAACGCCATGCGCTCAAAGGACTATCGATAATGATATTTCTTCTGGCGTATCCTGTAGGGCCAGGTGCTTCTCGAAGAATATTTTGGCTGTCACGCCTACCAGGCAAGTGTTGTCCAATTTCAACAGGTTTCCATTGAATACCATCCGCTGAAACTAGTATTCCTTCAGATTCGCCTTCTCTGGTGTTTGTTGTTGCATTACCTTCGCCGCCATCGTTATCTGTTGTTCTTTCATTTCTGGGACGTTTTGCTGATTTTTTCTGTCCACGACCAGGAGGATGGTCACGAGGCAACATAACTGCATGAGCCCGATCCCCAGTTGATGTGCTTGGAATATCTGGAAAAAAGTTGATGAATATTTAGAATTTTTGTTTTGTAAGGGTCCGTGCACACTGGCTGGATTAGCGGCGGAATATCCGACCGGATATTCTCACCACAATCTGGCCCGTACCTGCCCGCTCAGGTACAGAGCGGAGTTTCATACCTGAAGCTCCGCTCCGAACCCCGGGCTGGAGCCGCTGTCTGGGACGGAGCCGTGCTCACGCGTAAGCAAGCGCTGCTCTGTCCCTGACAGCGGCTCCAGCCCGGGGTTCGGAGCGGAGCTTCAGGCATGAGCGGGCAGGTACGGCCTGTATTGTGGCAAGAATATCCAGATGGCTATTCAGCCAGAATTCTGCTAGTGTGCACAGGCCCTAACTCAGTGTGTGGAAGAACAAATAAATACACATAACTACTTACCTTCTGGATTTGTTCCTTCTGAGTCTTCAGATTCACTTGATATGTTCTGAGGAATGAAATCTTCATCACTGTCAGAATCAAATACATGTTCCTGCAATTCGGATTCCGATTCATCCTCCGGTATGGATTGCAAAGTAGCCAGAATATCCTGAGGCTTTATCAAACGTCTTCTCTCCATATTCCTCACAAATTCCATAATTCTATATAGTTCCCTGCTGAAAAATAGAAATGAAATGAAAACTAAAAGAAATAATAACTGTTCTGCCACCTTCAAAAGTAGGTGGGCTGAATCAGTTGACAGACAGCTAAACTATTTCATAACAATTCATACCTGTATGAGTCTTCAGAGCTCGTATGTCTGCGTCTGTTCTCTTTGTCTCTTCAGCTGAACTGAAAGTAAAGTTACTATCCAGAATACTGTCTCCTGCTAGGACCTTAGAAAAACACCACCCTTCATTAGCATAAGATAAGAGCCTAGAGTAAACAAGCTATTTTGTTCAGCATTACACAGTAATACAAGCAGGTAAAACACAAGGAAAATGTGAAAAGTTGACATGTAAATTGAACTACATCTATATGAACATCAGGGTAAATAAGACAGAGTGAAAAAATTATGCACAAAACTTTATAGCAACATTTAGTGACAAAAGGACCTCAAAATATAGTAGGGAGTCAAAATGACTCCCTTCAGTAGTTCTTGGTAAATTTTGAAAAAAACGCGCAAATTTTTTACCAAAATTATTTATTCTCACAAAATCTTTTTTCACATCATATTTGAGGAAAAGTCACCGAGTTTCAAGCCGGAATTCTCAAAAATGTCACAGAAGAGAAATAAAAAACGAAAGGAGTCAAAATGACTCCATCAGTAGTTCTAGTGTTAACCCCATAAAAAGCAACAGTACTAATCATTAACCCATCCTGATACAACTATATGTATTAGGTTGGGGTCACACTAGCGATGAATACGGACAAGTGCCATGTCTTTACATTACAGAACTACGCTGACAGGTTCTCTTTCAGCTATGTACTGTCTCTAAAAGTCAGCTAGGGCTACATGATGCTTTTGCAATACATATTAAGGAATCTGAAATTATGTGTAATTTTGGATGCATAACTGCTCATGTTATGTTGCTATATTTGATTTGATGATTGGTTTATAGATTTTATAGTGGTCCTGCCTCTTCATTTTAGTGACCAATTAAATTTGTGCCATGTTTCTATGACATGCTAAAAAATTGCAGGTACAGTTAACAGGCAGGTTTACAAATGAGTAAATAAAATGAGTACATTTCAAAACTCATACTAAAAAATATAGGAGAGTAATTCATTGAGACTTTCCTAGCATTGAACTAGTGTCCACTAGATTAAGATGCACAAAATTCATTAAAAGTAGTAAGTCTCATGTTAAATTTCTGCTGTTTGTGCACCAGGCAGAAAATGTACAACAAATATAAAATGGAATATATTTCTTATATAAGTTATGACATTTTTGTCATGTAAATTTTAATGAATCTGTCTGGGCTTTTTTTTACACCATGTTCCTTTCTTGTAAGATCTGCCCACTTTTAACCCTTTTCTGCCATCGGACGGAATAGTACGCTTCGGCGGTGAGCCCGCATCAAAGCAAGGACAAGTCAGCTGTTTTGTACAACTCACATGTGCCCTCAATAGCGTCAGGTGGAATCGCAATCAACTCGCACTATTAACTAGTTAAATGCCGCTATCAAACGCTGATAACGGCATTGAATAAATGCTTCCTGCATTCCGGCTGGGAATGCAAGGACCAGTGACCCTGTCACATGATCGGGGGTCATCGGTGTGTTGGCATAACAACCAGAGGTCTCATGAAGACCTCTATGGCTATTGATGTCAAATTGCTGTGAGCACGACCCTTTGGTCGGCACTCTTAGCAATGCAGTAAATCTGGCACAAAACTAAAGTAATTTCAAATGGCAACTTTCTGGCTTTAAGAAACACTAAAAGAAATTAAGAACAAAAAAATTATTTAGTAATGGTTACTTTTTTTAACCAAGCATAGGGAAAAAATTATGTAATCACTCAGTTCTGAGGAAAAAATTATGGAATCACCCTGTGAATTTCCATACCTAAAAATAACACCTGCATCAAATTAGATCTGCTCGTAAGGCTGGCGTCACACTAGGCGTCAAGAAATACGGTCCGATTTTTATGGCCGTAATACGCAGTAATTGTCCCAAAACACTGCTCCGTATTCAATGCGAGTATGCAATTTTTACGCACAAATTTATCCTTGTGTCATCCGTATGGCTTCCATACAGCGATTTTTTCTCGCAGGCTTGCAAAATGGACATATCATGGATCCATCAGCTCAAATATTCTTAAAAACATATATACAGTCTATATATATATATATATCTAATATATAAAGCTGAATGTGTGTATGTGTGTATGTGTGTATGTTCGGGATTGGCATCTGAACCGTCGCATCTACAGCCACAAAATTTTGCATAGTGACACGTCTGGACCCGGAGAGCGTCATAGGCTATGTTGTGAGGTGAAATTTTAACCCCGCGCTTTCCAATTCACCAAACAATTTTGCCCCTATCTACATAATGGGGAAAAAGTGAAAGGAAAAGTGTTGGAGGCATCGCAGCTACAGCCACAAAATTTTGCACAGTCACACGTCTGGACCCCGAGAGCGTCATAGGCTATGTTGTGAGGTGAAATTTTAACCCCGCGCTTTCCAATTCACCAAACAATTTTGCCCCTATCTACATAATGGGGAAAAAGTGAAAGGAAAAGTGTTGGAGGCAAATTGACAGCTGCCAGATGTGAACAAGGGGGACTTAAAGAGTGAGAGTGATGGCGCCAAAGAGAATATACCGTACAGTTGCTAAGGTGGGGCCCCGACATGGGATACTCACCACACACGGGGATATGAACACGCACACAAAATGCGCCACACACTACCACGTGCTTGAACACATATACCACCCTCAGCACACATTTCACCACACATACACCAACCTCGCCACATAAAAGTCGAAACACAAAAGTCACCGCTCAAAACTTGCCACATGCAAAACTAGGCTCACGCAAAACTCGCCACACGTGCAAAACTCACCTCATGGGAAAACTCGCCACACGCAAAACTTGCACCCGCGGAAAAATTGCCACATGCACAAAAGTTGCAACACATGCAAAAGTTGCCTCACACAAAACTTGCACATACTCAAAAGGCACCATACATAAAACTCGCCACACGCAAAACTTGCCATGCGCAAAACTTGCTACACACAACTTACTACACTAACCTGTCACATGCAACTCAACACACAAAAAGTTGCTACACGCATGTCGCCACACAAAACTCATCTCACAAAAGTCGCTACATGCATGTCTCCACACGCAACTCAACACACACAACTTAACACACGAAACTCGCCCTAGAGCACACACAAGTCTGGTATTATCCTTTAAAAATAAAAATCTGATTAATAAGCAGACAAACTACAAGAGCAACAAATATACCATATAGGAAATACGCCAGCTGTCAGTCACATGACCTGTCTATTATGTGTATGTGTGAGCTAATATATACTGCCAAGGGGAGGGCCTCCTGTTGGCTGGGGATTTATCAGGCTGCCAATTTAGCTTACAAATACTGAGGTAAAAATACTGACCAAATAACGTGTGAACGAGGTCTAATATAGGAGGAGATGACATACAGATATATACTATGTACAGGGGAGATAACACACAGGTATATTCTATATACAGGAGAGATGACACAGGTATATACTATATAGAGGAGGAGATGACATACAGGTACATGCTATATACAGGAGGAAATGACATACAAGTATATACTATATACAGGAGGAGATGATACACAGGTATATACTATATACAGGAGCAGATGACCTACAGGTATATACTATATACAGGAGGAGATGACTTACAGGTATATATTATATACAGGGGAGATGACACACAGGTATATACTATATACAGGAGGAGATGACATACAGGTATATACTATATATAGGAGGAGATGACATACAGGTATATACTATATACAGGGGAGATGACATACAGGTATATACTATATATAGGAGATGACATACAGGTGTATACTATATATAAGGGAGATGCAAACATGTATATACTGAGGTGAAAATGAGGGGTGTGAGGTGAAAATGAAAAGGTGTGAGTGCAAAATGAGAGGAGTGAGGGAAAATAGTGGAGTGATCGGAAAATGACAGATGTGAGGTCGAAATGACAAGTGTTAGGGGGGAATGAGAGGAGTGAGGGGGAAAATGAGAGGTGTGAGGGAGAAAATGAGAGATGTGAGAGGGAAAATGAAAGATGTGATGGGTTAAATGAGAGGCGTGATGGGAAAATAAGAGAAGTGAGGTGCTATAACTAACTACAGATATTTACTATGCCCAGGCAGCGCCGGGCTCTTCAGCTAGTGTATATATATATATATATATATTTATATATATATATATATATATATACAGTTATATGAAAAAGTTTCGGCACCACTATTAATCTTAAGCTTAATGTTTTATAAAAATTTGTTTTTTTTTGCAACAGCTATTTCAGTTTCATGTATCTAATAACTTGGACACAGTAATGTTTCTGCCTTGAAATGAGGTTTATTGTACTAACAGAAAATGTGCAATCTGCATTCAAACAAAATTTGACAGGTGCATAAGAATGGGCACTCCACCAGAAAAGTGACATTAATATTTAGTAGATCCTCCTTTTGCAAAAATAACAGCCTCTAGTCGCTTCCTGTAGCTTTTAATGAGTTCCTGGATCCTGGATGAAGGTATTTTTGACCATTCCTCTTTACAAAACAATTCATATGAACTCGAGCGTGGGAAAATATTCTGAAAAGTTACCAGGCTCGAGTTCATATGCGTTCATCCAGCAGAGGGTGCATCACCACAACTCGAGGTAACTATAGTACTTTCCCCTGCATTCCATTCATTCACCAAGTTTTAAAGGCAGGGGCGGCTGCAGTAGCAGAGCTCTTGGGTGTAAAATGATTTAACTCCTTCAGATGGATTTACAGCGTGTGACAAGACTGTAACAACGGAAGGTATGGAATATTGTTGTTTGTTTTTTTTAACTTTGTTTCAGGTGACAAGGGTCTTCAGGTGGATTAAGAGTATAATTAAATATTAAAACACCCTGTGTCTTTATTTCATTAAAATACTTTTTAATAATGTGTGTGTGTTTTATTAAACCATTTTGTACTATTGGATTAATAATGGATAGATGTCATAATTGACGCTTCTCCATTATTAACATGGCTTAATGTCACCTTACAATAGCAAGGTGACATTAACCCTTCATTACCCCATATCCCACACTACAGGGGAGTGGGAAGAGAGAGGCTAAGTGCCAGAATAGGCGCATCTTACACACGTGCCTTTTCTAGGGTGGCAGGGGGCAGATGTTTTTCGCCAGGGGGGTCCTATAACCATGGTCCCTCTCTAGGTTAATAATATCTGCCCTCAGTCACTGGCTTTCCCACTCTGGCGGAGAAAATTGCGCGGGAGCCCACACCAATTTTTTCCGGGATTTAACCCATTAATTTAATAGCTAGAGACCCCAAATTCGACACAAAGAAACTTCTTACACTACTAAAGATGAATATGTAATAAAAGAAGGGATATGAGATGGTTTACTGTATGCAAACCATGTCTCATATCCTGTTGGGTTTGTGAAGGAGATAGGAAAAGCCGGCAATTGAATTACCTGCTTTTCTGCTATCTAGCGCTGAATTAAATAAATATATATATATATATATATGTCTCACACATATACAGTGGGGCAAAAAAGTATTTAGTCAGTCAGCAATAGTGCAAGTTCCACCACTTAAAAAGATGAGAGGCGTCTGTAATTTACATCATAGGTAGACCTCAACTATGGGAGACAAACTGAGAAAAAAAATCCAGAAAATCACATTGTCTGTTTTTTTAACATTTTATTTGCATATTATGGTGGAAAATAAGTATTTGGTCAGAAACAAACAATCAAGATTTCTGGCTCTCACAGACCTGTAACTTCTTCTTTAAGAGTCTCCTCTTTCCTCCACTCATTACCTGTAGTAATGGCACCTGTTTAAACTTGTTATCAGTATAAAAAGACACCTGTGCACACCCTCAAACAGTCTGACTCCAAACTCCACTATGGTGAAGACCAAAGAGCTGTAAAAGGACACCAGAAACAAAATTGTAGCCCTGCACCAGGCTGGGAAGACTGAATCTGCAATAGCCAACCAGCTTGGAGTGAAGAAATCAACAGTGGGAGCAATAATTAGAAAATGGAAGACATACAAGACCACTGATAATCTCCCTCGATCTGGGGCTCCACGCAAAATCCCACCCCGTGGGGTCAGAATGATCACAAGAACGGTGAGCAAAAATCCCAGAACCACGCGGGGGGACCTAGTGAATGAACTGCAGAGAGCTGGGACCAATGTAACAAGGCCTACCATAAGTAACACACTACGCCACCATGGACTCAGATCCTGCAGTGCCAGACGTGTCCCACTGCTTAAGCCAGCCCATCTGAAGTTTGCTAGAGAGCATTTGGATGATCCAGAGGAGTTTTGGGAGAATGTCCTATGGTCTGATGAAACCAAACTGGAACTGTTTGGTAGAAACACAACTTGTCGTGTTTGGAGGAAAAAGAATACTGAGTTGCATCCATCAAACACCATACCTACTGTAAAGCATGGTGGTGGAAACATCATGCTTTGGGGCTGTTTCTCTGCAAAGGGGCCAGGACGACTGATCCGGGTACATGAAAGAATGAATGGGGCCATGTATCGTGAGATTTTGAGTGCAAACCTCCTTCCATGAGCAAGGGCATTGAAGATGAAACGTGGCTGGGTCTTTCAACATGACAATGATCCAAAGCACACCGCCAGGGCAACGAAGGAGTGGCTTCGTAAGAAGCATTTCAAGGTCTTGGAGTGGCCTAGCCAGTCTCCAGATCTCAACCCTATAGAAAACCTTTGGAGGGAGTTGAAAGTCCGTGTTGCCAAGCGAAAAGCCAAAAACATCACTGCTCTAGAGGAGATCTGCATGGAGGAATGGGCCAACATACCAACAACAGTGTGTGGCAACCTTGTGAAGACTTACAGAAAACGTTTGACCTCTGTCATTGCCAACAAAGGATATATTACAAAGTATTGAGATGAAATTTTGTTTCTGACCAAATACTTATTTTCCACCATAATATGCAAATAAAATGTTAAAAAAACAGACAATGTGATTTTCTGGATTTTTTTTTCTCAGTTTGTCTCCCATAGTTGAGGTCTACCTATGATGTAAATTACAGACGCCTCTCATCTTTTTAAGTGGTGGAACTTGCACTATTGCTGACTGACTAAAAACTTTTTTGCCCCACTGTATATTATACATATATATATACAAACCTATACTATGTGTACACATTTATTCTACATATTCTATTCTGTCAGTGTGATTTCACTGTACACCGCGCTGAATTGCCGGCTTTTCTATAAAACACCGCTGTGTATTTCTCGCAAGTCACACGCATGATCCGTGTGTAATCCATCATTTTCTCGCCCCCATATACTTTCATTGGCATATTTTTTGCGCAATACGCTGACAAACGCAGCATGCTGTGATTTTCTATGCCCGTAACATACCGTATATTACGGATGCGTAATATATGGCAGATAGGAGCTGCCCCATAGAGAATCATTGGGCCATGTGCAATGCGTATTTTCTGGATATATTTTCGGCGCTCATACATCCGTAAAACTCGTTAGTGTGACGCCGGCCTCAGTCTGCAACTAAAAAGGAGTGATTGCACCTTGGACAGGTGTTTCACCAAGTGGACTGACATGAAACAAAGAAGAGGATTATCAAACTCTTAGGCTGGAGTCACACACAATGTATAAAAAATCTGTCCGATTTTGTCTGCTGAGAATCACACAAATGTTCTCTGTATGGTGATCCATATGGCATCCGTGTGCAATTCCAGGATGTGTTTTTTTCTCAAAAAAGTATCCGTGTGTCATCCATATGGTGATATTTTCTCACACACTTGCAAAATGAGCAAATAATGGCTGAGCCAATTTCCTGTCACCTGCCCAATGCCTGAGAATTTCTCACAAGTCACATGCATGGTCTCTGTGCTGTGCGAATTTTTTCTCGCACCCATAGACTTACATTGGCGTTTCTCAGCTGAGATATGCAGACAATCGCAGCATGCTGCGATTTCACTCTCAAGTATAATACGGACGAGAAAAAAACGGATGATGGGAGCTGCCCCATAGATTAACATTGGTCCGAGTGCTATGTGATTTTTTATCGCTTAGCACTCGTCCGTGTTACGCTGTAGTTTGACCCGGCCTTAAAAGAGTGTAAATCATCATGCAATGTTGCATAAGATGTTGGTTGTTCACAGTCAGCTATGTCTAAAATTTGGACCAAATATAAACAACTTGGGAAGTTTGTTAAAGGTAAACATACTGGTAGACCAAGGAAGACATCAAAGCATCAAGACTGGAAACTTAAAGCAATATGTCTCCAAAGCAGGACATGCACAACAAAACAAATGAGGAATGAAACTGGAGTCAATGTCTGTGACCTAACTGTAAGAAACCACTTAACTGAAAAGGGATTTACATTCATAAAAGCTAAAAGAAAGCCATCATTAACACCTAAACAGAAAAAAAACAAGGTTACAAAGGGCTAAGGAAAAACAATCATGGACTGTGGATGAGTGGAAGAAAAAAATATTCAGTGATGAATCACGAATCTGCATTAGGCAAGGTGATGATGCGGGAATTTTTATCTGGTGCCGTTCCAATGAGATTTATAAAGATGACCGTCGGAAGAGAACATGCAAATTTCCACAGTCATTGATGATATGGGGCTGCATGTCAGGTAAAGGCACTGGGGAGATGGCTGTCATTACATCTTCAATAAATGCACAAGTTTATGTTGATACTTTGGACACTTTTCTTATCCCATCAATTGAAAGGATGTTTTTTTGGGGGAAGATGAAATAATTTTTCAAGATGATAATGGATCCTGCCATAGAGCAAAAACTGTGTAAACATTCCTTGAAAAAATACACTTGAGGTCAATGTCATGGCTTGCAAATAGTCCGAATCTGAATCCAATTGAAAATCTTTGGTGGAAGTTAAAGAAAATGGTCCATGACAAGGCTCCAACCTGCAAAGCTGATCTGGCAACAGCAATCAAAGAAACTTGGAGCCAGATTATAATAAATAATCTTTATTTTATGTAGCGCTAACATATTCCACAGCGCTTTACAGTTTGCACACATTACATTTGCTGTCCCCAATGGGGCTCACAATCTAAATTCCCTATCAGTATGTCTTTGGAAGGAAACTGGAGTGCCCGGAGTAAACACACACAAACACAGAGAGAACATATAAACTCTTTGCAGATGTTGTCCTTGGTGGGGTTTGAACCCAGGACTCCAGCGCTGCAATGCTATCCACTGAGCCACCGTATTGCCCCTAACACTCATTAAGTCCATGCCTCTGAGGCTGCAAGCTGTTATGAAAGCCAGAGGTGGTGCAAGAAAATACTAGTGATGAGTTGGAGTGTGATTTTGTTTGTTTGTTTTTCATGATTCCATAATTTTTTTTCCAGAATTGAGTGATTCCATAATTTTTTCACCATGCGGGGTAAAAAAAAGTAACCATTACTGACTACCACATTTTTTATTCTTGATTTCTTTTAGTGTTTCTTAAAGCCAGAAAGTTGCCATTTGAAATGACTTTAGTTTTGTGCCATGTCTGTGATCTGCTTTTTATTCTGCAAAATTAAACAACTTAATGAACATCCTCCAAGGCCGGTGATTCCATACTTATTGCCATGTGTTGTATATACAGTATATATATATATATATATATATATATATATACACAGTACAGACCAAAAGTTTGGACACACCTTATTCAAAGATTTTTCTGTATTTTCATGACTATAAAAATTGTAAATTCACACATTCACATGAAGGGTTTCTGAGGGATGTTATTCTGGATTATCTCAATGAGAATAACTGTTTAACTCCATATCAGCATGGGTTTATGAGAAATCGCTCCTGTCAAACCAATCTAATCAGTTTTTATGAAGAGGTAAGCTATAGGCTGGACCACGGTGAGTCATTGGACGTGGTATATCTCGATTTTTCCAAAGCGTTTGATACCGTGCCGCACAAGAGGTTGGTACACAAAATGAGAATGCTTGGTCTGGGGGAAAATGTGTGTAAATGGGTTAGTAACTGGCTTAGTGATAGAAAGCAGAGAGTGGTTATAAATGGTATAGTCTCTAACTGGGTCGCTGTGACCAGTGGGGTACCGCAGGGGTCAGTATTGGGACCTGTTCTCTTCAACATATTCATTAATGATCTGGTAGAAGGTTTACACAGTAAAATATCGATATTTGCAGATGATACAAAACTATGTAAAGCAGTTAATACAAGAGAAGATAGTATTCTGCTACAGATGGATCTGGATAAGTTGGAAACTTGGGCTGAAAGGTGGCAGATGAGGTTTAACAATGATAAATGTAAGGTTATACACATGGGAAGAGGGAATCAATATCACCATTACACACTGAACGGGAAACCACTGGGTAAATCTGACAGGGAGAAGGACTTGGGGATCCTAGTTAATGATAAACTTACCTGGAGCAGCCAGTGCCAGGCAGCAGCTGCCAAGGCAAACAGGATCATGGGGTGCATTAAAAGAGGTCTGGATACACATGATGAGAGCATTATACTGCCTCTGTACAAATCCCTAGTTAGACCGCACATGGAGTACTGTGTCCAGTTTTGGGCACCGGTGCTCAGGAAGGATATAATGGAACTAGAGAGAGTACAAAGGAGGGCAACAAAATTAATAAAGAGGATGGGAGAACTACAATACCCAGATAGATTAGCGAAATTAGGATTATTTAGTCTAGAAAAAAGACGACTGAGGGGCGATCTAATAACCATGTATAAGTATATAAGGGGACAATACAAATATCTCGCTGAGGATCTGTTTATACCAAGGAAGGTGACGGGCACAAGGGGGCATTCTTTGCGTCTGGAGGAGAGAAGGTTTTTCCACCAACATAGAAGAGGATTCTTTACTGTTAGGACAGTGAGAATCTGGAATTGCTTGCCTGAGGAGGTGGTGATGGCGAACTCAGTCGAGGGGTTCAAGAGAGGCCTGGATGTCTTCCTGGAGCAGAACAATATTGTATCATACAATTATTAGGTTCTGTAGAAGGACGTAGATCTGGGTATTTATTATAATGGAATATAGGCTGAACTGGATGGACAAATGTCTTTTTTCGGCCTTACTAACTATGTTACTATGTTACTATGTTACACTGAAGGCATCAAAACTATGAATTAACACATGTGGAATTGTATACTTAACAAAAAAGTTTGAAACAACTGAAAATATGTTTTATATTCTAGGTTCTTCAAAGTAGCCACCTTTTGCATTGATGACTGCTTTGCATACTCTAGGCATTCTCTTGATGAGCTTCAATAGGTTGTCACCGGAAATGGTTTTCACTTCACAGGTGTGCTCTGTCAGGTTTAATAAGTGGGATTTCTTGCCTTATAAATGGGGTTGGGACCATCAGTTGTGTTGAGCAGAAGTCTGGTGGATACACAGCTGATAGTCCTACTGAATAGACTGTTAGAATTTGTATTATGGCAAGAAAAAAGCAGCTAAGTAAAGAAAAACGAGTGGCCATCATTACTTTAAGAAATGAAGGTCAATCAGTCCGAAAAATTGGGAAAACTTTGAAAGTGTCCCCAAGTGCAGTTGTAAAAACCATCAAGCGCTACAAAGAAACTGGCTTACATGAGGACCGCCCAAGGAAAGGAAGACCAAGAGTCACCTCTGCTTCTGAGGATACGTTTATCTGAGTCACCAGCCTCAGAAATTGCAGGTTAACAGCAGCTCAGATTAGAGACCAGGTCAATGCCACACAGAGTTCTAGCAACAGACACATCTTTACAACAACTGTTAAGAGGAGACTTTGTGCAGCAGGACTTCATGGTAAAATAGCTGCTAGGAAACCACTGCTAAGGAAAGGCAACAAGTAGAAGAGACTTGTTTGGGCTAAAGAACACAAGGAATGGACATTAGACCAGTGGAAATCTGTACTTTGGTCTGGTGACTCCAAATTTGAGATCTTTGGTTCTAACCACCGTGTCTTTGTGCGATGCAGAAAAGGTGAAAGAATAGACTCTACATGCCTGGTTCCCACCGTGAAGCATGGAGGAGGAGGTATGATGGTGTGGGAGTGCTTTGCTGGTGACACTGTTGGAGATTTATTCAAAATTGAAGGCATACTGAATCAGCATGGCTACCACAGCTGTTATGATAAGGTAATTCAGTACCACAATGGACATAGAGGTCAGAGCACATACAGTGACCTGACAATAACCCAAAAACATAGAACGAGCTCCGAGACGTGGGAACTCCGCTGACCGCAATCCCCAATCCTCTCCAACCACACCAGAGGCAGCCGTGGACCGCGCCCAACGCCCCCCTTGCAACCCGGCACAGCCCGAGAAACCAGCCAGCCCGAAGATAGAAAATAAGCCTACCTTGCCTCAGAGAAATACCCCAAAGGAAAAGGCAGCCCCCACATATAATGACTGTGAGTTAAGATGAAAAGACAAACGTAGAGATGAAATAGATTTAGCAAATTGAGGCCCGACTTTCTGAACAGAGCGAGGATAGGAAAGGTAACTTTGCGGTCAACACAAAACCCTACAAAAACCACGCAAAGGGGGCAAAAAGACCCTCCGTACCGAACCAACGGCACGGAGGTACACCCTCTGCGTCCCAGAGCTTCCAGCAAGCAGGAAAAAACAAATAGACAAGCGGGACAGAAAAAAACAGCAAACAAAATAGCAAAGCGGAACCTAGCTATGCAGAGCAGCAGGCCACAGGAACGATCCAGGAGGAAACAGGTCCAATACTAGAACATTGACTGGAGGCCAGGATCAAAGCACTAGGTGGAGTTAAATAGAGCAGCACCTAACGACTTCACCACATCACCTGAGGAAGGAAACTCAGAAGCCGCAGTACCACTTTCCTCCACCAACGGAAGCTCACAGAGAGAATCAGCCGAAGTACCACTTGTGACCACAGGAGGGAGCTTTGCCACAGAATTCACAACAGTACCCCCCCTGTTGTGACTAGGCAATTCAGTACCACAGTGGACATAGAGGTCAGAGCACATACAGTGATCTGACAATAACCCAAAAACATAGAACGAGCTCTGAGACGTGGGAACTCTGTTGACCGCAATCCCTGATCCTCAGCAACAAACACTAGAGGCAGCCGTGGATTGTGCCTAACGCTCCCTATGCAACTCGGCACAGCCTGAGAAACTAGCTAGCCTGAAGACAGAAAATAAGCCTACCTTGCCTCAGAGAAATACCCCAAAGGAAAAGGCAGCCCCCCACATATAATGACTGTGAGTTAAGATGAAAAGACAAACGTAGAGATGAAATAGATTTAGCAAAGAGAGGCCCGACTTTCTGAACAGAGCGAGGATAGGAAAGGTAACTTTGCGGTCAACACAAAACCCTAAAAACCACGCAAAGGGGGCAAAAAGACCCTCCGTACCGAACTAACGGCACGGAGGTACACCCTCTGCGTCCCAGAGCTTCCAGCAAACAAATAGAAAAGCTGGACAGAAAAAAAACAAACAAAATAGCAAAGGAAAACTTAGCTATGCAGAGCAGCAGGCCACAGGAACGATCCAGGAGGAAAACAAGTCCAATACTGGAACATTGACAGGAAGCCAGGATCAAAGCACTAGGTGGAGTTAAGTAGAGCAGCACCTAACAACCTCACCACATCACCTGAGGGAGGAAACTCAGAAGCCACAGTACCACTTCCCTCCACCAACGGAAGCTCACAGAGAGAATCAGCAGAAGTACCACTTGTGACCACAGGAGGGAGCTCTGCCACAGAATTCACAACAGTACCCCCCCCTTGAGGAGGGGTCACCGAACCCTCACCAGAGCCCCCAGGCCGACCAGGATGAGCCACATGAAAGGCACGAACAAGATCGGGAGCATGGACATCAGAGGCAAAGACCCAGGAATTATCTTCCTGAGCATAACCCATCCACTTAACCAGATACTGGAGTTTCCGTCTTGAAACACGAGAATCCAAAATCTTCTCCACAATATACTCCAACTCCCCTTCCACCAAAATCGGGGCAGGAGGGTCAACAGATGGAACCATAGGTGCCACGTATCTCCACAACAATGACCTATGGAATACGTTATGTATGGAAAAAGAATCTGGAAGGGTCAGACGAAAAGACACAGGATTAAGAACCTCAGAAATCCTATACGGACCAATGAAATGAGGTTTAAACTTAGGAGAGGAAACCTTCATAGGAATATGACGAGAAGATAACCAAACCAGATCCCCAACACGAAGTCGGGGACCCACACAGCGTCTGCGACTAGCAAAACGTTGAGCCTTCTCCTGTGACAAGGTCAAATTGTCCACTACATGAGTCCAAATCTGCTGCAACCTGTCCACCACAGTATCCACACCAGGACAGTCCGAAGACTCAACCTGTCCTGACGAGAAACGAGGATGGAACCCAGAGTTGCAGAAAAATGGCGACACCAAGGTAGCCGAGCTGGCCCGATTATTAAGGGCGAACTCAGCCAAAGGCAAAAAGGACACCCAGTAATCCTGATCAGCAGAAACAAAACATCTCAGATATGTTTCCAAGGTCTGATTGGTTCGTTCGGTCTGGCCATTAGTCTGAGGATGGAAAGCCGAGGAAAAAGACAAGTCAATGCCCATCCTACCACAAAAAGCTCGCCAAAACCTCGAAACAAACTGGGAACCTCTGTCAGAAACGATATTCTCTGGAATGCCATGTAAACGAACCACATGCTGGAAGAACAATGGCACCAAATCAGAGGAGGAAGGCAATTTAGACAAGGGTACTAAATGGACCATCTTAGAGAAGCGATCACAGACCACCCAAATGACTGACATCTTTTGAGAGACGGGGAGATCTGAAATAAAATCCATAGAGATATGTGTCCAAGGCCTCTTCGGGCCCGGCAAGAGCAAAAGCAACCCACTGGCACGAGAACAGCAGGGCTTAGCCCGAGCACAAATCCCACAGGACTGCACAAAAGTACGCACATCCCGCGACTGAGATGGCCACCAAAAGGATCTAGCCACTAACTCTCTGGTACCAAAGATTCCAGGATGACCAGCCAAGACCGAACAATGAACCTCAGAGATAACTTTATTCGTCCACCTATCAGGGACAAACAGTTTCTCCGCTGGACAACGATCAGGTTTATTAGCCTGAAATTTTTGCAGCACTCGCCGCAAATCAGGGGAGATGGCAGACACAATTACTCCTTCCTTGAGGATACCCGCCGGCTCAGACAAACCCGGAGAGTCGGGCACAAAACTCCTAAACAGAGCATCCGCCTTCACATTTTTAGAGCCCGGAAGGTACGAAATCACAAAGTCAAAACGGGCAAAAAACAGCGACCAACGAGCCTGTCTAGGATTCAACCGCTTGGCAGACTCGAGATAAGTCAAGTTCTTATGATCAGTCAATACCACCATGCGATGCTTAGCTCCTTCAAGCCAATGACGCCACTCCTCGAATGCCCACTTCATGGCCAGCAACTCTCGGTTGCCCACATCATAATTTCGCTCAGCAGGCGAAAACTTCCTGGAAAAGAAGGCGCACGGTTTCATCACTGAGCAATCAGAACCTCTCTGCGACAAAACAGCCCCTGCTCCAATCTCAGAAGCATCAACCTCGACCTGGAACGGAAGCGAAACATCTGGTTGACACAACACAGGGGCAGAAGAAAAACGACGCTTCAACTCTTGAAAAGCTTCCACAGCAGCAGAAGACCAATTGACCACATCAGCACCCTTCTTGGTCAAATCGGTCAATGGTTTAGCAATACTAGAAAAATTGCAGATGAAGCGACGATAAAAATTAGCAAAGCCCAGGAACTTTTGCAGACTTTTCAGAGATGTCGGCTGAGTCCAATCATGGATGGCTTGGACCTTAACAGGATCCATCTCGATAGTAGAAGGGGAAAAGATGAACCCCAAAAATGAAACCTTCTGCACACCAAAGAGACACATTGATCCCTTCACAAACAAAGAATTAGCATGCAGGACCTGAAAAACCGTTCTGACCTGCTTCACATGAGACTCCCAATCATCCGAGAAGATCAAAATGTCATCCAAGTACACAATCAGGAATTTATCCAGGTACTCTCGGAAGATGTCATGCATAAAGGACTGAAACACTGATGGAGCATTGGCAAGTCCAAATGGCATTACAAGATACTCAAAATGACCCTTGGGCGTATTAAATGCAGTTTTCCATTCATCGCCTCGCTTAATTCGCACAAGATTATACGCACCACGAATATCTATCTTGGTGAACCAACTAGCCCCCTTAATCCGAGCAAACAAATCAGATAACAACGGCAAGGGGTACTGAAATTTAACCGTGATCTTATTTAGAAGGCGGTAATCTATACAAGGTCTCAGCGAACCATCCTTCTTGGCTACAAAAAAGAACCCTGCTCCTAATGGCGACGATGACGGGCGATTATGCCCCTTCTCCAGGGACTCCTTCACATAACTGCGCATAGCGGCGTGCTCAGGCACAGATAAATTAAACAATCGGCCTTTTGGGAACTTACTACCAGGAATTAAATTGATAGCACAATCACAATCCCTATGCGGAGGTAGGGCATCGGACTTGGGCTCATCAAATACATCCCGGTAATCAGACAAGAACTCTGGAACCTCAGAAGGGGTGGATGATGAAATTGACAGAAATGGAACATCACCATGTACCCCCTGACAACCCCAGCTGGACACAGACATGGATTTCCAATCTAATACTGGATTATGGACTTGTAGCCATGGCAACCCCAACACGACCACATCATGCAGATTATGCAACACCAGAAAGCGGATATCCTCCTGATGTGCAGGAGCCATGCACATGGTCAGCTGGGTCCAGTACTGAGGCTTATTCTTGGCCAAAGGCGTAGCATCAATTCCTCTAAATGGAATAGGACACTGCAAGGGCTCCAAGAAAAACCCACAACGCTTAGCATACTCCAAGTCCATCAAATTCAGGGCAGCGCCTGAATCCGCAAATGCCATGACAGAATACGATGACAAAGAGCAGATCAAGGTAACGGACAGAAGAAATTTTGACTGTACCGTACCAATGGTGGCAGACCTAGCGAACCGCTTAGTGCGCTTAGGACAATCAGAGATAGCATGAGTGGAATCACCACAATAGAAACACAGCCCATTCAGACGTCTGTGTTCTTGCCGTTCAACTCTGGTCAAAGTCCTATCGCACTGCATAGGCTCAGGTTTAAGCTCAGGTAATACCGCCAAATGGTGCACAGATTTATGCTCACGCAAGCGTCGACCAATCTGAATGGCCAAAGACATAGACTCATTCAAACCAGCAGGCATAGGAAATCCCACCATGACATCCTTAAGGGCTTCAGAGAGACCCTTTCTGAACATAGCTGCCAGCGCAGATTCATTCCATAGAGTGAGCACGGACCACTTTCTAAATTTCTGACAATATAACTCTATCTCATCCTGACCCTGACAAAGAGCCAGCAAATTTTTTTCTGCCTGATCCACTGAATTAGGTTCGTCGTACAGCAATCCGAGCGCCAGGAAAAACGCATCGATATTACTTAATGCAGGATCTCCTGGCGCAAGAGAAAATGCCCAGTCCTGAGGGTCGCCACGCAAAAAAGAAATAATGATCAAAACCTGTTGAACTGGATCACAAGAGGAGCGAGGTTTCAAGGACAGAAATAGTTTACAATTATTTTTGAAACTCAGAAACTTAGTTCTATCTCCAAAAAACAAATCAGGAATAGGAATTCTTGGTTCTAACATAGATTTCTGATCAATAGTGTCTTGAATCTTTTGTACTCTTGCCGAGAGCTGATCCACACATGAAGACAGACTTCTAATGTCCATTGCTACACCTGTGTCCTGAACCACCCAAATGTCTAGGGGAAAAAGAAGGCAAAACACAGTGCAGAGAAAAAAAATGGTCTCAGAACTTCTTTTTTCCCTCTATTGAGAATCATTAGTACTTTTGGCTTCCTGTACTGTTGTGACTAGGCAATTCAGTACCACAGTGGACATAGAGGTCAGAGCACATACAGTGATCTGACAATAACCCAAAAACATAGAACGAGCTCTGAGACGTGGGAACTCTGTTGACCGCAATCCCTGATCCTCTCCAACAAACACTAGAGGCAGCCGTGGATTGCGCCTAACGCTCCCTATGCAACTCGGCACAGCCTGAGAAACTAGCTAGCCTGAAGATAGAAAATAAGCCTACCTTGCCTCAGAGAAATACCCCAAAGGAAAAGGCAGCCCCCCACATATAATGACTGTGAGTTAAGATGAAAAGACAAACGTAGAGATGAAATAGATTTAGCAAAGAGAGGCCCGACTTTCTGAACAGAGCGAGGATAGAAAAGGTAACTTTGCGGTCAACACAAAACCCTAAAAACCACGCAAAGGGGGCAAAAAGACCCTCCGTACCGAACTAATGGCACGGAGGTACACCCTCTGCGTCCCAGAGCTTCCAGCAAACAAATAGAAAAGCTGGACAGAAAAAAAACAAACAAAATAGCAAAGGAAAACTTAGCTATGCAGAGCAGCAGGCCACAGGAACGATCCAGGAGGAAAACAAGTCCAATACTGGAACATTGACAGGAAGCCAGGATCAAAGCACTAGGTGGAGTTAAGTAGAGCAGCACCTAACGACCTCACCACATCACCTGAGGGAGGAAACTCAGAAGCCGCAGTACCACTTCCCTCCACCAACGGAAGCTCACAGAGAGAATCAGCAGAAGTACCACTTGTGACCACAGGAGGGAGCTCTGCCACAGAATTCACAACACCCCCCCTTGAGGAGGGGTCACCGAACCCTCACCAGAGCCCCCAGGACGACCAGGATGAGCCATATGGAAGGCACGAACAAGATCGGGAGCATGGACATCAGAGGCAAAGACCCAGGAATTATCTTCCTGAGCATAACCCTTCCACTTAACCAGATACTGGAGTTTCCGTCTTGAAACACGAGAATCCAAAATCTTCTCCACAATATACTCCAACTCTCCCTCCACCAAAACCGGGGCAGGAGGATCAACCGATGGAACCATAGGTGCCACGTATCTCCGCAACAATGACCTATGGAATACGTTATGTATGGAAAAAGAATCTGGAAGGGTCAGATGAAAAGACACAGGATTAAGAACCTCAGAAATCCTATACGGACCAATGAAACGAGGTTTAAACTTAGGAGAGGAAATCTTCATAGGAATATGATGAGAAGATAACCAAACCAGATCCCCAACACGAAGTCGGGGACCCACACAGCGTCTGCGATTAGCGAAACGTTGAGCCTTCTCCTGGGACAAGGTCAAATTGTCCACTACATGAGTCCAAATCTGCTGCAACCTGTCCACCACAGTATCCACACCAGGACAGTCCGAAGACTCAGCCTGCCCTGAAGAGAAACGAGGATGGAACCCAGAGTTGCGGAAAAACGGCGAAACCAAGGTAGCCGAGCTGGCCCGATTATTAAGGGCGAACTCAGCCAAAGGCAAAAAGGACACCCAGTCATCCTGATCAGCAGAAACAAAGCATCTCAGATATGTTTCCAAGGTCTGATTGGTTCGTTCGGTCTGGCCATTAGTCTGAGGATGGAAAGCCGAGGAAAAAGACAAGTCAATGCCCATCCTACCACAAAAGGCTCGCCAAAACCTCGAAACAAACTGGGAACCTCTGTCAGAAACGATATTTTCTGGAATGCCATGTAAACGAACCACATGCTGGAAGAACAATGGCACCAAATCAGAGGAGGAAGGTAATTTAGACAAGTGTACCAAATGGACCATCTTAGAGAAGCGATCACAGACCACCCAAATGACTGACATCTTTTAAAAGACGGGGAGATCCGAAATAAAATCCATAGAGATATGTGTCCAAGGCCTCTTCGGGACCGGCAAGGGCAAAAGCAACCCACTGGCACGAGAACAGCAGGGCTTAGCCCGAGCACAAATCCCACAGGACTGCACAACAGAATGCACATCCCGCGACAGAGATGGCCACCAAAAGGATCTAGCCACTAACTCTCTGGTACCAAAGATTCCAGGATGACCAGCCAACACCGAACAATGAACCTCAGAGATAACTTTATTCGTCCACCTATCAGGGACAAACAGTCTCTCTGCTGGGCAACGATCAGGTTTATTAGCCTGAAATTTTTGCAGCACCCGCCGCAAATCAGGGGAGATGGCAGACACAATTACTCCCTCTTTGAGGATACCCGCCGGCTCAGATAAACCCGGAGAGTCGGGCACAAAACTCCTAGACAGAGCATCCGCCTTCACATTTTTAGAGCCTGGAAGGTACGAAATCACAAAATCAAAACGGGCAAAAAACAGCGACCAACGAGCCTGTCTAGGATTCAACCGCTTGGCAGACTCAAGATAAGTCAAGTTCTTATGATCAGTCAAGACCACCACGCGATGCTTAGCTCCTTCAAGCCAATGACGCCACTCCTCAAATGCCCACTTCATGGCCAGCAACTCTCGATTGCCCACATCATAATTTCGCTCAGCAGTAGAGAACTTCCTGGAAAAGAAGGCGCATGGTTTCATCACCGAGCAATCAGAACATCTCTGCGACAAAACAGCCCCTGCTCAAATCTCAGAAGCATCAACCTCGACCTGGAATGGAAGCGAAACATCTGGTTGACACAACACAGGGGCAGCAGAAAAACGACGCTTCAACTCTTGAAAAGCTTCCACAGCAGCAGAAGACCAATTGACCACATCAGCACCCTTCTTGGTCAAATCGGTCAATGGTTTAGCAATACTAGAAAAATTGCAGATGAAGCAACGATAAAAATTAGCAAAGCCCAGGAACTTTTGCAGACTTTTCAGAGATGTCGGCTGAGTCCAATCATGGATAGCTTGGACCTTAACAGGGTCCATCTCGATAGTAGAAGGGGAAAAGATGAACCCCAAAAATGAAACCTTCTGAACACCAAAAAGACACTTTGATCCCTTCACAAACAAAGAATTAGCACGCAGGACCTGAAACACCGTTCTGACCTGCTTCACATGAGACTCCCAATCATCCGAGAAGATCAAAATGTCATCCAAGTACACAATTATTATTATTATTATTATACATTTTTATAGCGCCATTTATTCCATTGCACTTTACATGTGAATACGGGGCAAATACAATCAGGAATTTATCCAGGTACTCTCGGAAGATGCCATGCATAAAGGACTGAAACACTGATGGAACATTGGCAAGTCCGAATGGCATTACTAGATACTCAAAATGGCCCTCGGGCGTATTAAATGCAGTTTTCCATTAATCGCCTCGCTTAATACGCACAAGATTATACGCACCACGAAGATCTATCTTGGTGAACCAACTAGCCCCCTTAATCCGAGCAAACAAATCAGATAACAACGGCAAGGGGTACTGAAATTTAACCGTGATCTTATTTAGAAGGCGGTAATCTATACAAGGTCTCAGCGAACCATCCTTCTTGGCTACAAAAAAGAACCCTGCTCCTAATGGCGACGATGACGGGCGAATATGCCCCTTCTCCAAGGACTCCTTCACATAACTCCACATAGCGGCGTCCTCAGGCACAGATAAGTTAAACAGTCGACCTTTTGGGAATTTACTACCAGGAATCAAATCGATAGCACAATCACAATCCCTATGTGGAGGTAGGGTATCGGACTTGGGCTCATCAAACACATCCCGGTAATCAGACAAGAACTCTGGAACCTCAGAAGGGGTGGATGACGAAATAGTCAGAAATGGTCAGCTGGGTCCAGTACTGAGGCTTATTCTTGGCCAAAGGCGTAGCATCAATTCCTCTCAATGGAATAGGACACTGCAAGGGCTCCAAGAAAAACCCACAACACCTAGCATACTCCAAGTCCATCAAATTCAGGGCAGCGCTTGAATCCACAAATGCCATGACAGAATACGATGACAAAGAGCAGATCAAGGTAACGGACAGAAGAAATTTTGACTGTACCGTACCAATGGTGGCAGACCTAGCGAACCGCTTAGTGCGCTTAGGACAATCAGAGATAGCATGAGTGGAATCACCACAGTAGAAACACAGCCCATTCAGACGTCTGTGTTCTTGCCGTTCAACTCTGGTCAAAGTCCTATCTCACTGCATAGGCTCAGGTTTAAGCTCAGGTAATACCGCCAAATGGTGCACAGATTTACGCTCACGCAAGCGTCGACCGATCTGAATGGCCAAAGACATAGACTCATTCAAACCAGCAGGCATAGGAAATCCCACCATGACATCCTTAAGGGCTTCAGAGAGACCCTTTCTGAACATAGCTGCCAGCGCAGATTCATTCCATAGAGTGAGCACGGACCACTTTCTAAATTTCTGACAATATACCTCTATCTCATCCTGACCCTGACAAAGAGCCAGCAAATTTTTTTCTGCCTGATCCACTGAATTAGGTTCGTCGTACAGCAATCCGAGCGCCAGGAAAAGCGCATCGATATTACTTAATGCAGGATCTCCTGGCGCAAGAGAAAATGCCCAGTCCTGAGGGTCGCCACGCAAAAAAGAAATAATGATCAAAACCTGTTGAACTGGATCACAAGAGGAGCGAGGTTTCAAGGACAGAAATAGTTTACAATTATTTTTGAAACTCAGAAATTTAGTTCTATCTCCAAAAAACAAATCAGGAATAGGAATTCTCGGTTCTAACATAGAATTCCGAACCACAAAGTCTTGAATATTTTGTACTCTTGCCGTGAGCCGATCCACACATGAAGACAGACCTTTAATGTCCATCGCTACACCTGTGTCCTGAACCACCCAAATGTCTAGGGGAAAAAAAGGCAAAACACAGTGCAGAGAAAAAAAATGGTCTCAGAACTTCTTTTTTCACTCTATTGAGAATCATTAGTACTTTGGGCCTCCAGTACTGTTATGATAAGGTAATTCAGTACCACAATGGACATAGAGGTCAGAGCACATACAGTGACCTGACAATAACCCAAAAACATAGAACGAGCTCCGAGACGTGGGAACTCCGCTGACCGCAATCCCCAATCCTCTCCAACCACACCATAGGCAGCCGTGGACCGCGCCCAACGCCCCCCATGCAACCCGGCACAGCCCGAGAAACCAGCCAGCCCGAAGATAGAAAATAAGCCTACCTTGCCTCAGAGAAATACCCCAAAGGAAAAGGCAGCCCCCACATATAATGACTGTGAGTTAAGATGAAAAGACAAACGTAGAGATGAAATAGATTTAGCAAAGAGAGGCCCGACTTTCTGAACAGAGCGAGGATAGGAAAGGTAACTTTGCAGTCAACACAAAACCCTACAAAAACCACGCAAAGGGGGCAAAAAGACCCTCTGTACCGAACCAACGGCACGGAGGTACACCCTCTGCGTCCCAGAGCTTCCAGCAAGCAGGAAAAAACAAATAGACAAGCTGGACAGAAAAAAACAGCAAACAAAATAGCAAAGCGGAACCTAGCTATGCAGAGCAGCAGGCCACAGGAACGATCCAGGAGCAAACAGGTCCAATACTAGAACATTGACTGGAGGCCAGGATCAAAGCACTAGGTGGAGTTAAATAGAGCAGCACCTAACGACTTCACCACATCACCTGAGGAAGGAAACTCAGAAGCCGCAGTACCACTTTCCTCCACCAACGGAAGCTCACAGAGAGAATCAGCCGAAGTACCACTTGTGACCACAGGAGGGAGCTCTGCCACAGAATTCACAACACACAGCATCTTGCAGCGGCATGCTATTCCATCCGATTTGCGTTTAGTTGGACCATCATTTATTTTTCAACATGACAATGACCCCAAACACACCTCCAGGCTGTGTAAGGGCTATTTGACCAAGAAGGAGAGTGATGGGGTGCTACACCAGATGACCTTGCCTCCACTGTCACCAGACCTGAACCCAATCGAGATGGTCTGGGGTGAGCTGTACCGCAGAGTGAATGCAAAATGGCCAACAAGTGCTAAGCATCTCTGGGAACTCCTTCAAGATTGTTGGAAGACCATTTCTGGTGACTACCACTTGAAGCTCATCAAGAGAATGCCAATAGTGTGCAAAGCAGTCATCAAGGCAAAAGGTGGCTGCTTTGAAGAACCTAGAATATAAAACATATTTTCAGTTTTTTCACACTTTTTTGTTAAGTATATAATTCCACATGTGTTAATTCATAGTTTTGATGCCTTCAGTGTGAATTTACAATTTTCGTAGTCATGAAAATACAGAAAAATCTTTAAATGAGAAGGTGTGTCCAAACTTTTGGTCTGTATTGTATATATATATAGTGTTTTAGCAAGTTCACGTGAAAAACCCTTTCCTGTGCCTTCTGTGCTTGAAGAAGATGCTCCTTCATGATAGGCATCACTTTTGCCATTCTCTCCTGTAGCTGGACAACATGCTCTATAATGCCCCTGTGTGGTGTGACCTCAGCTTCCCATGTTTCCTTCACAATGTCCAGGAGCCCTTGTGGATGTCGTCCATACAGAAACTCGAACGTCGAGAAGCCAGTTGAGGCCAGGAGCACTTCCCTGATGGACAAGATCAAAACCAGAAGCAGGTAGTTCCAGTCCTGACCATCCATCTCAGTGACCTTTTTGAGCATGGCTTTCAAGGTTTTATTGAGGCATTCTACTAGGCCGTTGGTCTGTGGATGGTGCACTGAGGGTCGTAGCTGGGCAATCTGGAGGACCCTGCACAGTTCCTTCATTACCTTGCTCATGAAGAGGGTTTTCTGGTCTGTCAAAATCTCCTCCGGCAGTTCTGTCCTAGCAAAAATATGGACAAGTTCTATGGCAATACTATTAGCCGAAGAGTTCCTTAGAGGTACTGCTTCAGGGTACCGGGTTGCATAGTCCATGACCACTAGAATATATTGGTGCCCTTGTGCAGACTTAACTTAAGGCCCTACCAGGTCCATGGCAATTAGCTCCAATGGAATCTCCATTACTGGTAAAGGTACTAGAGGACTTTGGAAGTGAGCAGAAGGAGCAGTAATTTGTCGGGTAGGGAAGGACCTATAATAATTTAGGATCTCCCGGTAATGTCCCGGCCAATAGAACCTCTGCAATATTCTCTCAGGTGTTTTCTCCACCCCATAGATGTTTCCCTAAAACATGCAAATGTGCCATGTCTAGAACCCTCTGCCAGTAAGGCCTTGGAACCAAGAGCTGCTGCAGTATTTCACCTTACCTCAGTGTAGCCACTGGACACATCAAATCACTATTGACTGCAAAGTCTGTTTACCTGGTGTCAGACCCGGCCTCTTGAGCAACCCCATCAATCACAGACAAATTTTGAAAAGCTCCTTTTAGCAGTTCCAAAATTTTCCCCAGACACCCCCAGCTCAGGCTTCGCTAGTTACCAGTTAATCTTCATCACCAGATAGGACACACAAGGGAAACTCCTTCACCTCTGACTGCAATGGGATTCATCAGGGTTGTGCTGGCTCCTGCCTGAAACACTGGACACCCCTGCTTTTCCCCACAAGTCCCAGAATAGACTGAAGTCCTGACCAATTATCACGGGTGCAGAAAGTCTCTGACTACCCTGACCTCATGGAACTCTGTACCGCGGCTCATTTTAATCAACACTCTGGCAGCAGGGTGGTCTTTGGCATCCCTGTTGAATCAGCAGATGCCCACATATTTCCCTGTGATCAACTGGTGGGGAAGCATGGTCTTTATCAGGGTCACCAAGCTCCCAGAGTCCAAGAGTCCTGACACCAGTATTCTGTTTATGGTCACGGGACATGACTGTGTCCCAGGCTGATAGTCCACACTGCAGGCTGGGTAGGCATAATATGAGCAGCGCCTGCCCAGGTTGCAATCCATCTACTCGGCAGACATAGGACAACTGGCCACTATGTGTCCAGAACCATGACACCACCAGCAGATCAGGTCTTTAGCAGCAGCCTTTAGTAGCCCCTTGGCGGTTCCGTGGACCTTAGACTGCCTTCAGTGATGGCTCTGCTACCCCTCTTTTAGGATTAAGGCTCCCACTGGGTATCCCAGTATGAGACCTCTCGACCACCTGGTACCTTTTTACGAGGCCCACCAGATCATCCACATTCTGGGGGTCTCCTTGGACAACCCAGGTCTGCATCGGCCTGGGGAGTGAGTGACCAAATCTGTCCATGATGACCCGCTCGACCATCTGGGCTGGAGTGGAGGACTACAGCTGCAACCATTTCTGGACTAAATGCAACAAGTTAAACATTTGTGAGAGGAGAGGTTTCTCACCACGATACGCCCAGTGATGAACCCTTTGGGCTCTGATAGACATAGTGACCCCTGATCATGCCAATATCTCTGTTTTCAACTTAGCATATTCCCAGGCATCCTGCAAGGTCAAGTCAAAGTAAGCTTTCTAGTGTTTCTGTCAGAGAGGGGGCCAACACCTCCACCCATTGCTCCGTGGGCAGCCTCTCTCGCTCTGCAACCCGTTCAAAAATAATGAAAAACACCTCTATATCATCCCCTGGCGTCATCTTTTGCATGTCTCGTTTTACCGCTTTCATGCATGAGTCATCACCTTGATGTGGAGGAGAGGTAGTTTCTCTGCTGTGACACCAGTGACGCTGTCACAATATATACACATATAAATGGAGTACTATGAAAATGATTTTATCCAATGTGGAAAACAGAGAGCTGCAAAGTGAAAATGCTTCATTAATAGTGTTGAGCATTCCGATATCTCAAGTATCGGGTATCGGCCGATACTTGCAGTATCGGAATTCCGATACCGAGATCTGATACTTTTGTGGTATCGGGGATCGGTATCGGATCCATAGTGAGGTGTAAAATAAAGAATTAAAATAAAAAATATTGATATATTCACCTCTCCGGCGGCCCCTGGACATCACCGCGGGTAACCGGCAGGCTTCTTTGTTTAAAATGAGCGTGTTTAGGACCTGAGGAATGACGTCCGGCTTCTGATTGGTCGCGTGCCGCCCATGTGACCGCGATGCGACCAATCAGAAGCTGCAAAGTCATTCCTCAGGCCCTAAATTCCTAGAATGAGCGCGTTTAGGACCTGAGGAATGACGTCGCAGCTTCTGATTGGTCGTGTGCCGCCCATGTGACCGCGACGCGACCAATCAGAAGCCGCGACGTCATTCTCAGGCACTAAACTCCTCATTATAGAAACAGGAACACATGGGCTACTTGCACAGTGAACAAGTCTGTAAGAACATGTTCACACACCACCAAGAAACCTGAAGACACAAAAGAGAATGAGCAGTCCTAACTAATGTATGCAATCCCTATCTGATGTATTTAAAAACCTGATCATCTGTATATTACCTGTGTGAACAGGGTTCAGAGAGGAAAAATCCATGTGTGCATACAGGGTAGAACAGCTTTTGTGCAGCTAGCCCAAGAGGAGTGGTGGAACTCCCCAGTCTTGTAGACACAAGAGAACAATTATAGAAACTGTATGCACACATGGTTTTTTCCTCTCTGAACCCTGTTCACACAGGTAATATACAGATGATCAGGTTTTTAAATACATCAGATAGGGATTGCATACATTAGTTAGGACTGCTCTGATATGGGTATACCGTGAAGATTGGTAGAGCAGCTTAGTATACATTTTTTGCAAAAAACGTATCAACCAAATACCCTGTTATTTACATCTTTTACTAGCACTTGCGGATTACTGCAAACATTTTTTCAAACTGAGTGTTTTTGGTTTTACCATTCTCTTTTGTGTCTTCACTAAACTCCTCATTCTAGGAATTTAGGACCTGTGGAATGACGTCGCGGCTTCTGATTGGTCGCGTGGCGGTCACATGGGCGGCACGCGACCAATCAGAAGCCGCGATGTCATTCCGCAGGTCCTAAACGCGCTCATTTTAAACAAAGAAGCCTGCCGGTTACCCGCGTGATGTCCAGGGGCCGCCGGAGAGGTGAATATATCAATATTTTTTATTTTAATTCTTTATTTTACACATTAATATGGATCCCAGGGCCTGAAGGAGAGTTTCCTCTCCTTCAGACCCTGGGAACCATCAGAATACCTTCCGATACATGGTGTCCTATTGACTTGTATTGGTATTGGATATCGGTATCGGCGATATCCGATACTTTTCGGGTATCGGCCGATACTATCCGATACCGATACTTTCAAGTATTGGACGGTATCGCTCAACACTATTCATGAACTTAAAGTGGCAACTGATTTGTGTAGTTTTATAAATTAACAAAATGCAAAGTGAATATAAAAAAAGAAGTAAATCTGAATCAAAGGATATTTGATGTGATCATACTTTGCTGCTTCCAGAACAGTATCAATTCTTCTTGCATATAATTTTTGAAGGAACTCAATATGGTAGCTGTTCCAAACATTTTGGAGAACTAACCACCAATGTTCTCTGGATGTAGACTTGTGGAGTTCCTACTTTCTCTTTATATAATCTCAGACAGGATGATGTTGAGATCATTGCTCTGTAATGGTCATATAATCACTTCCAGGACTTGTTGTTCTTTTTTCAGGCTGAAGATACTTCTTAATGACTTTACCTGCATATTTGGGTTATTTTTTCTGATGCACAATAAATTTGGAGCCAAAAACTTCCTGATGATATTACATAATGCATAAGTGTCTGCCACTACTTCACAGCCTCAAGGGCATCATTAATCTCAATGAATACAGAAATCCATCAACTAAAATGCAGCTCAAAATTGCAAAGAACCTACACCATGCTGCAGTTTTGTCTTCCATTCTTTTTGTAGTGCTCCCTAATCCTTAGGCAAAAAACTGGTTTCTGATACAGGCAAATATTTCAAATGTTAACTTATCACTTTGGAACATCCGCTGTCATTTTTCTGCTAACCATTTGCTGTGTATTCACGCATGGTTGAGTTGCTTGTTCTTGTTTCTATCTTATAATGAAGGCTTTTGGTTAGTACCAGTAGTATAGCTACCAGGGGGGCAGAGGGTGTGGGCGCCCTGGGCCCGGTTCTCTGAGGGGGCCAACCCGTAGCTACGCTACTGTAACTGTATCGGCATGCACGGCCACTTTCTGTGGCAGAGCAGGGAGAATCGATCTCCCTGCTCTACCGCCCGGCCGCTATGGGGCCCCTGAGAAGGCGGGGGGGGGCCCGGAGCCCGCAGTGGACCCCGGCCATCATCGGAAGATCAGCTGTACCGTCATTTAGCTGATACAGCTGATCGCATTGATCGCTACTCTCCTCCCATCATCCCCCTGTCAGTGTCGATGTCTTACGTCGCCGACCCTACAGCGGGCGTGATGACGTCCCTCCATCCTAGTTTCAGACATTTATAATTTATGCTCTGTTAAGAGTCAATGTATAAAAAAGGTCAAATAGTCTACTATTTTGCTTTAGTGAAAATAGAAGGATGAGATAAAGTAATACAACCAGGATGCAAATATGATGACACCTCAAAAAATTAATCCATTTCTCATGTATGGTAGCACTCACAGGGATGTGTGAATCAAGGCTAATTTATTTCATTAATTACATAACCCCTTTGCCCCGAAGCCTCTGCTGCCGTATGTGTCCCTATTACTGAACCTGATATCCCAATACTGAGCCTCTGCTGCCATATGTGTCCCTATTACTCCACCTGATACCCCAATACTGACCCGCTGCTGCCATATGTGTCCCTATTAATGCGCCTGATACCCCAATACTGAGCCGCTGCTGCCGTATGTGTCACTATTACTGCACCTGATACCCCAATACTGAGCCGCTGCTGCCGTATGTGTCCCTATTACTGCACCTGATACCCCAATACTGAGCCGCTGATGCCGTATGTGTCCCTATTACTGCACCTGATACCCCAATACTGACCCGCTGCTGCCATATGTGTCCCTATTAATGCCCCTGATACCCCAATACTGAGCCGCTGCTGCCGTATGTGTCCCTATTACTGCACCTGATACCCCAATACTGAGCCGCTGCTGCCGTATGTGTCCCTATTACTGCACCTGATACCCCAATACTGAGCCGCTGCTGCCATATGTGTCCCTATTACTGCACCTGATACCCCAATACTGAGCCGCTGCTGCCGTATGTGTCCCTATTACTGCACCTGATACCCCAATACTGAGCCGCTGCTGCCGTATGTGTCCCTATTACTGCACCTACTGAGTGGTTCTCTGTGCCCTCTAAATTCTAAAGCACCCCACTATAATATAGTAATACTGGGTGCAAGTGCACTAGAAAATAGAGCCCATATTTTGCCTCCTAAAATGTAATATTGCCCTGTGTGCCCCTTTGATAGCCACAGTAACCTGAGTTCCCCTATAACAATAAGTGCCCACTTAACATTTAATAATGTCCCGAGTCTCCCTCCTGTACAGCTCCCCTATACACAGCATGATGCTCTCTTATACACAGTATAATGCCCCCTCACTGTATAGTATCACCCACACAGTATACTCACCCCTTAGTAGCCCCCAAACTGTTTGATGGCTCCAACACTGCATAATGACCACCACACTGTAATCTCCATACTGTATGATGGCCCCCTAGATATCCTCCATATACAGGAGCATAATACACCAAATAGTCCATAATATAGTATAATGTACTCCTCATAAGCAGACTCTATAGCATAAGGCAGCCCCCATAGGCAGACACTGTAATAAGGCAGCACCCCCATAGACAGACCCTGTAATAAGGCAGCCCCCATAGTCAGACCCTGTAATAAGGCAGCCCCCATAGTCAGAACCAGTAATAAGGCAGCACCCCCATAGTCAGACCCTGTAATAAGGCAGCACCCCCATAGTCAGACCCTGTAATAAGGCAGCTCCCATAGTCAGACACTGTAATAAGGCAGCCCTCATAGTCAGACCCTGTAATAAGGCAGCCCCAATAGTCAGACCCTGTAATAAGACATCCCCATGGTCAGACCCTGTAATGAGGCAGCCCCCATAGTCAGACCCTGTAATAAGGTAGCCCCCATAGTCAGACCCTGTAATAAGGCAGCCCCCATAGTCAGATCCTGTAATAAGGTTGCCCCCATAGTCAGACCCTGTAATAAGGCAGCCCCCATAGTCAGACCCTGTAATAAAGCAGCCCCCATAGTCATACCCTGTAATAAGGCAGCCCTCATAATCAGATGCTGTCATAAGGCAGCCCCCATAGGCAGACCCTGTAATAAGTCAGCCCCCATAGTCAGACCCTGTAATAAGGCAGCCCCCATAGGCGGACCCTGTAATAAGGCGGCAGATCCCAATAGGCAGACCCTGTAATAAGGCAGAAGCACCCATAAAAAATAAATACTCACCTCTCTTCTTCCTGGTTCCTGCGCTGCTCCCGCTGATCTCCTGACAGCAGAGGCTCAGTATTGGGATATCAGGTGCAGTAATAGGGACACATATGGCAGCAGCGGCTCAGTATTGGGGTATCAGGGGCAGTAATAGGGACACATATGGCAGCAGCGTGTCAGTATTGGGGTATCAGGTGCAGCAATAAGGGCACATACTGCAGCAGCGGCTCAGTATTGGGGTATCAGGTGGAGTAATAGGGACACATATGGCAGCAGAGGCTCAGTATTAGGATATCGGGGGCAGTAATAGGGACACCTATGGCAGCAGCGGCTCAATATTGGGGTATCAGGGGCAGTAATAGGGACACCTATGGCAGCAGCGGCTCAGTATTGGGGTATCAGGTGCAGTAATACGGACACATACAGCAGCAGTGGCTCAGTATTGGGATATCAGGTGTAGTAATAGGGACACATACGGCAGCAGTGGCTCAGTTTTGGGATATCAAGTGTAGTAATAGGAACACATTTGGCAGCAGCAGCTCAGTATTGGGGTATCAGGTGCAGTAATAGGGACACATAGCAGCAGTGGCTCAGTATTGGGTAGGATGAGGAGTTTGTGCAGGTTGGGAATAGATGGTGATGGGGCTGGAATATGAGAAGTTAAATATGTATTTATTATATTCTCTGAAGACGAGTTGTAGCTGTAAGAAGTTCTCATGTCGGTCTGGGCCAGATGAAAAAGACTGGAAAAATGAACGATTCCATCAGAAAGGACATCAGCGGTAAGACATCATCTATAACTGTGCTGTAATCTCTTATATGTTCTGCAGGACTGGTATCTACCACTGACCATCAAGAGAATGCCAAGAGTGTGCAAAGCAGTCATCAAAGCAAAAGGTGGCTACTTTGAAGAACCTAGAACATAAGACATATTTTCAGTTGTTTCACACTTTTTTGTTAAGTATATAATTTCACATGTGTTAATTCATAATTTTCATGCCTTCAGTGTGAATGTACAATTTTCATAGTCATGAAAATACAGAAAATCTTTAAATGAGGTGTGTCCAAACTTTTGGTCTGTACTGTATATATATATATATATATATATATATATCTATAATATAACGCTGGGAGCGTCACTCTGTCCGAAGCCTTTATAGACTGCGCAGGCGCAAGCGCCGGCGCAGTCTGGCCCCCACAGAGTGACGCTCCCAGGAGATCGCGGTATGCGTAAACACTGAACGCATACCGCGATCTCCACCGGAGAGTCAGGGACCGCCAGGAGGGTGAGTATATTCACCTTTCCCTGTTCCAGCGCTGCGTGCGGCTCCGTCTCCCGGCTCCTCTGCTGTGGCAGTTCAGAGGGCGCGATGACGCACTTAATGCGCACCGGCGCCGCCCTCTGACTTACCAGTCACAGGCAGAGGAGCCGGAGTGTGTCTTCAAGAAAATGGCGTCGGAAAGCGCGGACTGCGCAGGCGCCAATTCCTGCTGCCGGAATCGGCGCCTGCGCAGTCCGCACTTTCCGGCGCCATTTTCTTGAAGACACACTCCGGCTCCACTGCAGGTGTGTCTTCAAGAAAATGGCGCCGGAAAGCGCAGACTGTGCAGGCGCCGATTCCTGCTGCCGGAATCGGCGCCTGCGCAGTCCGCGCTTTCCGGCGCCATTTTCTTGAAGACACACCTGCAGTGGAGCCGGACGATAGTGAGTATGGTATTTTTTTTTTTATATGGCAGCAGCATACGGGGGCATACACACTGGAGCGTCTTATGGGGGGCATATCATACAATGGTGGCGCAGGATGGCAGCAGCACATGACAGAACGGGCGCAGGATGGCAGCAGCACATGACAGAACGGGCCCAGGATGGCAGCAGCACATGACAGAACGGGCGCAGGATGGCAGCAGCACATGACAGAACGGGCGCAGGATGGGAGCAGCACATGACAGAACGGGCGCAGGATGGGAGCAGCACATGACAGAACGGGCGCAGGATGGCAGCAGCACATGACAGAACGGGCGCAGGATGGGAGCAGCACATGACAGAACGGGCGCAGGATGGCAGCAGCACATTCCAGAACGGGCGCAGGATGGGAGCAGCACATGACAGAACGGGCGCAGGATGGCAGCAGCACATGACAGAACGGGCGCAGGATGGCAGCAGCACATGACAGAACGGGCGCAGGATGGCAGCAGCACATGACAGAACGGGGGCGCAGGATGGGAGCAGCACATGACAGAACGGGGGTGCAGGATGGGAGCAGCACATGACAGGTTGGGAGCAGCAAATGACAGAATGGAGGCGCAGGATGGGAGCAGCACATGACAGAACGGGGGCGCAGGATGGGAGCAGCACATGACAGAACGGGGGCGCAGGATGGGAGCAGCACATGACAGGATGGGGACACAGGATGGAGCAGCACATGACAGAATGGGGGCGCAGGATGGAGCAGCACATGACAGAATGGGGGCGCAGGATGGAGCAGCACATGACAGGATGGGGACGCAGGATGGAGCAGCACATGTCAGGATGGGGATGCAGGATGGAGCAGCACATGACAGGATGGGGGCGCTGGATGGGAGCAGCACATGACAGGATGGGGACGCAGGATGGAGCAGCACATGACAGGATGGGGACGCAGGATGGAGCAGCACATACCAGGATGGAGACCATATACCAATATAAATGCTCGCTACCCGGGCGTAGAACGGGTTCAATAGCTAGTATATATATATATATATATACATATTGAAATTAATAACTTCATTAGACATGTTGAAGACCATTAAAAATGCCAGTTTAAGTTGTTTTGTTCCCCCTTTATACTTAAAACAGGAATAAAAAGGTAATAAAAAAGTCAGCTATATTTGAAAATGATAAAAAACCCATATCATATAGCTCTTATGACATATAAACTAAAAATGTTGTGTTGCTGTATGTTTTAAATTGACAAAAAACTTTCTTTTTAAACAAATAGAGGCTAAATTTGGGATCACAGTAATTGAATGGACTGGCAAAGTAAAGTTAGTATATTGTTTTTATGACCTGAATTTCGTAAAGTATATATGATCCCAGAAAACAATGAAGAAATTGTTTGTTCCACCCAATCTATAGAAAAATATAAAATAGAGGTAAAAAAAAATTTAAATGGGGAGAAATATAAGATTACAAGAGTTTGCAAATCAATTTTGTTTTCTGTCATATGTATACACAAGAGATTTTCTGTTTAGAAGCAGAAACAGATAAAAATGATATTTTATTTTCCAAACACGTTTTCTTGGAATGTAAAGACAAGAGTTGGGTAGTACTGAAACAGTTAAAACAGCAGATTGAGAAGATTTAATTTAAATTATAAGTCTGAAATCACGTCTTACTGATCAATGCTCATTAATCACAACTGTGACCACCAGAAAGATTTGAAAAGTCCTACAACCCTGTAATTAAAGTGCTCAAGATCGGTTAATTCAATCGCACTTACATAAAAACAATTGTGTATGAATATGAAAAACTGAACGTCTACTCAGTACTCTAATTATATCAGTGTATTCCCTCCACCCCTAAATGTTTTAATGACTATGCATGTAATTAATGAGCACTGATTGAAAATGTATTTTAATTTTATCCAGCCTTAAATATTCATATTTCGCAGTGGTAAAAACAGCTGTGTTTTACTTCATTGATCGGTCTGCTGACAATTTGTAGATTTCTTGATTTATATTGTAGGAGCAGAACGCATCCGTAGCTCATGACTATGACATATGGATTTTAGGATTTATGAATGGTACATTATACGGCGTTCTATAGCTTGAGCAGCAAATTGAGTGCTTAATCTTCCCAATCATTCTAATTATATTGTTTATGTCTTTGGTATAAAATGTGAATGACTGTCATGAAAGTGTATTGATTTTTTATTTTTCTTGACAGTGATTGGTTGACTAAAAAGAATTAATATATTGATGTGAAATTAAAATGATCATGTTTACAACAATAATTTAACATTTTATTATGTACTCATTATCAATGTCTGCATTATTATTACTGGTTTTCTGATTTGGTCTAACATTCCAAAAACATATTGATAAGTTCTATTAAAGAAGGTGGCCAACTGGCGATACAACTTACTTTTGGTAAGATACAACTTGCATTTGGTGTACAACTATTCCTTGTCACTCACATATGCAGAAATGAACTTGACTTTGCTGAGTATACACATGTTTTTCAATGGGGAGAGGGGATTACACCCAAGTTAGACATTCTTCACCCTGGCCCAAAAGGTCTGTTCTTTTTTTAGAAAGAAATGGGCTGCCCATTGTCAGAAAGCATGGTCTCAGTTGCAGGTCATGGGTCTTGCAACAGGATAATAACCCAAAACACACAGCTAAAAACACCCAATAATGGCTAAGAGGAAAACATTGGACTATTCTGAAGTGGCCTTCAATGAGCCCTGACCTAAATCCTATTGAGCATCTTTGGAAAGAGCTGAAACATGGCATCTGGAAAAGGCAACCTTCAAACACGAGACAACTGGAGTAGTTGTTCCTGAGGAGTGGGCAAAAGTACCTGTCAGGAGGTGCAGAAGTCTCATTGACAGTTTCAGTAATTGTTTGATTGCAGTGATTGCCTCAAACAGTTGTGCAACAAAATATTAAGTTAAGGGCACCATCATTTCTGTCCAGGCCTATATCATGACTTTTATTTTTTTAAATTCTGTGGATGCATGGTTGAAAAGCAATGTCTGACTTTCATTTGTTCATTTTCGTAGATCTTTTATTTATTATTACTTTTGTCAGATTCAAGTTATTTCTGTGACCACTGTGGGCTTTTCTGTGATTAAACGAAATGTAGTAATTTTTGCAAATGTGCTAAAAAAGAAAAACTGAAATATCACATGGTCATAAGTGCTCAGACCCTTTGCTCAGTATTGAGTAGAAGCACCCTTTTCAGCGAGTACAGCCATGAGTCTTCTTGGGAATGATGCAACAAGTTTTTCACATCGGGATTTGGGGATCCTCTGCCATTCTTCCTTGCAAATTCTCTCCAGTTCCATCAGGTTGGATGATGAAAGTTGGTGGACAGCAATTTTCAGGTCTCTCCAGAGATGCTCAATTGGGTTGAGGTCAGAGCTCTGGCCGGGCCAGTCAAGAATGGTCACAGAGTTGTTCTGTAGCCACTAGTGTTGAGCATTCCGATACCGCAAGTATTGGGTATTGGCCGATATTTGCGGTATCGGAATTCTGATACCCAGTTCCGATACTTTCAGTATATCGGATACCGGAATCGGAAGTTCCCATAATTCAAAGAGCCAGAATTCAGCCAATGAGGAATGATTAGAAGTGTGGGCACATACTTTTCTGCTTGGTAGGCATGCAACTACTGGCATGGCTGTGATTGGCTGCTGGAATGATATCATGATGCACTATAAAAGTCACCACTGCCATTTTGGGTTCACTCTGCTGTGAATTCAGTTAGGGACAGGACGCTGTGCTCTGACTGAGGGCAAGTTTAGAGATAGCAATTTGCTTCATTGTGCTTTACCCAGGCTAATTTAGCAACCGCTGTGTGACAACCTTGTTTTTGCCTTGCAGCGCTGTTAACAGCTGTCTGCAAGGTCTATGTGTGAGTGCAGTTCAGGCTGTTGTCTGTTCTACAGCCACCGCTGGTTGTAGTCAGCTCAACGTGCATCACTGCCTCATACTGTTCAATTGTCCCTTTTGCATTAGTGCTGCCTGCAGCACATTTTTCCTGCTTTTTTCCTATTAGTGGGTTTCCATCCATATTCTGCTAGATTGTGGAAAAACACTATATAGGATTACATAGAGAAGTTTTGTTGGCCTTGCAGCACCGTTCACGGCTGTCTGCATGGTCTATGTGTGAGTCCAGCTCACCCTGTAGTCTGATCTGCTGCCACAGCCGGTGGTAGTCAGCTCAGGGTGCATCACTGCCTCATACTTTTCCATTATCCTTTTTTCAATTAGTGCTGCCTGTTGCACATTTTTTCAAATTTATCCTATTAGTGGGTTTCCATCTGTATCCTGCTAGATTGTGGAAAAACACTATATAGGATTGCATAGAGGAGCTTTTTTTGTCCTTACAGCGTCGTTCACGGCTGTCTGCATGGTCTGTGTGTGAGTGTAGCTCACTCTGTAGTCTGTTCTGTGAAAAAAACAAAGTTAATAAAGTTCACCAAACACTCCACTTTACAGTTGTGTAGGCCACATTAGCTCATATTAAAGTCTAGTCCACACTTTAGAAAATTAGTGTTTCTTCTACTTGTTAGGAGCTGTTCAGGAATAAGCACGCTAAGCCCTTAGTACTTTTCTGCCTATCTTTATCAGTCTACCAAGATGAAGAAGGCAGGGAGTAAAGCACGTGGTCGTGTTCGTGGAGCAAGGAGAGGATGTGGGGATTCTGTGCCTACTGCGGGCACCGGTGACTCATCATCCCCAGTTTCAGCAGGGAACAGTCCTTCATTGCGCAACTTTGTAGGAAATCGCCGTACCCCGCTGCTGCGGGAGGAACAAATTGAAGCCGTTGTCGGATGGATGACAGCTAACGCATCAACTTCAATTAGTGCCACATCCTCTCAGGCACAGAGCACTGGAGAGCACCCATCTGTCTCTTCACCACCTGCCAAATTGCCCAGGCAGTCAGAGAGCCAAGGACAGGAGCCATCTCTCCTTCTGTTCTCTGAAACTCTTGGCTTGGAAAGGGGGGGCCAGCCAAGCAGCATTGGAGAAATGGAAGAAGAGGCAGTATGCAGTGATGCCCAACAGCTTTGTCTCTCTGAATCTGAAGAGGTGGGTGGGCCAGTGCCTCCGGTCACCACACCTCAGTACGCATCTGTTGATGAGACTCAGGTGCCACTTTCTGGTGAGTACTGTGCTGCCGAGACTACCCAGGAGAAGCAGTTGGTGGAAGAGGGTAGTGTAGATGATGAGGTCCTTGACCCATCATGGCGTGAAGTACAGGACAGTGGTGGGAGCAGCTCTGAGGAAGAGATTCCCTGAACGACCCAAAGAGGGAGAGGGAGGGGGAAGACTGCATTGCCTGTAGCCTCCACTAGAGTTGAGCATTTTCTTCTTTTTTTGTATCGAGTCGGGTTTCGCGAAACCCGACTTTTGAGAAAGTCGGGTCGGGTGAAATCGGCCGATTATTGCGAAAAGTCGGGGGCCGACTGAAACACGAAACCCAATGCAAGTCAAAGGGGAATCAAATTCGGCAGTGAGTTGAGGACAGGAAAACATCTACAGTGCCCATTTTAATGCCAAAAACATCAATTCTTATTACTTAAGCTTGTCAATCTTAATTTACTTTATAATAATAGTTAGGCATTGAAAAATGGAGGTCATTTGGCTAAAGTTGTGGGGGGTAGGGCTGGCTCAAGATTTTCGTGGGCCCAGGAAATGCAAAATACGTCACGGCGGTGGAGCAGGGAGAGGTAAGTATTTCAACTTTGCAAGTGCTGTGATCCAGAGCAAGCAGGGGAGCCCACTCGTTGGCACTGGCACAGGGCCCCTCATAGTACGGTGGTGTGTTTGACGGCGGGTGGCGCCTCCCACTGCCAGAGATACTTTTGCATACTATGAGGGGCCCTGTGCCAGTGATGTCGCCAAAGAGTATGCCCTCACCTGATGAAGGAACTTGCACTTTCATCTGCACCTTCCTCTTTGCCCCCGTGTAAGGTGGTATAGTATACGGGAAGGGGAACCTGACTTTCAGCAGGGTCAGATTCTGGCTGTGTAGAGTGCAAGGGGAATGTAGTGGTCTTGGTCAATGTACCAGCAGACTCAGCTAGCAGTGGCTGGGCAATGGGCAGGATGAGGAGGAAACACAGATATAGACCCAAATAATAGAGTTGGCTAAATGCAGTTCAAAATTGGTAACAGGACTAAACAGGCGGCATTGCTTTGTTCAGTGGAGGAAAACTGTAATGAGTGGCAGACACAGTTAGCAGGCCCGAATACTAAAGTAGGCTAAATGCATTTCAAAATTGTTAACAGGTCTAAACGGGGGCATTGCTTTGTTCAGTGGAGGACAACTGTAAAGAGTGGCAGACACAGTTTTTAGGCCCAAATAATAAAGTAGGCTAAATGCAGCTCAAAATTGGTAACAGGACTAAACGGGCGGCATTGCTAACTTCAGTGGAGGACAACTGTGATGAGTGGCGGACACAGATAGTAGGCCCAAATAAAAAAGTAGGTTAAATGCAGTTCAAAATTGGTAACAGGGCTAAACGGGCGACATTGCTTTGTTCAGTGGAAGACAACTGTAATGAGTGGCAGACACAGTTAGAAGGCCCAAATAATAAAGTAGGCTAAATGCAGTTCAAAATTGGTAACAGGACTAAACAGGTGGCATAGCAGACACCATTAGTAGGCCCAACCAAACAAGTAGGCCAAGTGCAGTTTAATATCCGAAACAGGTTGAAAATTGAGGCTCAGCTTTGTTCAGTGGAGGAGAAAAGCAAGGAGCGGCAGACACCGTTAGTAGGCCCAACCAAACAAGTAGGCCAAATGCAGTTTAATATCCGAAACAGGATGAAAATTGAGGCTCAGCTTTGTTTAGTGGAGGAGAAAAGCAAGGAGCGGCAGACACAATTAGTAGGCCCAACCAAACAAGTAGGCCAAATGCAGTTTAATATCCGAAACAGGATGAAAATTGAGGCTCAGCTTTGTTCAGTGGAGGAGAAAAGCAAGGAGCGGCAGACACCATTATTAGGCCCAAACAAACAAGTAGACCAAATGCAGTTTAATATCCAAAACAGGATGAAAATTGAGGCTCAGCTTTGTTCAGTGGAGGAGAAAAGCAAGGAGCGGCAGACACCGTTATTAGGCCCAAACAAACAAGTAGACCAAATGCAGTTTAATATCCAAAACAGGATGAAAATTGAGGCTCAGCTTTGTTCAGTGGAGGAGAAAAGCAAGGAGCGGCAGACACCGTTAGTACGCCCAACCAAACAAGTAGGCCAAATGCAGCTTAATATTTGAAACAGGAGTAAACTGGCGGCTCAGCTTTGTTCAGTGGAGGACAACTGTAATGGGAGGCAGACACAGTTAGTAGGCCTAAATAAATAAGTAGGCTAAATGCAGTTCAAAATTGGTCAATGGAGTACACAGGCGGCACAGCTTTGTTCAATGGAGGACAGCTGTAATGAGTGGCGCAGACAGATTTAGTAGGCCTAAAATAAAAAAGTAGGCTAAAAGCAGTTCAATATTGGTAACAGGAGTAAACAGGAGGCTTGGCTTTGTTCAGTGGAGGACAACTGTAATGAGTGGCGCAGACACAGTTTGTAGGCCCACAATAAAAAAGTAGGCTAAAAGCAGTTCAAAATTGATAACAGGAGTAAACAGGCGGCTTAGCTTTGTTCAGTGGAGGACAACTGTAATGAGTGGCTCAAATACAAAAGTAGGCTCAAAGGTGTTCAAAATTGGTAACAGGACTAAACAGGCGGCATAGCTAGGTACTGGGGTGGGCTCCTCTGCTGAGTAGCAGACAGTGGTAGTAGGCGCAATGTATTAACTGGTCTAAATGGAGTCCAGGGCCCCTGTATATTTTAATTATCATCTATCATTTCAACAAATTTGTATTGGCAGTGCCATTGAAGGATTTAACAGCACAGGCTACACAGTGGTGGAGCAGGGAGAGGTAGGTATTGCACGTGGTAGAGCACTGTCCGAGCTGGGGGGAACACTCTCTCGTGGGTGGCGGTACTGGCCCAGGGCCCTTCATATTACGACGGTGTGTCTGACATTGGTTGTGCACCACCACCATCAGAGACACTTCGTTGTACTATGAGGGACCCTGTGCCAGTGCCGTCGCCCAACTGTGGGCACACCCACCTGTCCAGGCAAATGGCACTCGCACGGGTGCTTGTGCCAGGTGGTGACCACGGCCCTGTAGGGGGAGTCAGCCCATTTAGGGAAGTATAAAAATGGCCTATGGTGGACATTCAGCAGTTGCAAATGGAGGAATTGGAGAAGTCAGTAAGAGGAGGCCAAAAGCAACACATTTTTATGGCAAGCTACGTGTCAACAAGGGAAGGTAGGGCAAAATAATTTGACCTCCAGCCTTAGGTGCTATTTGGCTTTTGCCACTACCACCAGATGTACCACCATTACCACCATCAGTACCAGCTGGCAACCACCGCCCACGGGCTCTTCCACCAGACTTCCTCATTTTTTGGAAAATCTAACCAAAATAACAACCGTTATATGGTACTTGTTGAGAATTTAAATCTCCCTTTTTTTTGGGAGACTGAACCAAAACTCAGGCCCAGTGTATAAAACAACACAATGTAAGTGGCAGAAAGTGGCTGGCTGATATACAACAAACTAACAGAACTGAAGTATATCCACTTTGTGAGAATTTTATCTCCCTTTTTTGGGGGGGGGGGAGACTGAACCAAAACTCAGACCCAGTGTATATGGCAACGCAATCTATGTGGCAGAAAGTGGCTGGCTGACATACGACAAACTAACAGGACTGCAGTATATCCACTTTGTGAGAATTTGAATCTCACTTTTTTTTGGTGAGACTGAGCCAAAACTCAGGCCCAGTGTATATAACAATGCAATCTAAGTGGCAGAAAGTAACTGGCTGACATGTGACAAACTAACAGAACTGCAGCATATCCACTTTGTGTGAATTTGAATCTCACTTTTTTTGGGGGGAGACTGAATCAAAGCTCTGGCCCAATGTAAAAAACAACACAATCTAAGTGGCAGAAAGTGGCTGGCTGACATACGACAAACTAACAGGACTGCAGTATATCCACTTTGTGAGAATTTGAATCTCACTTTTTTGGGGGAAGACTGAACCAATACTCAGGCCTTGTGTATGTAACAACACAATCTAAGTGGCAGAAAGTGGCTGGCTGACATATGACAAACTAACAGGACTGCAGTATATCCACTTTGTGCGAATTTGAATCTCACTTTTTGGGGGGGAGACTGAACCAAAACTCAGGCCTAGTGAATAAAACAACACAATGTAAGTGGCAGAAAGTGGCTGGAAGATATATGAAAAAATACAAGGACTGTAGTACAATTTCAATCTCCCTACAATGATCTCAGGAAAAGTATGGGAGCAATAAAAAGGACTGCTGCACACAAAAGTGTGGACAAATAAACAAGATAACTGTGCAGAAAGGAGCAACAGGATTTTTGATTTTAAAAAAGCAGTTGGTTTGCACAGCAGCATGCAAACAGCAATGCAGCTATCAGGGAGCCTTATAAGGCAGCCTAATAAGCTACAGAGCTGATGCACAAAAATATAGCCTCCACTGTCCCTGCAAAAAAATGGTAGTGTTGGACAGTGGAAATCGCTACAGCACAAGCAGTTTGGGTGTTAATCTTCCCTCCCTAACTATATCCCTTCTTCTGATGAAGCTGCGGCAACCTCTCCCAATGCTAAGATCGGCAGAAGTGAGATGGTGGCCGGCGTGCACGCCCCTATATAGCCCCTGTGATGCCGCAGAAAGCAAGCCAATCACTGTAATAACCTTCTCTAAGATGGTGGGGACCGAGACCTATGTCATCACGCTGCCCAAACTCTCCTTTATTGGCTGAAAAATGGCGCTGAAAGCGTCATATGAAACGAGACTTTTGCGCGCAGATCGCCGACCTCATGGCCGATCCCACACGAGGATCGGGTCAGGTTTCATGAAACCCGACTTTGCCGAAAGTCGGTGATTTTTGAATTTGTCCGATCCGTTTCACTCAACCCTAGCCTCCACTTCGGCACCCATTAGGAGCATGCCTCTTCCAAAAGCCAAAACGGGTGCTCCCAAGACTTATAGTGCCTGGTCCTTTTTTAACACAGTTGCAGATGACATTTGCTTTGTCAAATGCAAGCTGTTTCATCAGAAAGTCAAAAGAGGGAAAATGTCTGCAACCTCAATACCACAAATATGTGGGACCAAGCACGTGGTGCAGTTACAAAAACACACTGAAGACCTAGGCCAATCAACAGCGGCACCTACCACCTCTTCAGCTCGTGTTGCAGCCTCTTCTTCCAGCTCACACACAGCTGGTTCGGCTTCCTCGCAGGATCGCCATGGAAGAACCTCTGGCACTGTTGTCCAGAGACCCACTGTAATTCCACCCACAGCACCACATTCCCAGTCATCCTCACACTCCCAGACCAGTCTACAGCCATCGGTAGCACAGGCATGGGAGAAAAGGCTGCCATTCTCGGCAAACCACCCCCGAGCACAGGCTCTGAATGCTGGCATTGCAAATCTACTGTCCCTTGAAATGCTGTCATTCAGGCTGGTGGAGATTGACACCTTCCGTAACTTGATGGCATTGGCAGTCCGACAATACATCGTGCCCAGCTGCTTTTATTTCAGCAGGCAAGCTGTCCCTGCCTTGCAAAAGCATGTGGAGGGAAACATTAAACATGCACTACTAAACACCGTCAGTAGCAAGGTGCACCTCACCACCAATGCGTGGACCAGTCACCATGGACAGGGACGATACCTTTCCCTCACTGCCCATTGGGTCAATGATGTGGAGCACGGCTGTGCTGTGTCTCATTACGAAGGAAAGTCCCACCTCTGGGACAGTTTCATGGTATGAGGGGACACGTTTTATAAGTGTTTAGTTCTGCGTGTGCGAGGAGCAGAACTAAAGGAGCCACCTTATCCTTGTGCAGCATTACTGCTGCACAAGGTGGCTCTTTCAGTTACTAATGCCTGGGAGGTTAAAGGTTTCCTTTCAAATTGGTCCAATTAGGCCTCGGCCTACACTGTGCTTCTCATGGATTCCCTGGGCTTCAGCACCGCCAGTTGGTGCTCAGAAGTGCCATCTGCACAGTGAACACTTGCTGCCATGTTAGTGAGGTTCAGTAACGTCAGCTGCTCCCCTACTGTGTATCCGGCAATGTGTCCTGCGACCGCCATGCTGACACTACAACAGACATTAAACTCGCTCTAATTAGGCCTCGGCCTAGACCATGATTGACCCTGGGCTCCAACACCGCCAGTTGGTGCTCGGAAGTGCTGTCTGCACAGAGAAAAACACTTGCTCCTGTGTTAGTGGGGTTCAGTAATGTCAGCTGCTTCCCTGCTCTGTATCCGGCAATGTGTCCTGCAACTGCCACACTGACACTACTACAGATATTAAACTGGCTCAAGTGCAGGCTTCGGCCAACACCCTGATTGACCCTGGGCTTCAACACCGCCAGTTGGTGCTCAGAAGTGCTGTCTGCACAGAGAAAAACACTCGCTCCTGTGTTAGTGGGGTTCAGTAATGTCAGCTGCTCCCCTGCTGTGTATCCGGCATTGTGTCCTGCGACCGCCATGCTGACACTACAACAGATATTAAACTCGCTCCAATTAGGCCTCGGCCTAGACCATGATTGACCCTGGGCTTCAACACCGCAAGTTGCTGCTCGGAAGTGCTGTCTGCACAGTCAACAGTTGCTTCTCTGTTATTGGGGTTCAGTAGCGCCAGCTGCTCCCCAGCTGTGTGTTCGGCAATAACTCAAGTCTGCTCCTCCTGCTGTCCCTGGGCTCCAACACTGCCAGTTGCTGCTCGGAAGTGCTGTCTGCACAGTCAACAGTTGCTCCTCTGTTATTGGGTTCAGTAATGCCAGCTGCTCCCCTGCTGCGTGTGCGGCAATAACTCAAGTCTGCTCCTCCTGCTGTCCCAGGGCTCCAACATCGCCAGTTGCTGCTCGGAAGTGCTGTCTGCACAGTCAACAGTTGCTCCTCTGTTATTGGGGTTCAGTAACGCCAGCTGCTCCCCAGCTGTGTATCCGGCAATGTGTCCTGCGACCACCACGCTGACACAACAACAGATATTAATCTGCCTCGAGTGAAGGCTTCGACCTACACTCTGCTCCTCCTGCTGTCCCTGGGCTCCAACACCACCAGTTGCTGCCCGGAAGTGCCGTTTGCACAGTCAACAGTTGCTGCCGTGTTATTGGGGTTCAGTAACGCCAGCTGCATCCCTGATGTGTGTGCGGCAATAACCCTAGTCTGCTCCTCCTGCTGTCCCTGGGCTCCAACACTGCCAGTTGCTGCTCGGAAGTGCTGTTTGCACAGTCAACAGTTGCTCCTCTGTTATTGGGGTTCAGTAACCCCAGCTGCTCCCCAGCTGTGTATCCGGCAATGTGTCCTGCGACCACCACGCTGACACAACAACATATATTAAACTGCCTCGAGTGCAGGCTTCGGCCTACACTCTGCTCCTCCTGCTGTCCCTGGGCTCCAACACCACCAGTTGCTGCCTGGAAGTGCCATTTGCACAGTCAACACTTGCTGACGTGTTATTGGGGTTCAGTAACGTCAGCTGCTCCCCTGCTGTGTATCCGGCAATGTGTCCTGCGACCTCCATGCTGACACTAAAACAGAAATGAAAGGGAACCTGTCCCCCCAGGCGTTTGTAACTTAAAGAGCCATCTTATGCAGCACTAATGCTGCATTTGGACAAGGTGGTTCTTTTAGCTATTCTCCTTGCACACGCTGAACTAAACACTTATAAAATGTGTCCCCTCATACCGTCAAACCGTCACAGAGGTGAGACTTTCCTTCTTAATGAGACGCAGCACAGCCGTCATTCATACCCCCTTGGCGCCGGGTGCCGCCTCATCAGCGTTGTTTCAATCTGTCCTGGAGCCTGCGCTGTTATGTTATCCCTTGACCATGCGCAGTGAGCACTGCCCGTCTTCTGACATCATTCGTTGTCAGGCTGGCTGCGCCTGTGCGGCCACCCTGCCCAAGATCACACCCTGCAGTGTCTTATTTATTCACACTGTGGGCCTGGGATTCATGGGCATGCGCAGTGCATATCTTGACCTCTCACTCATCTCCTTCTGCCTTCTTCAGACTGTGCCACGTCATGGCCGTGGCATGCGATTTGGGATCAGCTGACGCGGCACAGTCTGAAGAAGATGGAAGGAGATGAGTAAGAGGCGAAGATATGCACTGCACATGCCCATGAATCCCAGGTCCGCAGTGTGAATAAATCTGAAGACACTGCAGGCCTGGGATTCATGGGCATGTGCAGTGCATATCTTGGCCTCAGACTGTGCGCATCACGGCCGTGGCATGCGATATGGGATCAGTTGATGTGGCACAGTTAGAAGAAGGTGGAAGGAGATGAGTGAGAGGCGAACATATGCACTGGTCATGCCCATGAATCCCAGGCCCACAGTGTGAGTAAATCAGAAGACACTGCGGGGCGGGATCTCTTTCAGGGCGGCCGTACAGGTGCAGCCAGCGTGACAACAAATGATGTTTGAAGATGGGCAGTGCTAACTGCGCATGGCCAAGGGATAACATAATAGTGCAGGCTCCGGGACAGATTCAAACAATGCTAAGGAGGTGGCGCACGGTGCCAAGGGGGTGTGAATGACAGCTGTGCTGCGTCTCATTAAGAAGGAAAGTCCCACCTCCAGGACAGTTTCAGGGTATGAGGGGACACACTTTATAAGTGTTAACTTCAGCGTGTACAAGGAGCATAATCAAAAGAGCCACCTTTTCCTTGTGCAGCATTAGTACTGCACAAGGTGGATCTTTTAGTTGCAAACACCTGGGGGGTTAAAGGTTCCCTTTCAACTTGGTCCAATTAGGCCTCAACCTATACTCTGCTTCTCCTGCATTCCCTGGGCTCCAACACCGCCAGTTGCTGCTCAGAAGTGTCTTTGGCATGGGTACTCCCTCCTGCCCAGCCCGGTTCCAGCATGCCTGCTGTTTCCGGGTAGTGTCAAGGTCACTTTGCCTCCAATAACTTGTCCTGTCGTGTTGCGGTCTGGTTAGCCGACTCTATGGTGCCTGCAGTTTAGGTGCTTCCTGTGTGGGCTGCGGGAACTGGCAATGAAAGCTGGTTCCATTGTGACAATAGGATAAGCTCCCCCTGTAGGACTGTGGGTTTTTGGTAACTACGGCGGCTCACGGCCTAGCATTTTTTTTTCTTCCTGTGGACCTTCTGCTGCCTATCTGAGTTCCAGCACCATTAGCTGGTTATTAGGAACACAAGCTTGAATAGGTCCCCCTGGTTCCAGTACCGTCAGCTGGTTTCAGGCAGAGTCTTTGGCTTAGGTGCCTCCTTCTAGGTATCCGAGTTCCACCAACGTCAGGTGGTCCTTGGTAGTTCTTTCTGGCACGGGTACCTCCTGCTTAGTAGCCAGGTTCCAGTAACGTCAGCTGGTCCTCGGTAGTTCCATTGGCTCTTGTACCTTCGGCTAGCCATCCAGGTTCCAGTACCGTCAGCTGGTTCTCGGCACTGTCTTAGCCTTCTTGTACCTTCTGCTACATTTCCAAGTTCAAGACCCTAAAGACGACGACCCTGAAGACCACCCTGAAGAAGACGACGACCCTGGAGACGACGACCCTAAAGACCGAGAAGCAAAAGAACAAGAAGCTGCAGAACAAAAGGCAGAAAAACATTAAGCATAAGAATAAACATAAAAAAAAAGATATTATTTAAATTATTAACAGAAGAAGACTAAGCAATGTATGGGGGTGAGTTCGTTCCTCCTCGTGGTGCCCCTGGAAAATACCTGCTGCTGCAGGCCAAACTGAACGCGGACAAATCCTGTTGTAAATCTTTTGTGACAGGCAGAACAGAAGGTGTAATCTTCAAACTTTTATTGATAACAACTACAGGAAGGCCTGGCTGTCACAAATAAGAATATTATGAAGAAGAAGAATATGAAGAAGTTGAAGAAATTGATTATGAAGAAGAATAATAGTTGAATAAAAAGAATATGAAGAATGTAAAAAAAAGACTAATACGAAGAAGGTGAAGAAGAAGAAGATGAATAAGGTGAAGGAGAAGTTGATGAAAAAGATGATGCTGCTGAGGATGATGAAGAAGAAAGTGTGGGAGAAGGTAAAAAGTAGGTAAACAGCATGGAAGTAGTGAAACATAAATATCTGACTAAATATAAAAAATCATAACATAGTCAATAGCTTTGTAACTCCGAACATCTTAAAAAAAAAAATAATTCCTGCTATTTCATTTGAATAGGCTAAACCTGTATGCCTTTAATGTCTCCTCCACCTCCCCCAATACATTCTACATTATTCTTAGCTGTTTTCCTTCATGTAGAATTAACCTACAAGGAAAGAAAGGGTTTATTTTAATTCCGATATTTTTGTCCCATTGACTTGCATTGGTATCGGGTATCGGTATCGGTGATATCCGATATTTTTTGAATATCGGCCAATCCAATCCGATACCGATACTTCTGGATATCGGAAGGTATCGCTCAACACTAGTAGCCACTCCTTTGTTATTTGACCTGTGGGCTTAGAATCATTGTCTTGTTGGAAGGTAAATCTTCAACCAAGTCTGAGGTTCAGAGCACTATGGAAGAGGCTTTCATCCAGGATATCTATCTCTGTACTTGGCCGCATTCATGATTCCTTCATTGATAACCAGTCATCCTGTCCCTGCAGCTGAAAAACACCTGTATGGAATGACGCTGCCACCACCATGTTTCACTGTTCAGATTGTATTGGGCAGGTGATGAGCAGTGCCTGATTTTCTCCACACATACCACTTAGAATTATCACCAAAAAGGTCTGTCTTTGTCTCATCAGACCAAAGAATCTTATTTCTCAAAATGGCCAGAAAAAAACAACTTTCATGTGAAACTCGATAGTCTATTCTTGTTCTTTGAAATGAAGGCTATTCCATGCGGGAGATTGCCAAGAAACTGAAGATTTCCTACAACAGTGTGTACTACTCCCTTCAGAGAAGAGTACAAACATAGTCTGGAAGTCCTTTATATGTTTTTTTTAGCAAACTCTATGTAGGCTTTCATATGTCTTGCACTAAGGAGACGCTTCTGTTCGGCCACTCTGCCATAAAGGCCTGACTGGTGGAGGTCTGCAGTGATAGTTGAGTTTGTGGATGTCTCCCATCTCCCTACTTCATCTCTGGAGCTCAGCCACAGTGATATTGGGGTTCTTCTTTACCTCACTCACCAACGCTCTTCTCCCTTCTGGAGGTCCCATATTTCTTACATTTAAGGATAATGGAGGCCACTGTGCTTTTAGGAACCTTGAATACTACAGAAATTCTTTTGTAACCTTGGTCAGATCTGTTCCTTTCCACAATTCTGTCTCTGAGCTCCTTTGCCAGTTCCTTTGACCTCATGATTCTCATTTGGCCTGACATGCAATGTGAGCTGTGAGGTCTTATATAGACAGGTGTGTGCCTTTCTAAATCAAGTCCTATCAGTTTAAATAAAACAGCTGGCCTTCAATGAAAGTGTAGAATCATCTCAAGGAGAATCACAGGGAAATGGACAGCATGTGACTTGAATATGAATGTCTGAGCAAAGGGTCTGAATACTTATGACCATGTGATATTTCAGTTTTTCTTTTCTTTTTTCAAAAATGTCTACATTTCTGTTTTTTTCAGTCATTATGGGGTGCAGAGTGTATATTAATGTGAAAAATGAACTGGCTGTCACAAATAAGAATATTATGAAGAAGAAAAATATGAAGAAGATGAAGAAATTGATTATGAAGAAGAATAATAGTTGAATAAAAAGAATATGAAGAATGTAAAAAAAAGACTAATACAAAGAAGGTGAAGAAGAAGAAGATGAATAAGGTGAAGGAGAAGTTGATGAAAAAGATGATGCTGCTGAGGATGATGAAGAAGAAAGTGTGGGAGAAGGTAAAAAGTAGGTAAACAGCATGGAAGTAGTGAAACATAAATATCTGACTAAATATAAAAAATCATAACATAGTCAATAGCTTTGTAACTCCGAACATCTTAAAAAAAAATAATTCCTGCTATTTCATTTGAATCGGCTAAACCTGTATGCCTTTAATGTCTCCTCCACCTCCCCCAATACATTCTACATTATTCTTAGTTGTTTTCCTTCATGTAGAATTAACCTACAAGGAAAGAAAGGGTTTATTTTAATTCCGATATTTTTGTCCCATTGACTTGCATTGGTATCGGGTATCGGTATCGGTGATATCCGATATTTTTTGAATATCGGCCGATCCAATCCGATACCGATACTTCTGGATATCGGAAGGTATCGCTCAACACTAGTAGCCACTCCTTTGTTATTTGACCTGTGTGCTTAGAATCATTGTCTTGTTGGAAGGTAAATCTTCAACCAAGTCTGAGGTTCAGAGCACTATGGAAGAGGCTTTCATCCAGGATATCTATCTCTGTACTTGGCCGCATTCATGATTCCTTCATTGATAACCAGTCATCCTGTCCCTGCAGCTGAAAAACACCTGTATGGAATGACGCTGCCACCACCATGTTTCACTGTTCAGATTGTATTGTGCAGGTGATGAGCAGTGCCTGATTTCCTCCACACATACCACTTAGAATTATCACCAAAAAGGTCTATCTTCGTCTCATCAGACCAAAGAATCTTATTTCACAATGGCCAGAAAAAAACAACTTTCATGTGAAACTCGATAGTCTATTCTTGTTCTTTGAAATGAAGGCTATTCCATGCGGGAGATTGCCAAGAAACTGAAGATTTCCTACAACAGTGTGCACTACTCTCTTCAGAGAAGAGTACAAACATAGTCTGGGAGTCCTTTATATGTTTTTTTTTAGCAAACTCTATGTAGGCTTTCATATGTCTTGCACTAAGGAGACGCTTCTGTTCGGCCACTCTGCCATAAAGGCCTGACTGGTGGAGGGCTGCAGTGATAGTTGAGTTTGTGGATGTCTCCCATCTCCCTACTGCATCTCTGGAGCTCAGCCACAGTGATCTTGGGGTTCTTCTTTACCTCACTCACCAACGCTCTTCTCCCACTATTGCTCAGTTTGGTCAGACGGCTAGGTCTAGGAGGACTTCTGGAGGTCCCATATTTCTTACATTTAAGGATAATGGAGGCCACTGTGCTTTTAGGAACCTTGAGTACTGCAGAAATTCTTTTGTAACCTTGGTCAGATCTGTTCCTTTCCACAATTCTGTCTCTGAGCTCCTTTGCCAGTTCCTTTGACCTCATGATTCTCAATTGGCCTGACATGCAATGTGAGCTGTGAGGTCTTATATAGACAGGTGTGTGCCTTTCTAAATCAAGTCCTATCAGTTTAAATAAAACAGCTGGCCTTCAATGAAAGTGTAGAATCATCTCAAGGAGAATCACAGGGAAATGGACAGCATGTGACTTAAATATGAATGTCTGAGCAAAGGGTCTGAATACTTATGACCATGTGATATTTCAGTTTTTCTTTTCTTTTTTCAAAAATGTCTACATTTCTGTTTTTTTCAGTCATTATGGGGTGCTGAGTGTATATTAATGTGAAAAATGAACTTTTTAAAAATTTATCAAATAGCTGCAATGAAACAAATCATGGAGATGGATCATTGATGTTTTAGGGTTGTGTGAGCTACAAAGGCACAAGAAACTTGGTTGAAGTTGAAGGAAAGGTAAATGCAGCAAATACTGGATGCAAATTTGTACTCATTAGCCTGGAAGCTGCGCACGGAATGTATTTGGATGTTCCAACACGATAACAATCCAAAACTGAAGGCCAAGTCGACCTGTCATTGGCTACAGCAAAACAAAGTGAAAGTTCGGGAGTGATCATCTCAGTCTCCTGACCTCAATATCATTGAGCCACTCTGGGGAGATTTCAAGCATGCATTTCATGTTAGAAAGGCCAGGAATTTACAGGAACTGGAGGCTTTTTGCGAGGAAGAGAGGGCAGCTTTACCATCTGAGAAAATAAAGAACCTCATCCACATCTACCACAAAAGATTTCAGGCTGTCATTGATGTTAGAGGGGGCAATATACATTATTAAGAAATGGGGTATGTGAACTCTTGATCAGGTTCATTTGTATATACCGTTCAAAAGTTTTAGGTCACTTAGAAATATCCTTATTTTTGAAAGGAAAGCACAGTTTTTTTCCAATGAGGCTAACACTAAGTGATTCAGAAATACACTGTATACATTGTTAATGTGGTAAATGACTATTATAACTGCAAATGTGTGGTTTGTAGTGCAATATCTTCATAGGTGTATAGATGCTCATTTCAAACAACCATCACTCCAATGTTCTTTTGGTACTTTGTGTTTGCTAACTGCGTAAGAAGGCTAATGGATGGCTAAACTACCCTTGAAAACCCCTTTGCAATTATGGTAGCACAGCTGTAACCAAATTGTCTGATTAGAGAACCTTTAAACCTGACCTTCCTTTGAGCTAGTTGAGAATCTGGAGCATTACATTTGTTGGTTCCATTAAACTCTCAAAATGGCCAGAAAAAACAACAACTTTCAAGTGAAACTCGATAGTCTTTTCTTGTTCTTAGAAATGAAGGCTTTTCCATGTGAGAAATTGCCAAGAAACTGAAGATTTCCTACAAAGGTGTGTACTACTCCCTTCAGAGTAGAGCACAAACAGGCTCTAACCAGAGTAGAAAGGGAGACCCCGCTGCACAACTGAGCAAAAAGACAAGTACATTAGAGTCTGTAGTATAAGAAATCGATGCCTCACAGGTCCTCAACTGACAGCTTCATTAAATCGTACACACAAAAAGCCAGTGTCAATGTCTACAGTGAAGAGGTGACTCTGGGATGCTTGCCTTCAGGGCAGAGAGGCAAAGCAAAAGCCATATCTGAGACTGGCTAATAAAAGGAAAAGATTAATATGGGCAAAAGAACACAGACATTGGACAGAGGAAAATTGAAAAAAAGGTGTTATGGACAGACAAATCTAATTTTGAGGTGTTTGGATCACACAGAAGAACCTTTGTGAGACGCACAGCAACTGAAAAGATGCTGGAAGAGTGTCTGACACCTTCTGTCAAGCATAGTGGAGGTAATGTGATGGTCTGGGGTTGCTTTGGTGCTGGTAAAGTGGGAGATTTGCACAAGGTAAAAGGAATTTTGAATAAGGAAGGCTATCACTCCATTTTGCAATGCCATGCCATACCCTGTGGACAGCGCTCGATTGGAGTAAATTTCATCCTACAACAGGACAATGACAAAAGCACACCTCCAAATTATGCAAGGACTATTTAGGGAAGAAGCAGGCAGCTGATATTCTATCTGTAATGGAGTGATCAGCGCAGTCACCAGATCTCACCCCATTGAGCTGTTGTGCGAGCAGCTTGACCGTATGGTACGCAAAAAGTGCCCATCAAGCCAAACCAAATTGTGGGAGGGGCTTCTGGATGCATGGGGTGAAATGTCTCCAGATTATCTAAGCAAATTAACGGCTAGAATACCAAATTGTCTGGGTGACCCTAAACTTTTGAATGATAGTGTATATATACAGTGGGGCAAAAAAGTATTTAGTCAGTCAGCAATAGTGCAAGTTCCACCACTTAAAAAGATGAGAGGCGTCTGTAATTTACATCATAGGTAGACCTCAACTATGGGAGACAAACTGAGAAAAAAAAATCCAGAAAATCACATTGTCTGTTTTTTTATCATTTTTTTGGCATATTATGGTGGAAAATAAGTATTTGGTCAGAAACAAACAATCAAGATTTCTGGCTCTCACAGACCTGTAACTTCTTCTTTAAGAGTCTCCTCTTTCCTCCACTCATTACCTGTAGTAATGGCACCTGTTTCAACTTGTTATCAGTATAAAAAGACACCTGTGCACACCCTCAAACAGTCTGACTCCAAACTCCACTATGGTGAAGACCAAAGAGCTGTCAAGGGACACCAGAAACAAAAATGTAGCCCTGCACCAGGCTGGGAAGACTGAATCTGCAATAGCCAACCAGCTTGGAGTGAAGAAATCAACAGTGGGAGCAATAATTAGAAAATGGAAGACATACAAGACCACTGATAATCTCCCTCGATCTGGGGCTCCACGCAAAATCCCACCCCGTAGGGTCAGAATGATCACAAGAACGGTGAGCAAAAATCCGAGAACCACGCGGGGGGACCTAGTGAATGAACTGCAGAGAGCTGGGACCAATGTAACAAGGCCTACCATAAGTAACACACTACGCCACCATGGACTCAGATCCTGCAGTGCCAGACGTGTCCCACTGCTTAAGCTGTTGTGAATTCTGTGGCTGAATTCACTCCTGTGGTCACAAGTGGTACTGCAGCTTCTGAGCTTCCTCCCTCAGGTGTTCTGGTGAGCTCGTTGGCTGCTTTGTTATTTAACTCCGCCTGATTCTGTCTTCCTTGCTCCTTGTCAATGTTCCAGTGTTGGATCTGAGCTTCTGGATCTTTCCTGTGGCCTGCTGCTCTGCTTAGATAAGTGCTTCTTTGCTTTTGTTGCTACTTTTTCTGTCCAGCTTGTCAATTCGTTTTGCTGGAAGCTCTGAGACGCAAAGGGTGTACCGCCGTGCCGTTAGTTCGGCACGGTGGGTCTTTTTGCCCCCTTTGCGTGGTATTTTGCTTTAGGGTTTTTTGTAGACTGCAAAGTTCTCTTTGCTATCCTCGCTCTATCTAGAATATCGGGCCTCACTTTGCTGAATCTATTTCATCCCTACGTTTGTCTTTTCATCTTGCTAACAGTCATTATATGTGGGGGGCTGCCTTTTCCTTTGGGGTATTTCTCTGAGGCAAGTCAGGCTTGTTTTTCTATCTTAGGCTAGTCAGCTCTTCAGGCTGTGCCGAGTTGCATAGGTAGTGTCAGGCGCAATCCACAGCTGCCTTTAGTTGTGTTTAGGATAGGTTCAGGTATTGCGGTCTACAGAGATTCCACGTCTCAGAGCTCGTTCTATTGTTTTTGGGTTATTGTCAGATCACTGTATGTGCTCGGATTGCTGGCACACTGTGTCACTGGATTGCCTTCATAACAGTACAAGGAGCCTACCTAATGATTCTCAATAGAGGGAAAAAAGAAGTTCTGACATCATTTTTTTTTCTCAGCTCTGTGTTCAGTCTTTTTTTTCCCCTAGACATTTGGGTGTTTCAGGACACAGGTGTGGACATGGATATTCAGGGTCTGTGTTCTTCAATGGATAATCTCGTTACAAATGTACAAAGGATTCAAGATACTATTGATCAGAAATCTATGTTAGAACCAAGAATTCCTATTCCTGATTTGTTTTTTGGTGATAGAACTAAGTTTCTTAATTTCAAAAATAATTGTAAGCTATTTCTGGCCTTGAAACCTCATTCTTCTGGTAATCCTATTCAACAGGTTTTGATTATTATTTCTTTTTTGAGCTGCGACCCTCAGGACTGGGCATTTTCTCTTGCGCCAGGAGACCCTGCATTGAGTAATGTTAATGCGTTTTTCCTGGCGCTCGGATTACTTTACGATGAGCCTAATTCAGTGGATCAGGCTGAGAAAAATTTGCTGGCTTTGTGCCAGGGTCAGGATGATATAGAAGTATATTGTCAGAAATTTAGGAAGTGGTCAGTACTCACTCTGTGGAATGAATCTGCGCTGGCAGCTTTGTTCAGAAAGGGTCTCTCTGAGGCTCTTAAGGATGTCATGGTGGGTTTTCCTGTGCCTGCTGGTTTGAATGAGTCTATGTCTTTGGCCATTCAGATCGGTCGACGCTTGCGCGAGCGTAAATCTGTGCACCATTTGGCGGTATTGTCTAAGATTAAACCTGAGCCTACGCAGTGCGATAGGACTATGACCAGAGTTGAACGGCAAGAACACAGACGTCTGAATGGTCTGTGTTTCTACTGTGGTGATTCCACTCATGCTATTTCTGATTGTCCTAAGCGCACTAAGCGGTTCGATAGGTCTGCCGTCATTGGTACTGTACAATCCAAATTCCTTCTGTCCATTACCTTGATATGCTCTTTGTCATCGTATTCTGTCATGGCGTTTGTGGATTCAGGCGCTGCCCTGAATCTGATGGATTTGGATTATGCTAAACGTTGTGGGTTTTTCTTGGAGCCTTTGCGGTGTCCTATTCCGTTGAGAGGAATTGATGCTACACCTTTGGCCAAGAATAAACCTCAGTACTGGACCCAGCTGACCATGTGCATGGCTCCTGCACATCAGGAAGTTATTCGCTTTCTGGTGCTACATAATCTGCATGATGTGGTCGTGTTGGGGTTGCCATGGTTGCAAACCCATAATCCAGTATTGGATTGGAACTCTATGTCGGTATCCAGCTGGGGTTGTCAGGGGGTACATGGTGATGTTCCATTTTTGTCTATTTCGTCATCCACTCCTTCTGAGGTCCCAGAGTTCTTGTCTGATTATCAGGATGTATTTGAAAAGCCCAAGTCCGATGCCCTACCTCCGCATAGGGATTGTGATTGTGCTATCAATTTGATTCCTGGTAGTAAATTCCCTAAAGGTCGATTATTTAATTTATCCGTGCCTGAACACGCCGCTATGCGCAGTTATGTGAAGGAATCCCTGGAGAAGGGACATATTCGCCCATCGTCATCACCACTGGGAGCAGGGTTCTTTTTTGTAGCCAAGAAGGATGGTTCGCTGAGACCGTGTATTGATTACCGCCTTCTTAATAAGATCACTGTTAAATTTCAGTATCCCTTGCCATTATTATCTGACTTGTTTGCTCGGATTAAGGGGGCTAGTTGGTTCACTAAGATAGATCTTCGTGGTGCGTATAATCTGGTGAGAATCAGGCAAGGAGATGAATGGAAAACTGCATTTAATACGCCCGAGGGTCATTTTGAGTACCTAGTGATGCCGTTCGGACTTGCCAATGCTCCATCTGTGTTTCAGTCTTTTATGCATGACATCTTCCGTGAGTATCTGGATAAATTCCTGATTGTTTATTTGGATGACATTTTGATCTTCTCAGATGATTGGGACTCTCATGTGAAGCAGGTCAGAATGGTTTTCCAGGTCCTGCGTGCTAATTCTTTGTTTGTGAAGGGATCAAAGTGTCTCTTCGGTGTGCAGAAAGTTTCATTTTTGGGGTCCATCTTTTCCCCTTCTACTATCGAGATGGATCCGGTTAAGGTCCAAGCCATCCAGGATTGGACTCAGCCGACATCTCTGAAAAGTCTGCAAAAATTCCTGGGCTTTGCTAATTTTTATCGTCGCTTCATCTGTAATTTTTCTAGCATTGCCAAACCATTGACCGATTTGACCAAGAAGGGTGCTGATTTGGTTAATTGGTCTTCTGCTGCTGTGGAAGCTTTTCAGGAGTTGAAGCATCGTTTTTGTTCTGCCCCTGTGTTGTGTCAACCAGATGTTTCTCTTCCGTTCCAGGTCGAGGTTGATGCTTCTGAGATTGGAGCAGGGGCAGTTTTGTCACAGAGAGCTTCTGGTTGCTCAGTGTTGAAACCATGTGCTTTCTTTTCCAGGAAGTTTTCGGCTGCTGAGCGTAATTATGATGTGGGCAACCGAGAGTTGCTGGCCATGAAGTGGGCATTCGAGGAATGGCGTCATTGGCTTGAAGGAGCTAAGCATCGCGTGGTGGTATTGACTGATCATAAGAACCTTACTTATCTCGAGTATGCCAAGCGCTTGAATCCTAGACAGGCCCGTTGGTCGTTATTTTTTGCCCGCTTCGATTTTGTGATTTCGTACCTTCCGGGCTCTAAAAATGTGAAGGCGGATGCTCTGTCTAGGAGTTTTGTGCCCGACTCTCCGGGTTCATCTGAGCCGGCGAGTATCCTCAAGGAAGGAGTCATTGTGTCTGCCATCTCCCCTGATTTGCGGCGAGTGTTGCAAAAATTTCAGGCGAATAAACCTGATCGTTGTCCGGCGGAGAAACTGTTCGTCCCTGATAGGTGGACTAGTAAAGTTATCTCTGAACTTCATTGTTCGGTGTTGGCTGGTCATCCTGGAATCTTTGGTACCAGAGAGTTAGTGGCTAGATCCTTCTGGTGGCCATCTCTGTCACGGGATGTACGTACTTTTGTGCAGTCCTGTGGGATTTGTGCTAGGGCTAAGCCCTGCTGTTCACGTGCCAGTGGGTTGCTTTTGCCCTTGCCGGTCCCAAAGAGGCCTTGGACACATATTTCGATGGATTTCATTTCTGACCTTCCCGTTTCTCAAAAGATGTCAGTCATTTGGGTCGTCTGTGATCGCTTTTCTAAAATGGTCCATCTGGTGCCCTTGGTTAAATTGCCTTCCTCCTCTGATTTGGTGCCTTTGTTCTTCCAGCATGTGGTTCGTTTGCATGGCATTCCTGAGAATATTGTTTCTGACAGAGGTTCCCAGTTTGTTTCAAGGTTTTGGCGAGCCTTTTGTGGTAGGATGGGCATTGACCTATCTTTTTCCTCGGCTTTCCATCCTCAGACTAATGGCCAGACCGAACGAACCAATCAGACCTTGGAAACATATCTGAGATGTTTTGTTTCTGCAGACCAGGATGATTGGGTGTCCTTTTTGCCGTTGGCTGAGTTCGCCCTTAATAATCAGGCCAGCTCGGCTACCTTGGTCTCTCCATTTTTCTGCAATTCTGGGTTCCAACCTCGTTTCTCTTCAGGGCAGGTTGAGTCTTCGGACTGTTCTGGTGCGGATTCTGTGGTGGACAGGTTGCAGCAGATCTGGACTCAGGTAGTGGACAATTTGACCTTGTCCCAGGAGAAGGCTCAACTTTTCGCTAATCGCAGACGCCGTGTGGGTCCCCGACTTCGTGTTGGGGATCTGGTTTGGTTATCTTCTCGTCATATTCCTATGAAGGTTTCCTCTCCTAAATTTAAACCTCGTTTTATTGGTCCGTATAGGATTTCTGAGATTCTCAATCCTGTGTCTTTTCGTCTGACCCTCCCAGACTCCTTTTCCATACATAATGTATTCCATAGGTCGTTGTTGCGGAGATACGTGGCACCTATGGTTCCATCTGTTGAGCCTCCTGCCCCGGTTTTGGTGGAGGGGGAATTGGAGTATATTGTGGAGAAAATTTTGGATTCTCGTGTTTCTAGACGGAAACTCCAGTATCTGGTTAAATGGAAGGGTTATGCTCAGGAAGATAATTCCTGGGTTTTTGCCTCTGATGTCCATGCTCCAGATCTTGTTCGTGCCTTTCATGTGGCTCATCCTGGTCGGCCTGGGGGCTCTGGTGAGGGTTCGGTGACCCCTCCTCAAGGGGGGGGTATGTTGTGAATTCTGTGGCTGAATTCACTCCTGTGGTCACAAGTGGTACTGCAGCTTCTGAGCTTCCTCCCTCAGGTGTTCTGGTGAGCTCGTTAGCTGCTTTGCTATTTAACTCCGCCTGATTCTGTCTTCCTTGCTCCTTGTCAATGTTCCAGTGTTGGATCTGAGCTTCTGGATCTTTCCTGTGGCCTGCTGCTCTGCTTAGATAAGTGCTTCTTTGCTTTTGTTGCTACTTTTTCTGTCCAGCTTGTCAATTCGTTTTGCTGGAAGCTCTGAGACGCAAAGGGTGTACCGCCGTGCCGTTAGTTCGGCACGGTGGGTCTTTTTGCCCCCTTTGCCTGGTTTTTTGCTTTAGGGTTTTTTGTAGACTGCAAAGTTCTCTTTGCTATCCTCGCTCTATCTAGAATATCGGGCCTCACTTTGCTGAATCTATTTCATCCCTACGTTTGTCTTTTCATCTTGCTAACAGTCATTATATGTGGGGGGCTGCCTTTTCCTTTGGGGTATTTCTCTGAGGCAAGTCAGGCTTGTTTTTCTATCTTAGGCTAGTCAGCTCTTCAGGCTGTGCCGAGTTGCATAGGTAGTGTCAGGCGCAATCCACAGCTGCCTTTAGTTGTGTTTAGGATAGGTTCAGGTATTGCGGTCTACAGAGATTCCACGTCTCAGAGCTCGTTCTATTGTTTTTGGGTTATTGTCAGATCACTGTATGTGCTCGGATTGCTGGCACACTGTGTCACTGGATTGCCTTCATAACATTAAGCCAGTACATGTCCGGGCCCATCTGAAGTTTGCTAGAGAGCATTTGGATGATCCAGAGGAGTTTTGGGAGAATGTCCTATGGTCTGATGAGACCAAACTGGAACTGTTTGGTAGAAACACAACTTGTCGTGTTTGGAGGAAAAAGAATACTGAGTTGCATCCATCAAACACCATACCTACTGTAAAGCATGGTGGTGGAAACATCATGCTTTGGGGCTGTTTCTCTGCAAAGGGGCCAGGACGACTGATCCGGGTACATGAAAGAATGAATGGGGCCATGTATCGTGAGATTTTGAGTGCAAACCTCCTTCCATCAGCAAGGGCATTGAAGATGAAACGTGGCTGGGTCTTTCAACATGACAATGATCCAAAGCACACCGCCAGGGCAACGAAGGAGTGGCTTCATAAGAAGCATTTCAAGGTCCTGGAGTGGCCTAGCCAGTCTCCAGATCTCAACCCTATAGAAAACCTTTGGAGGGAGTTGAAAGTCCGTGTTGCCAAGCGAAAAGCCAAAAACATCACTGCTCTAGAGGAGATCTGCATGGAGGAATGGGCCAACATACCAACAACAGTGTGTGGCAACCTTGTGAAGACTTACAGAAAACGTTTGACCTCTGTCATTGCCAACAAAGAATATATTACAAAGTATTGAGATGAAATTTTGTTTCTGACCAAATACTTATTTTGCACCATAATATGCAAATAAAATGTTAAAAAAACAGACATAGTTGAGGTCTACCTATGATGTAAATTACAGACGCCTCTAATCTTTTTAAGTGGTGGAACTTGCACTATTGCTGACTGACTAAATACTTTTTTGCCCCACTGTATATCTACTATATAATTGTCTAAGGGGTACTTCCGTCTGTCTGTCTGTCCCGGATATTCATTGATCGCTGCCTCTGTCTGTCACGGAAATTCAACTCGCTGATTGGTCGCGGCAAAACAGCGACGACCAATCAACGACGTCCACAGTCCAGCGCCAAAATGGCTGCTACTTCCTCCCCTCAGTCAGTGCCTGCTCCATTATCCCCTCCAGTCAGCGCTCACACAGGGTTAATGGCAGCACTAACAGACCGCATTATGCCACAGTGTAACGCACTCCATTAACGCTGCTATTAACCCTGTGTGACCAAATTTTTACTATTGATGCTGCCTATGCAGCCTATGCAGCATCAATAGTAAAAAGATCTAATGTTAAGAGTAATAAAAAAAAAAATCATTATATACTCACCTTCCGCTGTCTTTCTCGCTCCTCGCGATGCTCTGGTGACCTCTCCATGCAAGCGGCAGGTTCCGGTGGCAAGGTTGGTATGCGAGAAGGACCTGCCATGACGTCATGGTCATGTGACCATGACGTCATCACAGGTACTGCGAGAAGGACCTGCCATGATGTTACGGTCATGTGACCACGATGTCATCACAGGTCCTGTGCCCATACCAACCCTGGGACTGGAAGCTGCCGCGTGCACTGCACACAGGGCCAGGACTTCAACGGGCTTTTGGAGGGTGAGTGTATGTTTATTTTTTATTTTAAGTGTTCTGTCCATTCTAGGAAGGACAGTGTGCTTCCAATTATGCATTAAAGAGTTTACTACTATTATTGCTTTGTTTTTGCTGTGTTATAGAACCATCTAGTGGTGGTTAAATTTATAACCCGTGTTTTAGTTATAATTAGAGTGTTGCATTGTGGGATTGTACCAAGGTATGCTGGGAGAGAAAGACTCCATTACTTTTCTGTGAACTTCCTGGGACACACGTGCTTATGTGCTGTGCTGGAACCATCTATTTACTTGCCATCCTGGTTAAGGTTATCTGGTAAGATTGTTACTTCTGTTCTTGTAATATAGTGTACTGAATGTGATTTGCTGTATGGCAGCTAGTATTTAGGAAATCTAAGATCAGTGACTTACTGTATGTAGTTATATAGAAGTTGCATCATCCTGTAAACCTTTTTGTTAGTTGTAAAGTATCAGCTGTGCTATTATTTTACCCAATACTTATCCATATCATTTGTATTCTTATAGTTTTACCATGCTCATGTTTACCAATAAACAAGTTAGACTACAGAGAACAGTCTGCTTATTTGGGAGACAGAAGTGGTTTATGCCGTATGTCGGATCACACACTGTATCAACGTGTATGAAGACAGAACATTAATTCTGTATACTATGTTGCTCTGTGCTGTATACTCCATCACTGTGCAACATACTATGTGGCTGGGCAATATACTACATGGCTGGGCAATATACTACATGGCTGGGCAATATGCTACATGACTGGGCAATATACTACGTGGCTGGGCATTATACTACGTGGCTGGGCAATATACTGCGTGGCTGGGTAATATACTACACTACGAGACTGGGCAATATACTACGTGGCTGGGCAATATACTACGTGGACATGCATATTCTAGATTACCCAAAGCGTTTGAATCGGGCCACCATCTAGTATATATATATATATATATATATATATATATATATATATATATACTGTTTATACAGTATATATACTGTATATACATGAATTTATGCATATATATGTGTATATACACTGCTCAAAAAATAAAGGGAACACTTAAAAAACAGAATATAACTCTAAGTAAACCAAACTTCTGTGAATCAAACTGTCCACGTAGGAAGCAACACTGGTTGACAATTAATTTCACATGCTGTTGTGCAAAAGGAAGCGACAACAGATTTAAATTATTGGCAATTATCAAGACACACTCAATAAAGGAGTGGTTCTGTAGGTGGGGACCACAGACCACATCTCAGTACCAATGCTTTCTGGCAGATGTTTTGGTTACTTTTGAATGTTGGTTGTGCTTTCACACTCATGGTAGCATGAGACAGACTCTTCAACCCACACAAGTGGCTCAGGTAGTGCAGCTCATGCAGGATGGCATATCAATGCGAGCTGTGGCAAGAAAGTTTGCTGTGTCTGTCAGCGTAGTATCCAGAGGCTGGAGGTGCTGCAAGGAGACAGGCCAGTACACCAGGAGATGTGGAGGGGACCATAGGAGGGCAACAACCCAGCAGCAGGACCGCTAACTCAGCCTTTGTGCAAAGAGGAACAAGAGGAGCACTACCAGAGCCCTGCAAAATGACCTCCAGCAGGCCACAAATGTGCATGTGTCTGCACAAATGGTTAGAAACTGACTCCATGAGTATGGTCTGAGTACCCGACGTCCACAAATGGGGGTTGTGCTCACAGCTCAACACCGTGCCGGACGCTTGTCATTTGCCACAGAACACCAGGATTGGCAAATTCACCCTTGGCGTCCTGTGCTCTTCACAGATGAAAACAGGTTCACATTGAACACATGTGACGGACATGACAGAGTCTAAAGAGGCCGTGGAGAGGGATCTGCAGCCTGCAAAATTTTTCAGCATGACCGGTTTGGCAGTGGGTCAGTAATGTTGTGGGTGGCATTTCTTTGGAGGTCCGCACAGCCCTCCATGTGCTCACCAGAGTTAGCCTTACTGCCATTAAGTACTGAGATGAGATCCTCCGACCCCTTGTGAGACCATATGCTGGTGCGATTGGCCCTGGGTTCCTTCTAATGCAGGGCAATGCCAGACCTCATGAGGCTGGAGTGTGTCAGAAGTTCCTGCAAGATGAAGGCATTGAAGCTATGGACTGGCCCGCCATTACCCAGACCTGAATCCAATTGAACACATCTGGGACATAATGTCTCGCACCATCCACCAATGTCATGTTGCACCACAGACTGTCCAGGAGTTGGCAAATGCTTTTGTCCAGGTCTAAAAGGAGATCCCTCAGGATACCATACACAGCCTCATCAGGAGCATGCCCAGTCATTGTAAGGTGATCATACAGGCACATGGAGGCCACACACACTACTAAGCATCATTTCCTTGTCTTGAGGCATTTCCACTGAAGTTGGATCAGCCTGTAAATTAATTTTCCTCTTTGATTTTGAGCATCATTCCAACTCCAGACCCCTGTAGTATATTACTTGTGATTTACTTTGATCATTTTTAGGTTTTATTGTTCTCAACACATTCCGCTATGTAATGAATAAAGATTTACAAATGCAATATTTCATTCAGTGATATCTAAGATGTTGTATTTTAGTATTTTGCGCAGTGTGTATATATACGTACAGTTGTGTGAGAAAGTGTTTGCAACTTTCTTGATTTCCCATTCTTTTGCATATTTGTCACATTTAAATGTTTCAGGTCAACATACAAATTTAAATATTAAAATGCAGTTTTTAAATACAGTTTTTAAATGAACATCTTTATTATTTAGGGAAAAAGAATTCCAGACCTACAGGGCCCTGTGTGAAAAACTGATTGCCCCTAAGCCTAATAACTTGTTGGGCCACCCTTAGCAGCAACAACTGCAATAAAGCCTTCGCAATAGCTGGCAATGAGTCTTTTACAATGCTTTGGAAGAATTTTGGCCCACTCATCGTTGCAGAATTGTTGAAATTCAGCCACATTGGAGGGTTTCTGAGCATGTACCATCTTTTTAAATTCATGCCATAGCATCTCAATTTGATTACTGTCACGACTTTGACAAGGCCATTCCAAAGTCTTAATTTTGTTTTTCTTAAGCCATTCAGAGGTGGACTTGCTGGTGTGTTTAGGATCATTTGTTCTGCATCTGTTTGTGGCTTCTTCAGTTTGAAGCCACAAACAGATGTCTGGACAGTCTCCTTCAGGAATTTTTGGTAGACAGCAGAATTAATGGTTTCATTTACAACAGCATGTCTTCCAGGTCCAGAAGCAGCAAAGTAGCCTCAGACCATCACAATACCACAACCATGTTTTACTGTTGGTATGATGTTCCTTTTCTGAAATGCTGTGTTGCTTCTATGCCAGATGTAATGGTATATACACTATGTAAGGGCTAGCGGAGTAAATATAGATGTTTTTATTGTTATTGGTGCGTTCGCAGCCTGGGGTCCACCGTGCAGGAGAACCTGTTGCTAGCAAACGGCGGCACTATATGGCGGTATGGACTAACTCAGTTAATTCACTGAATAGCCATGAAAGCAAATTACTGTTCCCTGTTAGACTTCACAGAGGCACAGGCTAACTGCCCAAACAGAGAGCAGTCAGTGGTCACGCATGCACACAAAACGCCTCGCCAGAGGTGCCAGCATTCTAGGGGCTTATTTTAGCCAGCTCCCTGAATACATACACACACAAACTCCTCGCCGGAGGTGCCAGCATTCTAGGGGCTTATTTCAGCTGGGTCCCTGAACACACTCTTACGTGACCACACTGGCGCAAAGCACATAACATGGATCAATACTAGCGCATGGCCGTGCGGCCATGCGAGTCTTAAATAGTTGCAGCACGTGCAGGACCTTCCTAGAAGGACCAATGAGAGGCTACCTCAAAGCCAGAGCACCTACAGGACCTTCCTGAAAGGACCAATGGACTTAGCTGCAGTATCTGACCATGTGACCCTCGATCTCCACTGAGAAATCTTACTCTGGGCATACTCAGAACGAGAAAAGCAGGACTTAGTCCCAGAAGCATCTGCTCGCCGCTGCCCAGCACTGACTTTAATGGCAGAAGCAGGAAAAGCAGCAGTAACTCTTTGTACAGAGTGGGACTGAGCAAGACGCTGGGACTGACGTCTCCACTGAGCAGAATCCACTGCGGCAGGAGAAGAATAGGAGACCGCAGTGGAGGTGGCCCGAGATTCCCCCTGTGCAGAGGCGGGAACTCGACCTCTAACACACTACATCTTTCAAAAAGTTCAACTTTTGTCTCATCAGTCCATAAAGTGTTCTCCCAAAAGTCTTGAGGATCATCCAGATGTTTTCCAGCAAAACTGAGATGAACCTTTATGTTCTTATTTCTCAACAGTGGTTTTCATCTTGTAACTCTGCCATGCAGGTCATTTTTGCTCAGTCTTTTTCTTATGGTGGAATCATGAACACTGACCTTTACTGAGGCAAGTGAGGCCTGCAGTTTTTGGGTTGTTGTTGTGGGGTCTTTTGTGACCTCCTGTGTAAGTTGTCACTACGCTCTTGAGGTAATTTTGGTCGTTAGTTACTCATGGGAAGGTTCACCACTGTTTCTTGTTTTCTCAATTTGTAAATAATGGCTCTCACTGTGATTGACTGGGATCCCAAAGCTTTAGAAATGGTTTATAGCTTTTTTCAGACTGACAGATTTTAATTACTTTGTTTCTCATTTATTCCATAATTTCTTTTGATTGCTGCATTATGTATAGCTTTTGATGATCATTTGGTCAACTTCACTTCAGCAGGCAGGTCCTTTCTAAGTAATTCCTTGACTGAGAAAAGGTATGGCAGTAATCAGGCCTGTGTGAAGCTAGGGAATATGAATTCATCTTCAAGATGTGATAAACCACATTTAATTTATTTTTTAAGGGAGAGAATTACTTTTTCACACAGGGGCCTAAAGGTTTGAATTTTTTTCTCCTTTGAAAACTGAATTTTGTTTACTTGTATAATTTCTGTCTAATATTTAAAATTGCTTGGTGATCTGAAATGTTTAAGTGTGACAAACATGCAAAAGAATTGGAAACCAGCACTTTTTCACACCACTGTATATGCATCTATCTATCTATCTATCTATCTATCTATCTATCTATCTATTGATAGATATATATATATATATACGCAACTATATACATTGGGAATTTCAGCTCTCTGGTAGGTTTTTCATTTTAGAGCAGAATAAAGTTTATTCTCCGTCATAAACTTTACAGCTGTCCTTCAGCACATACAGTATGTCTGTTTGCCTTTCCTAAATAAATGACTCAAAATCCAGTAAAAAAAAAAAATCTGTAACACATACCTGCCAATCAGGACCTTATCTTCTGCCTTATTACAATATGTATTTATATATATGTACATGTAATCATATATGTATATAAATAATACACTTATTTTATATTATACAGTAAACATGTTCTATATTATGCAATACCACTATACTTTAGTACCCAGAGAAATTTAAACTATCATCTGGAACTCAACCTGTTGCTAAGTTTCACAGGTTAACTAAAAAGAAAAAGTCGAGAGCCTTCAACATGACTCAAGGCTGTCTTAACAATACATTAACACAGCTCAAGTCCTATTATTGGGAGGGACAGTGATATTTAAATATTTAAACAACAGAGATTAGAGCCAGTAATTACAGGCAGGTTCCATCTGTGTAAAACAAAAAAATTGCTCCCAAATTTTGATGCAAATTTTCAAGCCAAAGTTAGCCAACTAGTAGGTAAGGTAAACTTAAAATAGACAGTCTAAAGATGAGCCAAACTAATTTATCACTCAATCTGAATAACTGGTACAGGATATACTGGTCATTACCAGATTTGCGGTGGATACCGCGTCTTCTTTCTCCTTTCCAGCCTCTCTCCGTCTCAATCGGCTGGTTCAGCCCTCTATCTCCACAGGATTTTCTGTTCATCCCATTTACTTGATGCAATATCTTGTTCCCTTAAGGGTTCAAATGATATACCCTCCTCCTTTTACCTATAGAGCACACTGATGAAGGTCCTTGCAGACTGAAACGTTTGTGAACATTGTGAATACTGTATGTATTGTATTAAATCCTTTTTTGCATCAGACGCACTGGAGTGTGCCAAGTATATCCTATACCATATTATTATTATTATTATTTATTATTATTTATTTATATAGCACCATTGATTCCATGGTGCTGTACATGAGAAGGGATTACATACAAGTTACAGATATCACTTACAGTAAACAAACTAACAATGACGGACTGATACAGAGGGGCGAGGACCCTGCCCTTGCAGGCTTACATTCTACAGGATTATGGGGAAGGAGACAGTAAGGTCTGGGCACCTACTTTCAGGCACCTCCACCCTTGGGCTGTGCTGACCATTTACTTTACTCCCCAATCTGAATAACTATGATAAATTTGGTGCATATTAATCTTCCAGTAAGAATTAAACAGTATAGATAAATATGCCCACTGTGTTTACTGTTGCATTGTTAAAAGAACTATGCAAATATGTTTGCTAAAGACAGACTTTCTCACTTCTTCCATTTATATTGATTCGGTATTGAACATCCTCCTCCAACACACTTTTTCCACCCAAGAAACATATGATTATTTCATACCACTTTCCTCAGGCATTATTTAGTTTTCAAATCAACCCGAAATGCTAAATTCATAAAAGCTAAGAGAAATGGATATGCCAATATTGCTTCAGTATTATAAAAAATTGCGACTGCGAGAAAAACAACATTAATTAATCATAGGTTAATAAGGAAAAACATTGCAAATAGCAAAGACAAAGTATTGTTTGAAAAGCATTACATGTTGTATATGCTATGCAATTAATAAAGGACACACATCTGCTAATGTGCTAATTCATTCATGCTGCTCTAGGTCACAATGAATAAATATGTTTATGTTTATACTAAGAAGTCTTATTTAAATACTATTTTCTAGTATAGTATAAATAAAAATATTTCCTAATAGTACTCTTAATCATACTAGTTGTGCAGATATTGTGGGAAGTTTTGTTTATATAACAGCTACTTGCTATGAACATTTTGGAACTGTACATAAGGCGGTAAATTTGTACATATACAGTACACTATAAGGCCTCTTCCACAAATCAGTTTTTTAGAATCAGTCACAACCTGTCAAAGTGTTGAAAATACGGATCCTGTGCAGATGAAATGTGAGGCCATCCGTCGTAATTCGTCGCTAATACAAGTCTATGAGAAAAAGACGGATCCAGAGGGCAAATTCACTGGATTTTTTCACAAAAAATGACGTATTTTGACGGAAACAAAAAGACTGAAGTGTGAAAGATGCCTAAGGATAAAAGTATTTGGGACACTCTTTGGACGTACTAATCATTGAATTCAGGTTTTCATTAAGTCCCATTGTCACAGATGCATAAAATCAAGCACCCAGCTGTGTAATCTACTGTTACAAATATTTTTAATTTGAGCATAGAACAGTAATAGGATACCACTGTTGCAACAAGTCCGTTTGTGACATTTCTTCTCTCCTAAATGTTCTACAATGGACTGTCAATGGTATAATTGAACAGTTGAAGCTTTTAGGAACCATAGAACCTCTCCTATGTAGTGGCAGACGACAAAAAGTTACAGAATGGGGTTGCCAAAATGCGGAGACGCATACTGAATAAAACTGCGGAATTAAGGGAATACTGCCCATTTTTTTATTCTGTACAAACCACGAACACTATTAATAACAGTTTTGCTGCACAATTCCAGCCACTTATGTTTTTCTGTGAATCACTCCAATATTGCAGAGAAAACATAGTTTGCAGAGCTGGCTGGCTACTATAGGGAGAGATAAGGCAAGTTTCTCTTTCCATCCTTCTGCTCCAGCTGACTCGCAGGTCTCTCACTATGTATTCACATGAAGAGAAATTCATCAATATATTAGAACACTGTGGGGACAAGTTGGCTGGCTCACCAACCTATGTTTCAGGGAAATACATACATACTTGCAGTAGTGCAGCCAGACTCTTATTCATGCTGCCTGTGGTTTGAGCAACATAGCAACATAAATTGTCTAAATGTTTCTCTTGAATAATTGCAAAATTATAAACGTGCTATGGCATTAGCATCAAAACAAAAACTGTGCATAGGGAGCTTTATTGTATTGATCTCCTTGGTCAAGCAGTTTGATGTAAGCCTTACATCACTTAGCACAGTGCCATTTATCAGATGGAGTGGCAGCTTAACCCCTTCATGACCTTGGGATTTTCCATTTTTCCGTGTTCGTTTTTCGCTTCCCTCCTTCCCAGAGCCATAACTTTTTTATTTTTCCATCAATTTGGCCATGTGAGGGCTTATTTTTTGCGGGACGAGTTGTACTTTTGAACGGTTTTACCATGTCGTGTACTAGAAAACGGGAAAAAAATTCCAAGTGCAGTGAAATTGCAAAAAAAGTGCAGTCCCGCACTTGTTTTTTGTTTGGCTTTTTTGCTATGTTCACTAAATGCTAAAACTGACCTGACATTATGATTCTCCAGGTCAGTACGAGTTCATAGACACCTAACATGACTAGATTATTTTTTACCTAAGTGGTGAAAAAAATTCCAAACTTTTCTAAAAAAAAAAAAAAAAAAAATTGCGCCATTTTCCGATACTCGTAGCGTCTCCATTTTTCATGATCTGGGGTCGGTTGAGGGCTTATTTTTTGCATGCCGAGCTGTCGTTTTTAATGATTCCAATTCGGTGCAGATACGTTCATTTGATCGCCCGTTATTGCATTTTAATGCAATGTCGCGGCGACCAAAAAAACTTAATTCTGGCGTTTCGATTTTTTTTCTCGTTACGCCATTTAGCGATCAGGTTAATGCTTTTTTTTAATAGATCGGGCGATTCTGAACGTGGCGATACCAAATATGTGTAGGTTTGATTTTTTTTTTATTGATTTATTTTGATTGGGGCGAAAGGGGGGTGATTTAAACATTTATATTTTTTTATTTTTTTCACATTTTTTAAAAATTTTTTTTTACTTTTGCCATGCTTCAATAGCCTCCATGGGAGGCTAGAAGCAGGCACAACCCGATCGCCTCTGCTACATAGCAGAGATCTGCTGATCACTGCTATGTAGTAGAAAATCAGGTATGCTGTGAGCGTTGACCACAGGGTGGCACTCACAGCTCCTGGTGATCAGTAACCATAGAGGTCTCAAGGACCTCTATGGCAACAATGGAGAAGCATCGCCGACCCCCGATCATGTGACGGGGGTCGGCGATGCGCTCATATCCGGCCGCCCGGCCAGATGCGGTAGTTAAATGCCGCTGTCTGCATTTGATAGTGACATTTAACTAGTTAATAGCGGCGGGTGAATCGCGATTTCACCCACCGCTATTGCGGGCACATGTCAGCTGTTCAAAACAGCTGACATGTCCCGGCTTTGATGCGGGCTCACCGCGGAGCCCTGCATCAAAGCAGGGGAGCTGACCTCGGACGTACTATCCCGTCCGAGGTCAGTAAGGGGTTAATGGAGATCTCTTGGTTTGGTAAATATAAGGAGACCATGACCTGCCTGATTGCATGTAATGTTACGGGGTTATTTTTTAAGAGTTGTCATGAGCCCTTATGTACCAGGGAAGGAATATTCTAATGCTTAAACCAATACATTTAGAGCAACTATATGATTTGACCTGTGTAGAATCAGTTTGACTGAGGCCCATTTCCATTCCAGTATTGGCCCAGTACAGAAATGAATGTACATAAAAGTATGTTTGGTTTAGTTTGGTGTGGACTTATTTTGCAGTCTCAAACAAAGTCCTAATTTACAACCCATGAATTAGACGTGAAGACTGTGAGCAACGATTCAACACCATTATCAGACCTCAAAAATTATTTTCACACTCGACCATTTGGTTGAAAACCTCAGAAAAGTGAAAACTGTTTTAGCTATGTATTTAGAAGGGGATTTGGGATGTTATAAAAGCTCCTGTAGGTATAATGTGAAAATGTCCTGTTGTTTTTCACCATATAGTGTATTTTACAAGTTGGGGACCTTCATTGATATTTAGGATTTCTAAATTAGAACCCTAGGTTGTTTTGGAAATTGAATCATATCAAACAATATTCTAGGCACCTTTGTGTTTCCAGCTGAGTACTTGGCTAATAGATGATTAACATGTAATATTATTGAGAGGAGTCTCGAACTGTGCTAATCATATATTTTAAAGTGAATCTGTCAAAAGGTTCAACCCTCCTAAGTAGAAATAGGTGGACACCTGGATGTACAGGTCTGGCAGGTTCGGCCAAACAGTTACAAAAAGTAAGAACCTGTACCCCATTCACTTGAATGGGGGGCCTGAACATCCATTGTTTGCAATGCTGTCATGTGCATGACAGCATGGTAAACACCGCTTCTGATTGGCAGTAAAATCATTACAGCTGGTCAGATATCTGCTGTTCCCACACTGTCAAAAGGCGCTTCCCCCCGGCGACATAGCACGCGACCAGCGCTGGAGCTTCACCACGTGCTGACCACCAAATCCCCATAGCGCCTTTGTCCACTACTCACCCCGTGTCTATATACTGCATTTGAGGTTGGTGATAGCTATTATAATATCAGAGGGACTTCCCTACTGGCCATACGCATTATCCTCTTGTTCCAGATAAATTGAACTGTTCTGAAGAAGGTCCACCAGGGATCGAAAACGTTCAACAAACAAATTGGTTCTATGTCTGAATAAAAATAAACTGTAATTATTGCTTTTCAAAAAATTTTTGAGTGCCAGGTTATTCTTGGATATTTGTGACTGAGGGTTGGATACCCTACTTGAGCAACAAAACTTATATTTCCACAAAGTGCCGTGTTTATCTATTTTTTATTGCACCAGCCGTGTCAGTCTGTATATCAGCCAGACCTACCGTGCTGTTGTGAATTCTGTGGCTGAATTCACTCCTGTGGTCACAAGTGGTATTGCAGCCTCTGGGCTTCCTCCCTCAGGTGTTTTGGTGAGCTCGTTGGCTGCCTTGCTATTTAACTCCACCTGAGTCTGTCTTCCTTGCTCCTTGTCAATGTTCCAGTGTTGGATCTGAGCTTCTGCATCTTTCCTGTGGCCTGCTGCTCTGCTAGATAAGTGTTACTTTGATTTTGTTTCCGTTTTTTCTGTCCAGCTGTGCTATTCTCTTTTGCTGGAAGCTCTGAGACGCAAAGGGTGCACCGCCGTGCCGTTAGTTCGGCACGGTGGGTCTTTTTGCCCCCCTTTGCGTGGTTCTGCTTTAGGGTTTTTTGTAGACTGCATAGTTCTCTTTGCTATCCTCGCTCTGTCTAGAATATCGGGCCTCACTTTGCTGAATCTATTTCATTCCTACGTTTTGTCTTTTCATCTTGCTAACAGTCATTATATGTGGGGGGCTGCCTATTCCTTTGGGGTATTTCTCTGAGGCAAGTCAGGCTTGTATTTCTATCTTCAGGCAAGTCAGCTCCTCAGGCAGTGCCGAGTTGCATAGGTAGTGTTAGGCGCAATCCACTGCTGCTTTTAGTTGTGTGAGGATAGGTTCAGGTATTGCAGTCTGCAGAGATTCCACGTCTCAGAGCTTGTTCTATTGTTTTTGGGTTATTGCCATATCACTGTATGTGCGCTGATTACTGCACACTGTGTTGCCTGATAGCACAGCATAACACCGTGCCAACCTATTTATCAGCCCAACCAATCTGCTCCTGCTAGTGTCTGCCTGCATCAGCTGTTCTTTCCTTTTGGGCTGTTCCAGCTACCAATCCCTTGGGGTCAGCTGTCATGCTTCCAAGATCTGGACTTGAGTATCACTTGGTGTTCATTGAGAGCCAAGCCTAACCCAACCATCATAGGTGCAAGTGAAAAGTTAGGTGCTCACCTAGTTACACCCCTCCAGGCTCTCCTCGGATCATGGCACAGTGGTTCTACCACTCCCTTTACATCCTGTAACTGCCACACGCTACAGTATGCATATTGTAATTCACATTAATATATGAGCAGTTATCCCACCTGTAGTGGTACCAAGGACAGGTGAGCCTGTTCCTCTGCAAAGCATAGACATGTGGGAAATGTTACTTATTAAGTATTTTGTGTGACATATCTCTGTGATTTAAGGGCATGAAAATTTAAAGTTGGAAAATTGCGAAATTTTTAAATTTTTTGCCAAATTTCCATTTTATTCACAAATAAATGCAAGTAATGTCAAGATAATTTTACCACTATCATGAAGTATAATATGTCACGAGAAAACAATGTCAGAATTACCAGGATCCATGCAAGCGTTCCAGAGTTATAACCTCATAAGGGGACAGTGGTCAGAATTGTAAAAATTGGCCTGGTCATTAACATGCAAACCACCCTTGGGGGTTTAAGGGGTTAAAAACACTTACTTACTCTCCTTTCTTCTGTATGTCAATATACACTGGGAACATTTTGTTACATCCACTCTTAACACTAGGACTTGCTTGAGTATACAACTGTCAACAGTAATTTGTGTTGGTTTAACAGGTTGACTCTATATTATATTAACAAATCTATAATGTAACGCTGGGAGCGTCACTCTGTCCGAAGCCTTTATAGACTGCGCAAGTGCAAGCGCAGGCGCAGTCTGGGCCTCACAGAGTGATGCTCCCAGGAGATCGCGGTATGCGTAATCACTGAACGCACACCGCGATCTCCACCGGAGAGTCAGGGACCGCCAGGAGGGTAAGTATATTCAACTGTCCCGTTCCAGCGCTGCATGCGGCTCCGTCTCCCGGGTCCTCTGCTGTGACGTTCACAGTTCAGAGGGTGCGATGACGCGCTTAATGCACGCCGGCGCCGCCCTCTGACTGAACAGTCACAGCCAGAGGAGCCGGAAGATGGTGGCGCGCAGCGGTGGAACGGGACAGACAGGTGAGTATAGCAAGTGCTGGGGGGCCTGAGCTAGCGGTGACTCCGGCACCTGACCCCCACAGCGCGCCGGTGTCCCCGCCTGCTCAGGCCCCCCAGCACTCGGCGCCCAGCGACGATAGGTGAGTATGATATTTTTTTTTTATATATGGCAGCAGCATACGGGGCATATATTATGGAGCATCTTATGGGGCCATCAACCATAATGGAGCATCTTATGGGGGGCATATAATACAATGGAGCATCTTATGGGGGCATATAATACAATGGAGCATCTTATGGGGGGCACATAATACAGTGGAGCATCTTATGGGGCCATCAACCATAATGGAGCAGTGTACGGGGGCATATATTATGGAGCATCTTATGGGGGCCATAAACCTTTATGGAGCAGTGTACGGGGGCATACAAACTGGAACGTCTTATGGGGGCCATAAACCTTTATGGAGCAGTGTACGGGGGGCATACACACTGGAGCGTCTTATGGGGGCCATAAACCTTTATGGAGCAGTGTACGGGGGGCATCACTATGGAGCATCTTATGGGGGCCATAAACCATAATGGAGCAGTGTATGGGGGCATATACTATGGAGCATCTTATGGGGGCCATCAACCATAATGGAGCAGCGTATGGGGCATATGAATGGGAGAAGCAAATTAAAGAATGGTGGTGCAGGATGGGAGCAGCACATGACAGAACGGGGGCGCAGGATGGGAGCAGCACATGACAGAATAGGGCAGCACATGACAGAACGGGGGTGCAGGATGGAAGCAGCACATGACAGAATAGGGCAGCACATAACAGAACGGGGGTGCAGGATGGAAGCAGCACATGACAGAACGGGCGCAGGATGGGAGCAGCACATGACAGAACAGGGGCACAGGATGGGAGCAGCACATGACAGAACAGGGGCACAGGATGGGAACAGCACATGACAGAACAGGGGCACAGGATGGGAGCAGCACATGACAGAACGGGGGCACAGGATGGGAGCAGCACATGACAGGATGGGAGCAGCAAATGACAGAATGGAGGTGCAGGATGGGTGCAGAACATGTCAGAATGGAGGTGCAGGATGGGTGCAGCACATGTCAGAATGGGGGCGCAGGATGGGAGCAGCACATGTCACAATGAGGGCGCAGGATGGGAGCAGCACAAGACAGAATGGGGGTGCAGGATGGGTGCAACACATGTCAGAATGGGAGCGCAAGATGGGTGCAACACATGGCAGGATGGGTGCAGCACGACAGGATGGTGACGCAGGATGGGAGCAGCACATGACAGGATGGGGACGCAGGATGGAGCAGCACATGTCAGAATGGGGGTGCAGGATGGGAGTAGCACATGTCAGAATGGGGTGCAGGATGGGTGCAGCACATGACAGGATGGGGACGCAGGATGGAGCAGCTCATGACAGGATGGGGACGCAGGATGGAGCAGCACATACCAGGATGGAGACCATATACCAATATAGATGCTCGCCACCCGGGCGTAGAACGGGTTCAATAGCTAGTACTTTATATCAGGACTGTACGTCCTTGTATTTTCTAACTGAGTTCTACTTAGGATTATGAAATGCTTTCATTGTATTTTGTTGTGCTCCTTTTATTCAAGTCACTATTTTATTAATTATGTGAACATGACATTCATGCAATTTTCTGCTCTTGCATCGACGTATTGAATAAGACCTAGGATAGGTCAAAACCTTAAAATTGAATATAGTCGCTCAAAATATTTTTCTTTTTTTCTTTTCTCTGCTCTACGATTATTTTATTGTCACCAAGTGTAATAAATGTAATTTTTTGCATCACCATATGGACAGAGTGTGCGGTGAATTTTGAATTTCAATAGTCCATTAATGGCCATTTCCCAACACAAAACAGATGGTTTGGGAAGCAGTCACATCAGTGAAGTGACCGATCTTCACGTCAGCCGGCTCACACTAAGCTGAGAGTGAGAAACCCTGCATGTGACCGGCGGTGTCCTTAATGAAGTCATCATTGGCCACACGCAGTCGCATTCTAAAGCTCAGCTTAGTGTGTTCCAGCTGGCATGGAGAGCGGTGATGAAGAGGTTTGAAAACTTTGAACCCCTTAAGAGAGCAACATAAAAAAGGCAAAAAACTATGCTTTTCCATCATACTACCAAACAAAAAGTGCAACAAAATGCGATCAAAATGACGAATGTAAATAAAAATGATACTGCTGAAAACATCATCTAGTCCCACAAAAAGCAAGCTGACAAAAAGCTCAGTCAGCAGAAAAATTTAAAAAAATGATAGCTCTCAGAATAAAGCAACGCATAACAATTTATTTTTTATATAAAATATTTTTTATTGTGTAAAAAAGCCAAAACATTACAAAAAAATAACTAACTATGGCATCTCTGTAATCTTACTGACCTGAAAAGCAAAGCTACCTTATCAATTTTACCACACACAGAATGTTATGAATCCGCCCAAAAAAAACAATTCCTGAATTTATGGTTTCTGTTCATTCTACCTTCCAAAAATCTGAATATAAAGTGATCAATAAATGTCATGTGCCTGAAAATGGTACAAATAAAAGCATCAAATAATTCCAGAAAAAAAAGTTGTTGCATGACTCTGCATGTTTTAGTGTAACAGCAGCCAAACATAAAAAACCCAACATAAATGTAGTACATCTGTAATCGCACTGACCTGAAGAATAAAGTCACCTAATCACTTATACTACACAAGGAATTCCGTAAAAAATAAATAAAAACAATTTTTCACCTGCTGTTGATTTGTTCCTTCTGCCTGCCAAAGATTGCAGTAAAGCTTGGCTAACAGATATCCTGCGCTCTATGCTTACACCAGGGTTTTTGTGTAAATCTCTGAAATATGTGATTCAGAAGGAACCCCAGGTAAAAGATTCCCTATAAAAAGGCAGATGGAGGAACTGTAGATGCCATAAGACCTGTGATCCTGCTGTGTTCATCTTTTTAGGATTGCATAAAAGTGTCGTCGGCCACAGTTTTGTGCACATCTGAAAAGAAGGACACTGCTGAACAGAGGACAGATGGAGTCCAGAGTAACTCTGCTGCCTCATTATAGTGAATGGATCCCTCGGGGGTTTCATCTGAATCATGTCACTCATAGATTTAGACGGAAACCCCAAAGTAAGTGCTCAGCATAGGGTGCAGGATAAATGTGATCCTAAATGTTATGTAAAATGTTTCCAATAAAAGCTTCAACTCAATACACAAAAATGCAAGTCCCCATTCAGATGCGTCATCTGTCAATGGAAATATAGACGGCTTCAAGGTTACTGGTAACACAAAGGCTTTGGAAAAGCGGAATGGATTCTTGCCCCTCAAAAGAATTTCATCAAATTCTGCACTCCCAAATCCAAATGGCCCAATCCCTTCTGTGCCCCATTGTATCTAAACCAAAAATAGTATCTACATGTTTGGCATTTCTGTAGTGTTGAAAGACCATCTAAGTTACAGGTTCATGCCTCTAGAAGCATGAGCTGGTCATAATGTACTAGTCACTTCAACATACTGGTCACTACAATGGCAGTTTGCAATTTTCACTCAGCAACATCCACTACAGCTTGTTTCTGAAAAACACTCATGGAGTCAAAATCGTCACTATATCTGAAGATAAATTCTAAACTGGGGTAACTTGAGTGACAATTCTGCTTTCTAGCATTTAGGGGCTCTGTATATGGAGTCCACAAACTATTCTAGGAAAATCTGCACTTCGGGAGGCAAAAAGTGCACTGTCCCTCCCGAGTCTTGCCGTGTGGCTAAACAGTATAATACATCCACATATGGGGTATTTCTACATTCAGCAGAAACTGTGGGACAAATTGTGGTGCCATTTTTAACCATGTCCCATTATGAAAATGTAAAATTTGGGGCTAACACACAATCTTGGTGATAAAAATATAAATTATTTTTTCTTTACTGCCCGATGGTATAAAATTCTGTGACCCACCTGTAATGTCAATATGATCACAGCACCCCTAGATGAATTAATTGAGAGGAGTAGTTTGCGAAATAGGGTCACTTATGGGGGCTTCGGCTGTTCTGGCATTTCAGGGGCTATGCCAATGCGACATGTTATTCTCAAACCAGTACAGCAAAATCTGCTCTGTAATATGGCGCATCTTCCCTTCTGATCTTTGCACTGTGCCTCAAAAGTAGTTTTCTATCACATATGGATTATATTATCAATGCACTCAGAAGAAATTGCAAAACACATTTTGGGGTCCATTTTCTCCTCTTACCCTTGGAAAATTCAGAATTTGAGGCTAAAAAATATTTACATTTTTTTTGTGGGAAAAATATGTTTTTTTTATTTTCTTGACTCAATGTTACGAAGCTCTGTCAAGCACCTGGGGTTTCAAGGTGCTCACCACACATCTAGATAAGTTCCCTGAGGAGTCTAGTTTCCAAAATGGTCTTGAGGGGGCTTCGACTGTTTAGGCACATCATAGCCTCACCAAAAGCAACATGGGGTCCGCTAATTATTCCAGCAGTTTGTGCATTAAAAAAGTTAAATGGCGCTCCTTCCCTTCCAAGCCCTGCCATCTGCCCAAACAGTGGTTTTCTTCCACATATTAGGCATCAACGTACTCAGGAGAAATTTCAAAACAAACTATGTGGTGCAATTTCTCCTCTTACCCTTAGGAAACTTCAAAATTTTGAGCTATAAACCATTTTTGTGGGAAAAATTAGATTTTTTTTATTTTTACGGCTCAATGTTATAAACTTCTGTGAAGCACCTGGGGTTTCTAGGTGCTCAGTGCACATCTAGATAAGTTCCTTGAAAGGTCTAATTTCCAAAATCGTGTCAATTGTGGGAGTTTTACACACGGTCTAGGCACCCAAATTATTCACCAAACACGGCATGTTTAATTATGCCAGCACATTTTACATTCAAAAAGTGAAATGTCGCTCCTTCCATTCTGAGCCCTGCTTGTGTGCTCAAACAGTGGTTTTCCCCCACATATGGGGAATCAGTATGCTCAGGTGAAACTGCATAACAAATTGAATCATTCATTTTATCATGGTACCCTTGAAAAAGTAAGAAAGCTAAGTCTAAAAGAAAATTTTTGTGAAAAAGTTAAATGTGTATTTTTTCCTTCCACATTCCATTAATTCCTGAGAAGCACATCAAGAGTTAATAAACTTCTTGAATGTGGTTTTTAGCATCTTGAGGGATGCAGTATATAGAAAGGTGTCAATTTTGGGTATTTTCTGTCATATAGGCCCATCAAAGTTACTTCAAATGTGAGTTGTTCTCTAAAAAAATGGTTTGGTAAATTTTGTTTTAAAATTGAGAAATCAATGATCAACTTTGAATCCTTATAACTTCCTAACAAACAAATTATGTTTCAAAAATTGTGCTGATGTAAAGCAGATGTGTGGAAAATGTTATTTATTAACTATTTTGTGTGATATAACAATCTAATTAAACAGTATAAAAATTAAAAGCTTGAGCATTTCAAAATTTTTGCCAAATTTCAAAATTTTTCACAAATAAAATGTCATATCAAATAAACTTTACCAATATTATGAAGTAGAATGCATCAGGAAAAAACTCTCAGTATTAGTAGGATCTATGAACTGGCAGCTGTTAGGGTTGGTGGAACATACCAAATAAATATAGTAATAAGGTGCGTTCACAACCCGGGGTCCACCATGCAGAAGTGGTATCTGCTGTTCGGTAATGGCAGACACATCACATGAAGTGCACTGCAGCGAGCCCTGTTACTTCACAGAACCGCTTGAGTAAATTTAGCGCACAGAGTGTGCACAGCATCGCACAGGCAATCACCGCTAACAAACGCTAACTGAAGACATTTAGCGCACTGCTGGGTACGGCGTCGCGCAGGCAAACACCAATAACTGACGCTAACTATCTTGAAGTGAGAACTGAGTGAATGGTGGTGCATAGGCACTAGGCGCTGTCTCAAACTCCAATCACCATATTCATATACAAAACCAGAGGGTTGGGGATCATTAGGAGCTTTCACCAGAGACATACATGCTAGCACACACACACCACGATTATAGGATATACTAACGCACGGCCATGCGATCCATTCATAGCTGCAGTCTTCCTGGACCTTGCCAAAGGACCAATCCCCAATCCGAGCTTCTTGAGTGACCTGGGCATGTAACCTCTGACCACCAATGAGTGGTTGTCTCATGGGCATGCTCAGAAGGCCAAAAGCAGGACTTAGCCCCAGGAACGTCTGCCCGCTGCTGGTTGCTTTAGCTTGACCTGATGGGGTAGCAACAACCAGATGCACAGCATTAGCCTGAGCAAGACGCTGAGACTGATGTCTCTGCTGAGCAGAATCCTCTGTGGCTGAGGGAAAATGGGAGACCACAGAAGACATGGCTTGAGATTCCCCCTGTGCAGCTGTGGGAGCTCGACAACAGTGGTCACAATTGAAGAAGCAGGACGTGTGAAACGCGTGTTGGAGTGTGAGGAGGCAGCTGTGGCACATTTATTATGACTACTGGTTAGTATAATATACATCCTATGCACTACGCACTTTTTACTACCTGTTATAAGCTACTTTTTGTGGAGGATAAGTGCAATATATGAAAGGCCACTTATATTGATTTTCTTTGGCATATATATTGATGTGCTCTTTTCCTCATTAACGTCCCATTGTGGAAATATGCCAATATAGTAGCTTTAAATAAATAATTTACTCTTCTGTTATTACCAGTACTCAAACATTATAGAAGGAAATATTTCTCTTACAAATTTATATATATTGAGTGATATTATGTATGTCCAAAACTGCTTGTTAGGGCTAGCGGAACGCACCAAATAATAAGACTGATAGAGTATGGTGCGTTCGCAGCCCGGGGTCCACCGTGCAGAGATGGAACCTGCTGCCAAGTAATGACGGACTATATGGCGGTACTCATAAGTATACACACGTGGGTTAAACTTCACCCAGCGTGAAGGAAGCGATCCTGTTGCGTCACAGGACCGCGGTACCGCACATAGAGCGCGAGCAAGTAGTCAGCGAACTCAACCCCAACTAGGATTGAAGTCTGATTAGACCCTTGCTGGCACAACACCGCAACTGGGTGTGTAAGGAAACTGAATAACAATATTAAGGCACAAGAGTGCATGCGGTGCCGCACTGACGAACGCCACTAACCACTCAGGCTTGGGTAAGGAAAGCACAGAGGAAGTGCACGGCGCCGTACTGGCGGTCACAGCAACTGGACGCTGTAATGTGTGATACGTGCTGTAGGATAAGTCGGGCGCTAGATAGCAACCATACACCTTCCGCGAACAGACATTCAATAGGGTAGGGGTATCCAAGGACGACTTGCACTCACAACATACACACATTAACAATTGTACACTAGCGCATGGCCGTGCGGTCATGCGCAGTTTATATAGTTGCAGCACAGGAAGTGGCCACAGAAACTTTGCCCTTCCAAGACCTGCCAAGAGGACCAATGGAATGTGCTGCAGAGCCTGAGCACATGACCCTCGATCTCCAACGGGAGATCTTGCCCTGGGCATGCTCAGTGTGTGCAGACAAGGACTTAGTCCCAGAGAAGTCCGCTCGCTGCTGACCAGCACTGGCTTTAATGGCAGAAGCTGAAGAAGCAGCAGTAACTCTCTGTACAGAGTGAGACTGAGCAAGACGCTGGACCGACGTCCTTGCTGAGCAGACTCCACTGCGGCTGGATAAGAATGGGAGACTGCAGCGGAGATGGCTCGAGATTCCCCCTGTGCAGAAGCGGGAACTCGAGACCTAACATTACCCCCACTCCTAGGGCCCCCCCCTCCTTGGGCCTCGCTACGCTCGAAGGCAGCAATGAGCTGTGGGGCCCGAATGTTTTCAGCAGGCTCCCATGACCTGTCCTCTGGGCCATAACCCTTCCAATCCACCAGATAGAACTTTTTGCCACGTACCACCTTGCACCCCAAAATAGCGTTCACCTCGTAATCGTCCTTAGACGAACCCGATGTCCCGGCAGATGACTCGGAAAACCGGGACATGTATACGGGTTTCAAGAGGGACACATGAAAGGTGTCGGTGATACCCAAGCGTGGAGGAAGAGCCAAACGGTAGACCACAGGATTAACCCGTTCAAGAACCTTGAAGGGACCCAAGTAGCGAGGAGCAAACTTAGTGGACTCAACTCGCAGCCTGATGTTATGGGCGGAGAGCCACACCAAGTCGCCAGGAGCAAAGGTCGGAGCGGGGCGCCGATGAACATCAGCGGAGGACCTCATTCTCTCCTTGGAGGCCCGAATGGCATCCTGCGTGCGGTCCCAAATGTCCCGTGACTCCACAGCCCAGTCTGCCACCCTGGAGTCAGCAGAAGACACAGGCATGGGCACAGGAACACGCGGATGCTGGCCGTAATTTAGGAGGAATGGAGTCTGACCGGTGGAGTCGGCTACGGCATTGTTAAGTGCAAACTCTGCCCACGGTAGCAAGGATGCCCAGTCATTTTGCCTGGCAGAAACAAAATGTCGTAAATATGTGACCAAGGTCTGGTTGGCCCTCTCTACCAACCCATTCGTCTCGGGATGATATGCCGAAGAGAGATTCAACTCAATACTGAGTAGACGACAAAGCTCTCTCCAGAATCGAGACGCAAACTGGGGACCCCGGTCACTAACAATTTTGTCTGGCATACCGTGTAGGCAAAATATATGCTTGACGAACATGACAGCCAACGCCCGTGCAGAAGGTAGCCGTGGAAGAGGCACCAAGTGCACCATTTTGGAAAAATGGTCGGTGATCACCCAGATAATGGTGCAGTTACGAGACTTGGGTAAGCCCACCACAAAGTCCTCCCGACCATCTCCCAGGGCCTGTCCGCCACCGGCAGAGGATAAAGCAAACCAGCTGGCCGTTGCCGAGGAGTCTTGTTCTTGGCGCAAGAGACACACGCCTGAACATACTCTGCGACATCACGAGCCATATGCGGCCACCAGTATGTCCTCGCCAGTAACTCAGATGTCCTTTTGGTACCAAAATGTCCACCCACCCTGGACGAGTGTGCCCAAGAGAGAACCTCCGGTCGCAAACTGGATGGAACAAAAGTCTTGCCCGGGGGCACAGACTCTAGCGAAACCAGGGCCACAGTTCTCAAGCTCTCGGTGGGGACAATAAGCCGAGGCTCCTCCTCCGCAGATGACACAACGGAGCGAGAGAGAGCGTCGGCCCGAATGTTCTTCTCCCCAGAAAGAAAATGGAGGGTGAAATGAAACCGGGAGAAGAATAAGGACCATCTGGCCTGGCGAGAATTCAACAGCTGGGCTGTCTGCAGGTACACCAAATTTTTATGGTCTGTGAAGACTTGGAAGGGAAAACGTGCTCCCTCCAAGAGATGTCTCCACTCCGAGAAAGCCAACTTCATGGCTAGCAACTCCCTGTCCCCGATGGAATAATTCCTCTCTGCTGGTGAGAAGGTCTTGGAGAAAAAGAAGCAAGGATGCTTCCGACCTTGAGCATCCTTTTGGAAGAGGACTGCTCCAGCACCAACAGAAGAGGCATCCACCTCCATGATAAATGGCTTATCAACATCGGGGCGATGTAGGATGGGAGCGCTAGCGAAGTGTGACTTTATAGAGTTAAAGGCCTTGGAGACCTCCTCAGACCACAATTTGGGATTCGCCCCCTTCTTGGTGAGGGCAACCAAGGGAGCTACCAAAGTTGAGAAGTGCGGAATGAACTGGCGATAATAATTAATGAACCCCATAAAGCGCTGCACCGCTTTAAGAGAATGGGGTTCCTGCCAGTCCATCACAGCCAGTAGTTTGGCAGGATCCATAGCCAATCCCTGGGCAGAGATGATGTAGCCTAGGAAAGGTAAGGACTCCTGCTCAAACATACACTTCTCCAACTTGGCATAGAGGGAGTTTGCCCGTAGGAGGTCGAAGACTTTGCAAACATCTCTCCGGTGGGAGTCAATATCTGGAGAGTAGATGAGAATATCATCCAGATAGACTACGACCGAGGTGGAAAGCATATCCCGGAAGATATCGTTCACAAAGTCTTGGAAAACAGCTGGGGCATTACAGAGCCCGAAGGGCATCACCAGATATTCATAGTGCCCATCCCTGGTGTTAAAAGCCGTCTTCCATTAGTCCCCCTCACGGATGCGAATCAGGTTGTAAGCACCCCGCAGATCTAGTTTAGTAAATACCCTTGCTCCCCGAAGCCTATCGAAGAGCTCAGATATCAAGGGCAAAGGATACTTATTTTTAACGGTGATGGCATTAAGACCCCTGTAGTCTATGCATGGACGCAATTCCCCATTCTTCTTCTGCACGAAGAAGAACCCTGCCCCAGCAGGTGACACTGACTTCCTAATGAATCCTCTTGCCAGATTTTCCTGGCTGTACTGTGACATTGCCTCCGTCTCCGGGAGAGATAGCGGATAGACTCGACCCCGGGGAGGCTAAGCACCAGGCAAGAGATCAATAGGACAGTCATAGGGGCGATGGGGCGGAAGGATCTCCGCCGCCTTTTTGGAGAACACGTCTGCATAAGACCAATACTGCTTGGGGAGAGAGGAAAGATCTGCGGGTACCTCTGTAGTAACAACCTGAACGCACTCCCTCTGACACCTACCCCCACAAGATTCACCCCATCCCAGGATTCTGCTAGAGGACCACTCGATATGAGGAGAGTGGTACCGTAGCCAAGGTATCCCAACAGGACCTCATTAATTCCCTCAGGAATGACGAGCAGAGATATAATCTCCTGATGAGATGGCGACATGGACAGAGTAAAAGGGATGGTCTGGTGTCTTATCTGTGAGGGCAGTGTCGACCCATTCACCACTCGTACCGTTACTGGTTGAGCTAGCATAACCAAGGGTATTGCGTGACGTTGGGCGAAGGCAGAAGACATAAAATTGCCCTCCGCCCCAGAATCCACGCAGAGCTCTACCAAGTGGGAGAATGAGCCTATAGTAATTGTCCCCTTAAAGGACAATTTAGAGGCAAACGTCGCTGTGTCTAGTGTACCTCCACCTACTACCACTAGATGCTGATGTTTCCTCGACCGCTGAGAACATCTGGTGGCTAGATGTCCTGACTGCTGGCAAACATGACAGACCTTGAGTGCACAAGCGGTCCGGGACTTAGATCCCGCTTGTGACACTTCCCTGGCCTCATGTGACTCAGGAACCAGGACCGGAGATTCCAGAGGTTTGGCGAAGGTAGGAGCCAGCCGAAACCTCTGCCTACACTGGGCTCGCTCTAACCTCCGCTCGTTAAAACGGAGGTCAATTCGAGTGGAGACAGTTATTAACTCCTCCAGTGTGGCAGGAACCTCCCTAGTGGCCAGAGCGTCCTTAACGTGGTCAGCCAGACCCCTCCAAAATATGGGGATAAGAGCTTTATCCGACCAATCCAGCTCAGAAGCTAAAGTGCGGAATTGGATGGCAAAATGACTGACCAAGGACTCACCCTGAGTTAATGCCAGCAGTTGGAGCGCAGTATCATGGGTGACTTGAGGTCCTAAAAAGACCTGTTTCAGAGTGCTCAGAAACAGCGGAGCACTCTGCACCACATGATCGCCACGCTCCCACAGCGGCGTAGCCCATTCCAACGCCCTGTCCGACAAGAGAGACACTATAAATCCCACCTTAGCCCGCTCTGTGGGAAAACGTGCAGCCAGGAGCTCGAGGTGAATAGAGCACTGACTCACAAATCCCCTACAAAATTTGCTATCACCAGAAAATGTTTCTGGCAGCGGGGGGCGAGAAAATGTCGGAGCAGGGGTGGCAATGGACAGGGTTGCTGCAGCCACGCTAGCAGCCTGTACAGCAACTGCGGTAGCATCCACAGCTGAGGTTGCGCTCTCAAGAGCCGCCAACCTACCCTCCAGCTGCTGGATATACCGCAAGGATTGCTGTTTGTCCGTCATTACTAGCAAGACCCTGGCGCTAGTGTAATGTTAGGGCTAGCGGAACGCACCAAATAATAAGACTGATAGAGTATGGTGCGTTCGCAGCCCGGGGTCCACCGTGCAGAGATGGAACCTGCTGCCAAGTAATGACGGACTATATGGCGGTACTCATAAGTATACACACGTGGGTTAAACTTCACCCAGCGTGAAGGAAGTGATCCTGTTGCGTCACAGGACCGCGGTACCGCACATAGAGCGCGAGCAAGTAGTCAGCGAACTCAACCCCAACTAGGATTGAAGTCCGATTAGACCCTTGCTGGCACAACACCGCAACTGGGTGTGTAAGGAAACTGAATAACAATATTAAGGCACAAGAGTGCATGCGGTGCCGCACTGATGAACGCCACTAACCACCCAGGCTTGGGTAAGGAAAGCACAGAGGAAGTGCACGGCGCCGTACTGGCGGTCACAGCAACTGGACGCTGTAATGTGTGATACGTGCTGTAGGATAAGTCGGGCGCTAGATAGCAACCATACACCTTCCGCGAACAGACATTCAATAGGGTAGGGGTATCCAAGGACGACTTGCACTCACAACATACACACATTAACAATTGTACACTAGCGCATGGCCGTGCGGTCATGCGCAGTTTATATAGTTGCAGCACAGGAAGTGGCCACAGAAACTTTGCCCTTCCAAGACCTGCCAAGAGGACCAATGGAATGTGCTGCAGAGCCTGAGCACATGACCCTCGATCTCCAACGGGAGATCTTGCCCTGGGCATGCTCAGTGTGTGCAGACAAGGACTTAGTCCCAGAGAAGTCTGCTCGCTGCTGACCAGCACTGGCTTTAATGGCAGAAGCTGAAGAAGCAGCAGTAACTCTCTGTACAGAGTGAGACTGAGCAAGACGCTGGGACCGACGTCCTTGCTGAGCAGACTCCACTGCGTCTGGATAAGAATGGGAGACCGCAGCAGAGATGGCTCGAGATTCCCCCTGTGCAGAAGCGGGAACTCGAGACCTAACACTGCTCCTCTTGTTTTTAATTTATTTCTTGTGTATTGTTCTATTGGTGTCAAATAAAATATTTTGAATTTTTATATACTGTTTCTCTAATTATTTATTTTCAAGTAGTTTTTTGATTGGTTTAACAATTGAAAAGATAGGCCTGGTCAGAAAAGTTTTGGGGTGAAGTGATTAAACATTAAAACTTGATTAATCTTATTTAAACCAACAAAGGTAGAAAAAAACAAGTTATGTAGGAATTAATATATATATATATATATATATATATATATATATATATATATATATATATATATATATATATATTATACAGGAAGGTAAATACTTGGTAGCAAGCAAATCTTGACATCGAATCCATTCCTTTATGGTTTACTTCCCAGTGGAAAGCAATAGTTTGTACCTACATTACTCACAACATGTCTATTTTCAGTATTACCATAATGAATGTTTTGAGGTTTTTTGCTTTCCCTTTTGCAATGAAGATATTGTTTATTTCTGATTCTATCTAGCACTGTGCTTTAGTTAAGCCTCTAAATGAATGCATATAAAGTCTTTTCCGCTCCCTGTTTGTCTTTCCCTAAGTAAGGAGAGCGAGAATCAATAGAATATTGACATACTTTACTGGCATACCTTAGGCGACAGGTGACCTATGTTCTTCATTCTTGTCATTACAATCTTGTGCACCAGAACACAAGTGTTTAAATATCTAATATCTATTTACTTGCTTAATATTAACACTCTCTGTGTGGCTACTTCAATCTTAGGAACCTTTTTATGAATATGTTTCTTCTGTTCAAAAGTTATATAGTAGCTCAAAATAACTTTGAATAATTGCTTCAGCTTGGAAATTTTTAATTAGCTGTTACTGCTAGGGTTGAGCGAAACGGATCGGTCATTTTCATAAGTCACCGACTTTTGGCAAAGTCGGGTTTCATGAAACCCGACCCAATCCCTGTGTGGGGACAGCCACGCGGTTGGCGACCTTCGCGCCAAAGTCACGTTTCATATGACGCGTTCAGTGCCATTTCTCAGCCAATGAAGGTGGACGCAGAGTGTGGGCAGCGTGATGACATAGGTCCTTGTCCCTACCATCTTAGAGAAGGGCATGGCAGTGATTGGCTTGCTTTCAGTGGCATCACAGGGGCTATAAAGGGGCGTGCACGCCGACCACCATGTTACTGCTGCTGATCTGAGCATAGGGAGAGGCTGCTGCCACTTCGTCAGAAGCAGGGATAGCGTTAGGCAGGGTACATTAACCCCCAAACCGCTTGTGCTGTAGCGATTTCCACTGTCCAACACCACCTTTTCTTTGCAGGGACAGTGGAGGCTAGATTTTTCTTCATCAGCTCTGTAGCTTATTGGGCTGCCCTAGAAGGCTCATTGATAGCTGCATTGCTGTTTGTACGCCGATGTGCAAACCAACTGCTTTTTTCAAAGCACAAATCCTGTTGCTCCTTCCTTTCTGCACAGCTATCTTGTTTCTTTGTCCACACTTTTGTGTGCAGCAGTCCTTTTTATCGCTGCCTGCCATACTTTTCTGAGATTACTGTAGGGAGATAGTAGTTGTAGTACCGTCCCTTTTTTTTATATATCTTCAAGCCACTTTATGCCACAGAAACTATACTTTTTAAAAATTTTTTTGTTTTTAAAGGGTCCTTCTACCTACAGCTCCAGGGGACCGCTATGGGGGCGGCCTTTGCGCCCGCATATGCTGGTCTTTTCCTGGGGTTGTGGGAGAGGGACCTTCCCCTGTCAGATGAACAGGGATCGATTGACCGTGTCCCCTTGTGGACACGGTATATCGATGACATCTTCTTCATCTGGCAGGGCACATCCGTCGACCTTACGCACTTTATGTTTCTCCTGAACAGCAACGACCTAAACATTCATCTCACGTTTGTGTGTAGCAATGAATCCATTGACTTCCTAGATGTCACAATTAAGAGAGATATGGGGGGGACCCTAAATACGGACATTTTCTGCAAAAAAATATCGACCAACACCTTGTTACATGCCACATTGGGACACCCCACACATATGATCAAATCTATACCGGTGGGACAATTTCTTCGTCTGAGACGAATTTGCTCGAATATGGGGGATTTTGAAAAGAGAGCAGATGAGCTTCGTCTCAGATTCAGGGAACGTGGGTACAGCGGTAGGTCCGTAAAAAGAGCTTACTTAAGAGCGAAACACACCTCCCGTGATAGCCTAATCTATGGTCATGCTAATCGATCTTCAGATGATGCTAGTGGAAAAACTAGGTTTATTACTACCTTTAGTCTTCAATCGAATCAGATACGGCAGACTCTGGAGAGAGCCTGGCCAATTTTGAGGGTGGACCCAATTATTGGGAAATTTCTCCCTGATCGGCCACTTCTTACATTCAGGCGAGCTAGAAACCTCCGGGATTGCTTGGTCCGAAGTCATTATGTGGGCAAACGTCCTCCTACCTTTTTGGATAGGTATTCTCCAAAGGCTGGATGTAGTCCGTGTGGCCACTGTGTCGCCTGCTCCAATTTGGATACCTGTGACACATTTGTTGATTCAAAGGGTGCTAGGATATATTCCATTAGAACACATATTACGTGTACTACACGGTATGTCATCTATTATGCCACCTGCCCCTGCGGACTTATTTATGTAGGATTGACTACTCGTCAATTAAAAGTCCGCATTCGGGAGCATGTTCTTGGTATCCAGGCGGCACGTGACCACACGGACCCATCTATGCTTAAAACGCTGCCCAGACATTTCTGGGAGCATCACGGATGTGATGCAACCCTGTTAAGAGTTAGGGGGATTGACGCACTACGAATTAACATCAGGGGGGGCCAACTTTCAAAGAAACTTGGTATGCTGGAGACGCGATGGATTTGGCGTCTCCAGACTATCCACCCGGAGGGTCTGAATGAAAACATTTCATTCGCCCCATTCTTGTAGTCCACTGGTTGCTGTTACTAGTATCTTTGCATGCACCTCCGCATGTATTTTATTTTATGTGATTTTAATGGGTGTTTTCTTATTCTTTAGTACTGATGTGTTTGGCACGAGAGGATGACCTATCATTGACTACCCTATGAACATTCTAAGGAGTCGTCATGCAATTCTGCATATTCTTTCAGCCGATGAGACAACCACTGAAATGGGCTACTCAAGAAATTTCATCTTGATGTATTTCGGCGGATACCTTTCCCTCTCGTATTTTTCCTTGATAGATATAATTATTTTGTGTTTAGGTTATTCTTTAGTGTATTTTCCCGTATGGGATGCGGTCTAAAAACTGGGGGTTTTTTTGTAGTTAACTTTAATATTTGTTTATATATGTTCCTTTGCGCTATTCTTATAAATGTATATACTGTTTGTTTTTTCTTTTGTATTAGGGCACAGCCTTTATGACCTTTAGTGATCCTAAGTGCACTGACTGTATGTTTAGAGCATATCGCACCATATATCCAACCTATATTGATACACACTGTTTACCTATAGCGCTTCTTATTTACACCGGTTTGATGTAGTAACCAGGGTTTCCTTATCTATATATGTATAATATAAAGTTGTTAAGATAGTATTTTTATGCCACAGATGTTACCCACGTATTATATCTAGGGTTTTCCCTAGTACCGGAGTTGTAGGCCTTTACACCGTGGCCACTACGCTAAGTACATTGTGGTCCTCCATTTAATGGCCACACAATGTGTTCCTCGGCTGGTCTCCTTTAAGATGTCCGATTTATGCGTTCCGCGCATGCGCGGACGCTTTGTTTTTCTTCTATGCGGCTTCTGAGACGATATGCGCATGCGCGGATGACGTGCGATGTTCTGGCGATCCGGAAGTATTGGCTCTGCCCTGCCATCATGGCGCCATCGCTGTGGTAGTACATGGGGCCCCATGTGGCTGCTGCGGCGTGGCGTCCAGGTGCTGTGGGAGCGGATCCATTAGGTACCACACTGTCATCAGGTACTCTTCGCCACTATTGGTCGGTAATTTAGACTTTGCCCAATCATTATGTGCCCCCTCCTTTTTATACTCCACCCAGCCTGTCACTAGCATACCCCTTGAGAAAGGCAGAAGCCGAAACGCGCGTTGGGGGGGACAGGGGTGCGGTGTCTGCTCATACATAAGATTTTCCACTTCTACCCGGTATGTATATACTTTGTTATGCATGGATGTGGCCATAATTATTTGTGCCATATGGTCTTTCTGGTTATTCAGTAACAATGGGCCACTCCTGCATGGCTTCTATTGAATATGAGCTGTGCTCTTAGGGTAGTCTTTGTGTATACCTATATTATGTGGATACCTATCACATGCCCAATGCTTACATGCTTTGTGTAGTGCGGGGACTATTTTATCCCTCTGTCATGTTTTTATCTGGTGTCATTTAATAAAAAGTTTCTATATATTTTCATTACTTTGGACTATTTGCTGCTTTTTTCTTCTCGTTGTTTTTGGTTACAATTGTGCAGTTTGTCCAGTATGGTCCTTTTTGTTGTCCCGCTTGACTATAGATATAGAGATACCCTTAGTGAGTTTATCCTAATATGTTGGTGACTGCATTTTCATCCACATTTGTGCTTTATGTAATACAATGGGCCTAATTTATTCACTGGTCTCCCATATAAAAAAGAGGGGGAGAATAATATTGGCAAATCTGCATCTGTGCCAGTCCTGTCTGTGGTATCTGTCACTCATTTTCTGCCACAGAAAATATACTGTAATACAGTGGGTCAGATTTATTCACTAGTCTCCCAGAAAAAACAAAAAGGGGGAGGTTAATATTGGCAAATCTGCATCTGTGCCAGTCCTGTCTGTGGTATCTGTCTGTCATTTTCTGCCACAGAAAATATACTGTAATACAGTGGGCCAAATTTGTTTACTAGTCTCCCAGAAAAAATAAAAAAGGGGAGATTAATATTGGCAAATCTGCATCTGTGCCAGTCCTGTCTGTGGTATCTGTCACTCATTTTCTGCCACAGAAAATATACTGTAATACAGTGGGCCAGATTTAACTACTATCTCCCAGAAAAAATAAAAAAGGGGGAGATTAATATTGGCAAATCTGCATCTGTGCCAGTCCTGTCTTTGGTATCTGTCTGTCATTTTCTGCCACAGAAAATATACTGTAATACAGTGGGCCAGATTTATTCACTAGTCTCCCAGAAAAAAAAAATGGGGAGACTGATATTGGCAAATCTGCATCTGTGCCAGTCCTGTCTGTGGTATCTGTCACTCATTTTCTGCCACAGAAAATATACTGTAATACAGTGGGCCAGATTTATTCACTAGTCTCCCAGAAAAAATAAAAAAGGGGGAGATTAATATTGGCAAATCTGCATCTGTGCCAGTCCTGTCTGTGGTATCTGTCACTCATTTTCTGCCACAGAAACTATACTGTAATACAGTGGGCCTGATTTATTCACTAGTCTCCCATATAAAAAAAAGGGAAGATTTTTATTGCCAGTGTGTGCATCTGCGTCAGTCCTGTTAGTGGCATATCTGTCAGCCACTGTCTGCCTCTGAAGCTGTGTACTGTTATACAGTGGGCCTGATTTACCCTGCAGTCTCACACACCTATAAAGGGAGATTTAAATTCACAACAAGTTAGCGTACACCTTCTAACTGGTTTTACAGTACCAAATACCGTTTGTTAATTTGGTTACATTTTTCAAAGAATGAGGAAGTCTGGTGGAAGAGGTCATGGCCGTGGGCGGTCATTGCCAGCTGGTAATGGTGGTAGTGGTGGTGGAGCATCAGGTGGTCGTGGGAAAAGCAATATAGCACCTAAGTCTCGAGATGTTGAGCCAGCGTCATCGTCTGGCTACACGAGGACTTGAACGCTCCCTTTTCTGGGAGAAGGAAAACCGCTTTTAAAGCTGGAGCAGCAGGAACAAGTTTTGGCTTTCCTTCTTGACTCTGCCTCTAGCTCTTTCATCTCCTCTTCGGAAAGTGCAAAATGTAAAAGCAGCGCGTCGTCAGTGGATGTTCTCGGTCAGGGACAAGTCGCTTCCTTGTGTTCTTCACCCAGAATAACAGACAAGGATGTGTCAGGCAACACAACAGGTTACTCCATGGAGCTCTTTACACAAACTGTTCCTGGGTTAGAAAGGGAAATTGTTAACAGGCCATGCCCATTACAAGATGAATCGGACATGGAGTGCACAGATGCACAGCCACAGCCAGATTACTATGCTGTTCCTTTGACTCAGATCACAACATTGCCCTCGCAGTGTACTGATCCAGAATCTGACCCTGATGAGACTATGGAGCCCCATCACGAACGCTATAGCATCGGCTTACACCTTGACACAGAGCAAGGTGCACAGGACATAGAAGCAGAGGTCATAGATGACCCAGTTGTTGACCCCGGTTGGCAGTGATTGGGGGAACAGGGTGCAGCCGGCAGCAGCTCTGAAGTGGAGGAGGAGGAGCCACAGCAGGCATCAACATCGCGACAGGTTCCATCTGGCAGGCCCGTATCTGGCCAAAAACGTTTGGCAAAACCAAAAACAGTTGTAGGACAGCGTGGCCATCCGGTTAAAGTAGCTCAGTGGAAAAAATTGGTGTGGGCTCCCATGCAATTTTCTCTGCCAGAGTAGTAAAGCCAGTGACTGAGGGCAGATACTAATTGCCTGGAGAGGGTCCATGGTTATTGGCCCCCCCTGGCTAAAAACATCTGCCACCAGCCACCCCAGAAAATGCACATCTGTAAGATGCGCCTATTCTGGCACTTGGCCACTCTCTTCCCATTCCCGTGTAGCGGTGGGATATGGGGTAATGAAGGGTTAATGTCACCTTGTTATTGCAAGGTGACATTAAGCCAGATTAATAATGAAGAGGCGTCAATTCTGACACCTATCCATTATTAATCCAATTGTATGAAAGGGTTAAAAAAACACACACACATTATTAAAAAGTATTTTAATGAAATAAACACACAGGTTGTTGTAATATTTTATTGTACTCTCAATCCACCTGAAGACCCTCGTTCTGTAACAAATTAAAAATAATAAACCAACAATATACATACCTTCCATTGATCTGTAACGTCCCATGCTGTAAATCCATCTGAAGGGGTTAAAATATTTTACAGGCAGGAGCTCTGCTATAATGCAGCTGTGCTCGTGCCTGTAAAACCCCGGGGAATGAAGGTAATGTAGGTCAATGACCTATAGTTACCTTCATTCGCAGTGATGCGCCCTCTGCTGGTTGTCCTCATGTGAACTCAAGCCTGGGAGCTTTCCAGGAAAGTTCCCACGCTCGAGGTCATTTGAGGACATCCAGCAGAGGGTGCATCACCGGGACTGAAGGTAACTATAGGTCATTGACCTACATTACCTTCATTCCCCGGGGTTTTACAGGCACGAGCACAGCTGCATTATAGCAGAGCTCCTGCCTGTAAAATATTTTAACCCCTTCAGATGGATTTACATCGTCGGACGTGACAGATTATCAGAAGGTATGTAAATTGTTGTTTTTTTATTTTTCCTTTGTTACAGAGCGAGCGTCTTCAGGTGGATTGAGAGTACAATAAAATATTACAACAACCTGTGTGTTTATTTCATTAAAATACTTTTTAATAATGTATGTGTGTTTTTTTAACCCTTTCATACAATTGGATTAATAATGGATAGGTGTCAGAATTGACGCCTCTCCATTATTAATCTGGCTTAATGTCACCTTACAATAGCAAGGTGACATTAACCCTTCATTACCCCATATCCCACCGATACACGGGAATGGGAAGAGAGTGGCCAAGTGCCAAAATAGGCGCATCTTCCAGATGTGCCTTTTCTGGGGTGGCTGGGGGCAGATTTTTTTAGCCAGGGGGGGGCCAAAAACCGTGGACCCTCTCCAGGCTATTAATATCTGCCCTCAGTCACTGGCTTTACCACTCTGGCGGAGAAAATTGCATGGGAGCCCACGCCAATTTTTTCCGCGATTTAACCCTTAAATTGCCTGTAGCTATTACATTTAAGGATTAAAGGCAATTTAAGGGTTAAATCACGGAAAATATTGGCGTGGGCTCCCGCGCAATTTTCTCCGCCAGAGTGGTAAAGCCAGTGACTGAGGGCAGATATTAATAGCCTGGAGAGGGTCCATGGTTATTGGCCCCCCTGGCTAAAAAATCTGCCCCCAGCCCCCCAGAAAACGCACATCTGGAAGATGCGCCTATTCTGGCACTTGGCCACTCTCTTCCCATTCCCGTGTAGCGGTGGGATATGGGGTAATGAAGGGTTAATGTCACCTTGCTATTGTAAGGTGACATTAAGCCAGATTAATTATGGAGAGGCATCAATTATGACACCTATCCATTATTAATCCAATAGTATGAAATGGTTAAAAAAAAACACAATATTGCAAAGTATTTTAACCCCTTAGCGACCGCCAATACGCCTTTTAACGGCGGCCACTAAGGGTACTTAAACCACAGCGCCGTTAATTAACGGCGCTGTGGAAAAAGTAAATAGCGCCCCCCAGAGTCGGATTTTCTCCAGGGTCTCGGCTGCTGGGGGTAGCCGAGACCCCAGAGAACATGATTCGGGGGGGGTTGTACCGACCCCGCATTTGCGATCGCCGGTAATTAACCGTTTACCGGCGATCGCAAAAAAAAAACAAAACGCGATTTCTTTTTAATTTCTGTGTCCTCCGATGTGATCGCACATCAGAGGACAGAGAAAGGGGGTCCCAGATAGCCCCCCGATACTCACCTATCTCCCCCGATGCTCCTCGTGTCTCCCGGTGGGCGCGCCCGCCGGCCGGCCCCGGGACAATATTTGGGGTCTCGGCTGCCGGGGGTAGCCGAGACCCCAAAGAGCATGATCGGGGTCGGTTTTACCGACCCCTGTTTTGCGATCGCCGGTAATTAACTGTTTACCTGCGACCGCAAAAAAAAAAAAAAAGTAAAGTGTAATTCTCTGTCCTCTGATGTGATCGCACATCAGAGGACAGAGAAATAGGGGGATTTGGGGACCCTACAATACTCACCTGTGTCCCTGGGTCCTCCTGCTGCTCCTCCTGGCCGCCGGCAAAAGAAAATGGCGGGTACATGCGCAGTGCGCCCGCCATCTGTCGCCATCTGCCGGCCGGCAGGAGAAGGGCAGATGGGGCTAAAATTAGGGTTAGGGTTAGGGATAGGGTTAGGGCTAGGGTTAGGGTTAGGGCTAGGGTTAGGGCTAGGGCTAGGGTTAGGGCTAGGGATAGAATTAGGGATAGGGTTAGGGATAGGGTTAGGGTTAGGGCTAGGGATAGGGTTAGGGATAGGGTTAGGGCTAGGGTTAGGGCTAGGGCTAGGGTTAGGGTTAGGGATAGGGTTAGGGCTAGGGTTAGGGCTGGGGTTAAGGCTAGGGTTAGGGCTAGGGTTAGGGCTAGGGTTAGGGTTAGGGCTAGGGTTAGGGCTAAATTTAGGGTTAGGGTTGGGGCTAAATTCAGGGTTAGGGTTCTTTCACACTTACGTCGGTACGGGGCCGTCGCAATGCGTCGGCCCGACATACCGACGCACGTTGTGAAAATTGTGCACAACGTGGGCAGCGGATGTAGTTTTTCAATGCATCCGCTGCCCAATCTATGTGCTGGGGAGGAAGGGGCGGAGTTACGGCCACGCATGTGCGGTCAGAAATGGCGGACGCAACGTACAAAAAAAGTTACATTGAACGTTTTTTGTGCCGACAGTCCGCCAAAACACAACTGATCCAGTGCACGACGGACGCGACGTGTGGCCATCCGTCACGATCCGTCGGCAATACAAGTCTATGGGCAAAAAAACGCATCCTGCGGGCACATTTGGAGGATCCGTTTTTTGTCCAAAACAACGGATTGCGATGGATGCCAAACGACGCAAGTGTAAAAGTAGCCTTAGGGCTAGGCTTAGGGTTGGGGCTAAAGTTAGGGCTAGGGTTGGGGCTAAAGTTAGGGTTAGATTTGGGATTAGGGTTAGGGTTTGGATTAGAGTTGGTATTAGGGTTAGGGTTGGCATTAGGGTTACGCTTGGGATTAGGGTTAGGTTTGGGATTAGGGTTAAGGTTAGGGTTGTGATTAGGGGTGTATTGGGATTAGGGTTAGGTTTGAGGTTAGGGTTGAGATTAGGATTAGGGGTGTGTTGGATTTAGGGTTTTGATTAGGGTTATGGTTAGGGTTGACATTAGGGTTGTTTTGGGGTAAGGGTTGTGATTATGGTTAGGGTTAGTGATTAGGATTATGGATCGGGTTGGAATTAGGGTTGGGGGTGTGTTGGGGTTAGAGTTCGAGCTAGAATTGGGGGGGTTCCACTGTTTAGTTACATCAGGGGGTCTCCAAACACGACAGCCAATTTTGCGCTCAAAAAGTCAAATGGTGCTCCCTCCCTTCTGAGCTCTGCCGTGCGCCCAAACAGTGGGTTACCCCCACATATGGGGCATCAGCATACTCGGGATAAATTGGACAACAACTTTTGGGGTCCAATGTCTCCTGTTACCCTTGTGAAAATAAAAACTTGGGGGCTACAAAATCTTTTTTGTGGAAAAAAAATATTTTTTTATTTTCACGACTCTGCATTCTAAACTTCTGTGAAGCACTTGGGCATTCAAAGTTCTCACCACACATCTAGATAAGTTCCTTGGGGGGTCTAGTTTCAAAAATGGGGTCACTTGTGGTGGTTTACTACTGTTTAGGTACATCAGGGGCACTGCAAACGCAACATAACGCCCACAGACCATTCTATCTAAGTCTGCATTCCAAAACGGCGCTCCTTCCCTTCCGAGCTCTGCCGTGCGCCCAAACAGTGGTTTACCCCCACATATGGGGCATCAGCACACTCGAGATAAATTGGACAACAACTTTTGGGGTCCAATTTCTCCTGTTACCCTTGTGAAAATAAAAACTTGGGGGCTAAAAATCTTTTTTGTGGAAAAAAAATATATATTTTTTTATTTTCACGACTCTGCATTCTAAACTTCTGTGAAGCACTTGGGCATTCAAAGTTCTCACCACACATCTATATAAGTTCCTTGGGGGATATAGTTTCCAAAATGGGGTCACTTGAGGGGGGTTACTACTGTTTAGGTACATCAGGGGCTCTGCAAACGCACCATAACGCCCACAGACCATTCTATCTAAGTCTGCATTTCAAAACGGCGCTCCTTCCCTTCCGAGCTCTGCCGTGTGCCCAAACAGTGGTTTACCCCCACATGTGGGGCATCAGCATACTCGGGATAAATTGGACAACAACTCTTGGGGTGCAATTTCTCCTGTTACCCTTGTGAAAATAAAAACTTGGGGGCTACAAATCTTTTTTGTGGAAAAAAAAATATTTTTTTATTTTCAAGACTCTGCATTCTAAACTTCTGTGAAGCACTTGGGCATTCAAAGTTCTCACCACATATCTAGATAAGTTCCTTGGGGGGTCTAGTTTCCAAAATTGGATCACTTGTGGAGGGTTTCTACTGTTTAGGTACATCAGTGGCTCTGCAAACGCAACATAACGCCCGCAGACCATTCTATCAAAGTCTGCATTCCAAAACGGCGCTCCTTCCTTCCGAGCTCTGCTGTGCGCCCAAACAGTGGTATTTCCCCCACATATGGAGTACCAGCATACTCAGGACAAATTGGACAACAACTTTTGGGGTCCGATTTCCCTTGTTACCCTTGTGAAAATAAAAACTTTGGGGCTAAAAAATCTTTTTTGTGGAAAAAAAAATATTTTTTATTTTCACGACTCTGCATTCTAAATTTCTGTGAAGCACTTGGGCATTCAAAGTTCTCACCACACATCTAGATAAGTTTCTTGGTGGATCTAGTTTCCAAAATGGGGTCACTTGTGGGGGGTTTCCACTGTTTAGGCACATCAGGGGCTCTCCAAACGCGGCATGGCGTCCAATCTCAATTCCAGACAATTCTACATTGAAAAAGTAAAACGGCACTCCTTCTCTTCCAAGCTCTGCGGTGCGCCCAAACAGTGGTTTACCCCCACATATTGGGTATCGACGTACTCAGGAGAAATTGCACTACAACTTTTGTGGTCTGATTTCTCCTGTTACCCTTGTGAAAATAAAAATTTGGGGGCAAAATTATAATTTTTGTAGAAAAAATGCGATTTTTTTATTTTCACGGCTCAACGTTATAAACTTCTGTGAAGCACATGGGAGTTCAAAGTGCTCACCACACATGTAGATAAGTTCCTTAAGGGGTCTAGTTTCCAAAATGGTGTCACTTGTGGGGGGTTTCCACTGTTTAGGCACATCAGGGACTCTCCAAACACGACATGGCTTCCAATCTCAATTCCTGCCAATTCTACACTGAAATAGTAAAACGGCGCTCCTTCACGTCCAAGCTCTGCGGTGCGCCCAAACAGTGGTTTACCCTTACATATGGGGTATCGACGTACTCAGAAGAAATTGCACAACAACTTTTGTGGTCTAATTTCTCCTGTTACCCTTGTGAAAATAAGAATTTGTGGGCGAAAATATCATTTTTGTGTAAACAAATGCGATTTTCTATTTTCACGGCTCTACTTTATAAACTTCTGTGAAGCTCTTGGGGGTTCAAAGTGCTCACCACACATCTAGATAAGTTCCTTAAGGGGTCTAGTTTACAAAATGGTGTCACTTGTGGGAGGTTTCCACTGTTTAGGCACATCAGGGGCTCTCTAAACGTGACATGGCGTCCGATCTGCCAATTCTGCATTGAAAAAGTCAAACGGCGCTCCGTCACTTCCAAGTTCTGCGGTGCGCCCAAACAGTGGTTTACCCCCACCTATGTGGTATCGGCGTATTCATGAGAAATTGCATAACAAAATTTATGGTTACATTTCTGTTTTTACACTTGTGAAAATAAAAGAATGGTTCTGAATTAAAATGTTTGCAAAAAAAAGTTAAATGTTCATTTTTTCCTTCCACATTGTTTCAGTTCCTGTGAAGCACATAAAGGGTTAATAAACTTCTTGAATGTGGTTTTGAGAACTTTGAGGGGTGTAGTTTTTAGAATGGTTCACACTTGGGTATTTTCTATCATATAGACCCCTCAAAATGACTTCAAATTTGATGTGGTCCCTAAAAAAAAAAGGTGCTGTAAAAATGAGAAATTGCTGGTCAAATTTTAACCCTTATAGCTCCCTAACAAAAAAAATTTTGTTTCCAAAATTGTGCTGATGTAAAGTAGACATGTGGGAAATGTTATTTATTAACTATTTTTTGTGACATATCTCTCTGATTTAAGGGCACAAAAAATACAAATTTTGAAAATTGCAAAATTTTAAACATTTTTGCCATATTTCCGTTTTTTCATAAATAATCGCAAGTAATATCGAAGAAATGTTACCACTAGCATGAAGTACAATATGTCACGAAAAAACAATCTCAGAATCAGCAGGATCCGTTGAAGCGTTCCAGAGTTATAACCTCATAAAGTGACAGTGGTCAGAATTGCAAAAATTGGCTCGGTCATTAAGTACCAAATTGGCTCTGTCGCTAAGGGGTTAATGAAATAAACACACATGTTGTTATAATATTTTTTTCCACTCCCAATCCACCTGAAGACCCTCAACCTGTAACAAAGTAAAAATAATAAACCAACAATATCTCATACCTTCCGTCGATATGTCCCACGATGTAAATCCATCTAAAGGGGTTAAATTATTTTACAGGCAGGAGCTCTGCTATAATGCGGCTGTGCTTGCACCTGTAAAACCCCGGGGAATGAAGGTAATGTAGGTCAATGACCTGTAGTTACCTTCAGTCGCAGTGATGCGCCCTCTGCTGGATGTCCTCATATGACCTCGAGCGTGGGAACTTTTCTGAATATTTTCCCAGCCTCGAGGTCATATGAGGACATCCAGCAGAGGGCGCATCACCGCGAATGAAGGTAACTACAGGTCATTGACCTACTTTCCATTCATTCGATGGGGTTTTACTGGCACGAGCACAGCTGCATTAGCAGAGCTCCTGCCTGTAAAATAATTTAACCCCTTCAGATGGATTTACATCGTGGGACGTGACAGACCATCGGAAGGTATGGGATATTGTTGGTTTATTATTTTTAATTTGTTACAGGTCGAGGGTATTCAGGTGGATTAAGTGGAATAAAATATTACAACAACCTGTTTGTTTATTTCATTAAAATACTTTGCAATATTGTGTGTGTTTTTTTAACCATTTCATACTATTGGATTAATAATGGATAGGTGTCATAATTGACGCCTCTCCATTATTAATCTGGCTTAATGTCACCTTACAATATAAAGGTGACATTAACCCTTCATTACCCCACATCCCACCACTACACGGGAGTGGGAAGAGAGTGGCTAAGTGCCAGAATAGGCGCATCTTCCAGATGTGCCTTTTCTGGGGTGGCTGGGGGTAGATGTTTTTAGCCAGGGGGAGGCCAATAACCGTGGACCCTCTCTAGGCTATTAATATCTGCCCTCAGTCACTGGCTTTACCACTCTGGCGGAGAAAATTGCATGGGAGCCCACGCCAATTTTTTCTGCAATTTAACCCTTAAATTTAATAGCTACAGCGCCCAAATTTTGCACGTACACACCACTAACATTAGTAGTGTGTAATATGCAAAAAAAATGGAGAATATGACATG